>NW_026596101.1:1934051-1957344 GCF_907164565.1 Psammomys obesus | reverse complement strand
TAGAGAGCAAGGGGAACCCCTGTGCATTCCAACTGGTCCTGCAAGAGAGTGAGTGAGCCTTCTAGGGAGAGTTTGCCCCAGACCCAGGGTCTCCTACAGAAGCAACCAGACGAGATCCCTGCCACCCACACCCCTAGTGTGGGCATCATAGGGATTCTTGAGATAGCGACCCCAACGTTGAAGCCTTTGCCTTATGGGTCCACCAGTGTAATCCAGGCAAACAATCCCTGGATCTCAGACAGAACTGCATAATAGTGGCCTGTAGGCCACTGCAATAGTCAGAGAATCCACGCATGCACACTGCGCCCGCTAAAAGCACATGCGAATAGCGCCAGCGTCACATTCCTTACTTAGGCAAAACTGAAACCACAACGCATACTCCCAAACCAGCGAACCTCTCTCATCTTCCAGAAAAAACAGTCCAGAAAACAGAAAGAGATGATCATAGCCTGAACTACAAACTCGAGGAACAAACAGTGAGGGTTATAAATAACCAGATGGCTAGAGGCAGATATAAGAACACTCCCAACAAAAATCAGGACATAATGACCTCACCAGCAACCCCACAAAACAATGGACACTTCAATTCACTAGATATACAAGAAAACGACCTCAAAACTGTGTTTCTCCAGCTATTAGAGGCCCATAAAGATGAAATGAACAAGGCCCTCAAAGAAATAGCCAAAGAAATCGAGCTCTCAGAGAAATGACCACGAAAATTGAGGCAAACAAAGAAGAAATGCACAAAGCTCTCAAAGAAATGTCCACACAAATCAAGGCAAATAAAGAAGAAATAAACAAAGCTCTCATAGAAATACAGGCAATTATAGCCAAAGAAGTAGAGGCACAATTAGTGATACATAGAGAGGAAATGGACAAAAAAATAGAAGATGTCATTGAAAAGCAGGAGTCCACATTCAAACAAATGAAGGAAATGGTGCAAGACATGAAAACAGAATTAGAATCAATAAAGAAAACACAAAAAGAGAAAAACCAGGAGCTGGAGAACATAGAGAAAAGATCGGGAACTACAAAGGTAAGCATCACCAACAGAATACAAGAGATGGAAGAAAGAATCTCAGGAGCCGAAGATACACTTGCGGAAATTGACACGTCTCTCAAAGAAAAAATAAAATCAGAAAAGTTCCAAACACAAAACATCCAAGAAATCAAGGACACCATGAAAAGACAAAATCTAAGAATAATAGGAGTAGGAGAAAAAGAAGACATCAGGCTCAAAGGTCCAGAAAATATTTTCAAGAAAATTATAGAAGAAAACTTTCCCAACTTAAAGAAGGAGATGGCCATAAACATACAAGAGGCCTACAGAACACCAAGTAGACTAGACCAGAAAAGAAATTCTTCACGTCACATCATAGTCAAAACACTGAACCTACAGAACAAAGAGACAATTCTAAAAGCAGCAAGGGAAAAAGGCCAAGTAACATATGAAGGTAGACCTATCAGAATCACACCAGATTTCTCAACAGAAACTATGAAAGCCAGAAGGTCCTGGACAGAAATCATGCAGTCCTTAAGGGACCACAGATTCCAATCCAGACTACTATACCCAGCAAAACTTTCAATCAACATAGACGGAGAATTCAAAATATTCTATGACAAAACCAAATTTAAACAATATCTACATAGTAACCCAGCTCTACAGAAGTTACTAGAAGGGAAACTCCAAACCAAAGAAAACAACTACATCTAAGGAAACAGAGGAAATAGATAACTACACAACAAAAAAATCAAAAGAATACAAGCAATGAAACTCAGTGACACCACCAACTCCACATCTAAAGTAAGTAACAATTGTTGGTCACTAGTATCTATCAACATCAACGGACTCAACTCCCCAATTAAAAGACACAGACTAACAGAATGGTTGCAGAAACAGGATCCAACATTCTGTTGCATACAAGAAACACACCTATGCAACAAAGATAAACACTACCTCAGAGTAAAGGGCTGGAAAAAAATGTTTTTCAAGCAAATGGTTCCAGAAAACAAGCTGGAGTAGCCATCCTAATATCTAATAAAATAGACTTTCAACCCAAGTTAATCAAAAAGGATAAGGAGGGCCACTATATTCTCATCAAAGGAAAAATCCACCAAGAGGACATCACAATTTTGAACATCTATGCCCCAAATACAAGAGCACCTACATTCGTAAATGAAACAATATTAAAGCTTAAATCACACATTGATCCTAAAACCCTAATAGTGGGAGACTTCAACACTCCACTCTCACCAAGGGACAGATCAACTAGACAGAAAACAAATAGGGAAATAAAAACACTTACAGAGACCCTAAATCAAATGGACCTAATAGACGTCTACAGATCTTTTCATCCAAACTCAAAAGAGTATACCTTCTTTTCAGCAGCACATGGAACCTTCTCCAAAATAGACCATATAGTTGGTCATAAAGCAAGCCTCAACAGATACAAAAAGATTGAAATAATTCTTTGTATTCTATCTGACCACCATGGACTAAAGCTGGACCTCAACAACAACAGAAATAACAAAAAGCTGAGACGCACATGGAAACTGAACAACTTGTTACTCAATGACAGCTGGGTTAAGGAAGAAATAAAGAAATTAAAGACTTCCTAGAATTCAATGAAAATGAAGGCACAACATACCCAAATTTATGAGACACATTAAAAGCAGTGCTCAGAGGAAAATTTATAGCACTAAGTGCCTTCAAGAAGAAATTTGTAACATCACATATAAACACCTTAATGGCCCAACTGAAAACCCTAGAAAAAAAAGAAGCAGATACACCCAAGCGAAGCAGACGGCTGGAAATAATCAAACTCAGGGCTGAAATCAATCAATTAAAAACAAATAAAACTATCCAAAGAATCAATGAAACAAAAAGCTGGTTCTTTGAGAAAATCAACAAGATAGACAAACCCTTAGCCAAACTAACTAAAAAGCAGAGAGAATCTATACAAATCAGCAAAATCAGAAATGAAAAGGGTGTCATGACTACAGACACTGAGGAAATTCAAACAATCATTAGGTCATACTACAAAAGCCTATATGCCACAAAATTTGAAAACCTAAATGAAATAGACAATTTTCTTGATAGATTCCATCTTCTAACATTAAGTCAATATCGGGTAGAAAGACTGAATAGCCCTATATCCCCCAAGGAAATTGAAGCAGTCATTCACAGTCTCCCCTCCAAAAAAAGCCCTGGGCCAGATGGTTTCAGTGCGGAATTCTACCAGACCTTCAAAGAAGTGCTAACACCAATTCTCCTCAAACTATTCCACAAAATAGAAACAGAAGGTACATTACCAAACTCATTCTATGAAGCGACAGTCACCCTGATACCTAAACCACACAAAGACCCAACAAAAAAAGAAAACCTCAGACCTATCTCTCTTATGAACATTGACGCAAAAATACTCAATAAAATACTTGCAAACCGAATACAAGAACACATCAAAGATATCATCCACCATGACCAAGTAGGCTTCATCCCAGGCATGCAAGGGTGGTTCAACATATGGAAATCCATCAATGTAATCCACCACATAAACAAACTGAAGGAGAAAAACCACATGATCATCTCCTTAGATGCTGAAAAAGCATTTGACAAAGTCCAACACCCATTCATGTTTAAAGTCTTGGAAAGATCAGGGATACAAGGCACATATCTAAACATAGTAAAGGCAATATACAGCAAACCTATAGCCAACATCAAACTCAATGGAGAGAAACTTAAATCAATCCCACTGAAATCAGGGATAAGGCAAGGCTGCCCACTCTCTCCCTACCTCTTCAACATAGTACTTGAAGTCCTAACCAGAGCAATAAGAGAACTAAAGGAGATCAAGGGGATACAAATCGGAAAGGAAGAGGTCAAAGTATCACTATTCGCAGATGATATGATAGTATATATGAGCGACCCCAAAAATTCAACCAGAGAACTCCTCCAGCTGATAAACACCTTCAGCAAAGTGGCAGGATACAAAATCAACTCAAAAAAACCAGAAGCCCTCCTGTACCAAAGACAAAAGGGCCGAGAAAGAAATTAGGGAAACAACACCCTTCACAATAGCCACTAATAACATAAAGTACCTTGGGGTGACACTAACCAAGCAAGTGAAAGACCTGTTTGAGAAAAACTTCAAGTCTCTGAAGAAAGAAATTGAAGAAGATATCAAAAGATGGAAAGACCTCCCGTGCTCATGGATTGGTAGAATTAGCATTGTGAAAATGGCCATCCTGCCAAAAGCAATCTACAGATTCAATGCAATTCCCATCAAAATACCAACTCAATTCTTTACAGACCTTGAAAAAAAGATTCTCAGCTTCATATGGAGAAACAAAAAAACCCAGAATCTCCAAAACAATCCTGTACAACAACAGAGCATCTGGAGGTATCTCCATCCCCGATCTCAAGCTGTACTACAGAGCAATAGTAATAAAAACTGCATGGTATTGGCATAAAAATAGAAAGAAGGATCAATGGAACCGAATAGAAGACCCAGAAATATACCCACACACCTATGAATACTCGCTTTTTGACAAGCCAAAACCATTCAATGGAAAAAAGACAGCATCTTCAACAAATGGTGCTGGTCCAACTGGATGTCTACATGCAGAAAAATGAAAATAGATCCATATTTATCACCCTGCACAAAGCTAAAGTCCAAGTGGATCAAAGACCTCAACATAAAACCAGATACTCTAAATCTGTTAGAAGAAACAGTGGGGAACAGCCTAGAACTCATTGGCACAGGAGACAACTTCCTGAACATAACACCAACAGCACAGGCTCTAAGAGCAACAATCAATAAATGGGACCTCATGAAACTGAAAAGCTTCTGTAAAGCAAAAGACACAGTCATCAAAACAAAACGACTGCCTACAGATTGGGAAAGAATCTTCACTAACCCTTTATCTGACAGAGGACTAATATCGAGTATATACAAAGAACTAAAGAAGCTGAAAAGCAGCAAACAAAGTAATCCAGTTAAAAAAATGGGGAACAGAGCTAAACAGAGAATTCTCGACAGAGGAATATCGAATGGCAGAGAAACACTTAAAGAAATGTTCATCCTCATTAGCTATCAGGGAAATGCAAATCAAAACGACCCTGAGATATCACCTTACACCCATCAGAATGGCCAAGATGAAAAACTCAAGGGACAACACATGCTGGAGAGGTTGTGGAGAAAGGGGAACCCTCCTCCACTGCTGGTGGGATTGTAAACTGGTACAACCACTCTGGAAATCTATCTGGCGCTTTCTAAGACAATTAGGAATAGTGCTTCCTCAAGACCCAGCTATACCACTGCTAGGTATATACCCAAAGTTTGCTCAAGTACACAAAAGGGATATTTGCTCAACCATGTTTGTAGCAGCTTTATTTGTAATAGCCAGAACCTGGAAACAACCCAGATGTCCATCAACGGAGGAATGGGTACAGAAATTGTGATATTTTTACACAATGGAATACTACTCAGCAATCAAAAAAGAGGAAATCATGAAATTTGCAGGCAAATGGTGGGATCTAGAAAAGATCATTCTGAGTGAAATATCCCAGAAGGAGAAAGACAAACACGGTATATACTCGCTTATATAGACCTATACGATATGATAAACATAATGAAATCTATACACCTAAAAAAGATAATCAAGAGAGTGGACATGGGGTAAGATAATCAATCCTCATTTAGAAAGACAGATAGGATGTGCATTGAATGTATGACAGGAGTCTACTGAAGGCATCTGAAAGACTCTAACTAGCAGTGTTTTCAAAGCAGATACAAAGACTTATAACCACACCTTTGGCAGAGTATAGGGAATCATATGAAAGAAGAGGAGTTAGTATGATGGGGAAAGGATAGGAGCTCCACAAGGACCAAATATATCTGGGCACAGGGTCTTTTCTGAGACTGGTATTCAACCAAGGACCATGTATGGATATAACCTAGAACCTCTGCTCTGCTCGCGTGTAGCCCGTGGTAGCTCAGTAACCAATTGGTTTCCCATAGTAAGGGGAACAAGGACTGTTTCTAACAGGAAGTCAATGGCTGGCTCTTTGACCTCCCCACCCCCAAGGGAGGAGCAGTCCTGTTAGGCCACAGAGGAGGGCTTTGCAGCCAGTCCTGAAGATACCTGATAAAACAGGATCAGATGAATGGGGAGGAGGATCCCCCCCCCATCAGTGGACTTGGAAAGGGGCAGGATGGAGATAAGGGAGGGAGGGTGGGAGTGGGAGGGAATGAGGGAGCGGGATACAGCTGGGATACAGAGTCAATAAAATGTAACTGATAAGAAAAAAATAAAATTATTAAAAAAAAAAAGAAATGTCTATTTATCTTTTGCCCACTTTTCACATCGGGTTATCTGTCCTTGTATTAATATATACCAAAAAAACCCCTCCTGATCTACATATTAATATAAAGTCCTTATCTGAGCCATCATTTACAAATGTAATCTCTATTTTATGAGTTGACTTTCCACTTTCTTAGTGGTGTTCCTTGAGGCAAAATAGGTTAAGTATTGGTAAACTCCAATTTGTCTAGTAGTTTTCCTTTGTTTTTTTTTTGGATGTCGCATCTTAGAAATTATTCTCCATTCAAGGTCCCAAAGAATTATGCTCAATTTTTCTTGCACGTTTTAAATTTTATAATTACATCTTTGATGTACTTTAGTTATTTTGCAGGTTCATTCACTTGCGTGTATATAACCATCCTTCTAATACCCTTTTCTAAAAAATATGTTTCTTCCATTCTATTATCTTGAAGCATTTGCAGAAAATCAAGTGCGTATAACCACAAGGGATTGTGTCTGGACACTCTGTTTCACTGAGCTGCAAATCTGTCCTTATGCTAGTTTCATGACTATTATTATGACTATTGAGTCTTTATCCACTAGACTTACTAGATTGGTGATTGGCTTACATAGTAGGGGCTGGGTAGAGCAATGGCTTTCTCTGTGGTTAAGAAGCTGAGAACCTAGCAGCTGCTCAGCTCACAAAACTAGATGTGTAAGTCCTACAGAAGTCCTGGAGAGTCACTGATATTGAGTCCACACCAGAAGGCTAAAGAAGCTAGACTATGATAGCAGAGGAGGAGGGTAGCAGTAGTGAGGAGATACACACCTTTAGTCTAAGTACTTGGGAGGAAGAGGCAGGCAAATCTGCGAATTCAAGTAGACTTAGGGGTAGTGAATTCTGGTGGACATAGTGAGTTCCAGGCTAGCCAAGGCTACACAGAGAGATCTTGTTGATGAAGACAACAGTGACAAGGAAAAGGAGGAGAGGCAGGAGAGGGAGGAGAGGGGGGAGAGGGAGGAGGAGCAGAAGGAGGCAGCATAGGCAGGCAGCCAGGTAGGTAACACTGTTTTTTTGTTTTGTTTTGTTTTGTTTTGTTTTGTTTTTTCTTAGACTTCTTCATATCTGAGCCACCAGCTGGAAATCACCTCACCCTCTGAGGGCAGGTCTTCCCTATTCAGTTAATCCTTTCCAAAAAGGATGTCTCAGTCAGGCCCATAGTATGTCTCTAGGGAGTTCCATGTCCCACCAAGTTGATAATTAAGATAAGCTACAACAGGAAATGCTTCCATCTTGGTCATAGTAAGTCTACCAATCCATGAACATGGGATGTATTTCCATTAGTTCCACATTGTTTGATTTCTTTCAATAATATTACATAGTCCTCAGCATATAAATTTTGCACCTTTGTTAAAATCATTCCACAATATTTTATTCTATTTTATGTTAACATAAAGAACAGTTGTCCTACTTTTATTTTCAGTTGTTTTTTGTAATTGTAGACAAATAAAATTGATTTCAATACATCAATTTCATAGTCTGTAACATCTATCAATACTATTATTTCATAAAATGTACGTACCAGTTAAGTTCCATATGTCCATTGATCTTCTACATAGTTTTTCTATTCTTTACTGAATCCAGAATATCAAAGATACTGTTGCTTTTGAGGTCTATATTCCTTTCTTCAAGTTTTTGTTTCATTTGTTTAGAGGCTCAAGAATTAGATATTATGACTGTATTACATTGGTATCACCCCCTCCCAAATTTGCATGCTAGAAACCTTCCTTATGTTTCATGCAACAGTGCTGACAGATGAAGAGAGATTGAGATTACTACATCATAAGGATCTGCTGTTACAACTAGGACTAAGGTCACTGTCTTAGTCACTATTCTATTGCTGTGAAGAGACACTAGTACCAAAGCAACAACTACAAAAGAAAGCATTTAATCAGGGGCTTGCTTCCAGTTTCAGAAGACTAGTACAGCACAAATGGAACGCATAGTGCTGGAGAAGTAGCTCAGAGTTCTGTCATGATCTTCAGGGAGAGAGAGAGATGGACCTGGCAGGGATTTTTGAAACCTCAACCCTCCCCACTAGTGGCACATATCCTCCAACAAGGCCACACCCACTCCAACAATCCTTCTAATTCTTTCAGTCTACTCCCTGGTGACTAAGCATACAAATAGATGGGGCTGGGGGGGGAGGGGTAATCAGTCTTATTCAAACCACCACGGGAGTGGGTTAATTATCATGAAAGTGGACTCATACAAAAGCAAGTTTAGTCTTCTGCTACTCTCTCATTTTGGTTCTTTTACCTTTCTGTCTTCCATAATATATAATGTCACACAAAGGCCCTTGCCACATACCAGCCCATGCTCTTAGACTTCCCAGCCTCCAGAACCACAAGACCCATAAAGTTTATATTTATTATAAATGATTACATCCTTGGGAATTCTGTTACAGTCACAGAAGACCGGCAAAGACAAATTACAGTATTTTCCTAATGGAGTGACTCTTCTATTGTTGTAAAATGTCCCTCTGGAGTGATAATAACTTTCCGTTTTAAGGTATGTTTGCCGAATATTGAATAGCTGCTCTAATTTTCTTATGGGCACTGATTCCACAATACTCATGTCATTTAGCTTTCAACCTATATTGCCCTTGAACCTAAAGTGTGTCATATATGTAGAAAACAGGCAGCTGGAGAGGTGACTCAGAGGTTATAAGCATTGGTTGCTCTTGCAGAGGAGCCAGGTTGCATTCTCAGCACCTACATGGTGGCTCACAACTGTCTGTAATTTCAGTTCCAGGGTATCCAATACCCTCTTCTGGTCTCCTCAGGCACCAGGTATGTACAGTGGTACACAGACATACATGCAGGCAAAATGCCTGTGCACATGAAATACTGTTTAATGTAGCAGGCCGTTGTGTCATGTTTTGGTTTTTAAAGAGTATCCATCCCCAGCTGCTTTCAGAATCAGTGTATGTGTCAATATTATAGAAAAGACACAAACATTTTCACGCTGTTTTAAAATAATTGTCACTTCACATACCCCTTTAAAAGGGCCTATATTCTGTCCTTGATAAACCATTGTAATAACCACTTAATTGATTTATATATTTGTTAATGGGAGTAAATATACTGAAACTGAGCCTGGCTAGATCCTTCACTGGGAACAAAAACCTGTTGTAGACATTTTCCTTTCTTGGCAACACCAAAATCTCACAAAGCAAGTGACATTTTAAGAATCTGTTATTACACTGAGAAAGCATCATAGCTAAATCCAAAGTGCAGGAAAATATTTTTACACCCTCACTCTACCCTTTAGAAAGCTGCAGATCCATGCAAAGGGCAAGAATATAGTTCTGGTGAAGACCTGGGACCCATGACACACCACATACACACAGGCTAAGGGTGTAAGCCCACAACTAGCTAAGCTAAGAGCTGCATCTTAGGTTTCTTGTGCAGCGATAAAACACCAGATCAAGAGCAAGTTGGGGAGAAAAGGGCCTATTAATTCTTACAGCTTGTAGTCCAACGTCTAGGAGAGTCGGTGCAGGAACTGAAGCAACACCTGTGGGGAATGACGCTTACTAGCTTGCTTCCCAATGCTTATACTTCTTATACAACTCAGGATCACAGGCCCAGAGGTGGCACCCACCCACAGCAGTCATTCATCAAGAAAAATGCACACACACACACACACACCCAACTTGGCTACAGGTCAATCTCATAGAGGCATTTTCTTTCCCCAGATAACTTTAGCTTTTGTTAAGTAAACAAAAAACTAGCCAGTACTTCTCCCATCAGCAGCATATACACTATTGGAACAATACCAAGATTAACATGGACCTTGAGCAAGAATGACACTTAGGGTTCCCTAGTAAAGGAAACAGGGGACGTCTCTGACATGAACTCAGTCACCTGCTCTTCGATCATCTCCCCTTGAGTGGGCTGCAGCCTTACCAGGCCACAGAGGAAAATAATGCAGCCAGTTCTGATGAGACCTGATAGGCTAGGGTCAGATGGAAGTGGAGCAGGACCTCCCCTATCAGTGGACTGGGGGAGAGGCATGGGTGGAGAAGAAGGAGGGAGAGTGAGATTGGGAGGGGATGAAGGAGGGGGCTACAGCTCGGATACAAAGTGAATAAACTGTAATTAATAAAAATAAATTAATTTTTAAAAATTAAAAAAAAAAAAGAATGACACATAAATCCATGAACTGTTCCATATTTTTAGCCAGGCATAGTAGATTCTGCACTCAGGAGGCAGAGGCAGATTAAGTCTGGGCCAGCCTGGTCTACATAGCAAGTTCTAGACAGACAGAGCAACATTCAAAGAACTTGCATCAAGTAAACAAACAAACAAACAACAAACAAAAAAACACAATCAACTAACTAGCATCAAACAAAGTGAAGACAAAAGCACAAAAAAATTAGCCTTCACAAAATTCTGCAGCCAGCTAGAGAGAAAGATGCTTAGGACTAGGGTAATGGTTAGTGGGTAAAAGCAGTTGGATCTGAGTAAGAACTTGGATGTATCAGTTCTCCCTGCCGCCAAGACCCATTTGCTTATCTGTAAAATGAAGTTGTAATTGGTATATTTACTCAAAACTAGGCTCCTCACAGATACCGATATATGAAGCTTTCTGTCTCTAAAGTTCATATAAACAACTTCATAGACTTCTGATCAACAAGAGCAGAGGCTAGAACATAAAACACACCCCAGTTATTGATTACTTGCGTTCTGTCAGCTTTCTGAAAGAATCTGACATTTACAACTAGGCAAGCAGTTATATTAATAGTATTTTTAAAAGACAGTGAAGAAATAAGAGGTAGCACCCATCTTTTTTACTTGGTCCTTAAACTGATGAAGCCATTTAAGAAAAAAAATAAAATCTTTAATCATTTTATTCAGTGAAAAAGTGCTTTTATATTTTGGAGAAAACTGTTCACACTTCCCAAAGGCCATTCTTGTCCTGCTACTCTTTGGTAAAGTTGCAGGAAGGAGACTGGATAATGGCTTTTAAAAGGATTAAGTTTAGATACTATTTCACAAGGATTGTGTGTATCTGATTTTTCCATCAAGTGCTCATCCTGTAGGAAGACATGATAACCTGGCCAGGAGATCTCAGGCAACTTCTTAACCCCTCTGCCTTAGGTGTTTCAATCTGTAGAATAAGGGTCACAATAATAATTCTTCTCAGGATTAATTTTTTTATTAAAAATTCTCAAGAATAATTAATAACAAAGACTTACATAGCTCTGATTGTTTACTAAGTACTATTAGTAATAGTTCTAGCTGTATAATTTGTACATCATGCTTATCAATTCAAGCAGAAAGCACCATGCAAGGTTCCAATGGATATAAAACAACCAACAGTTCTACCCAGCTATGAGACTTATGAACCATAGCCAGAAACAGCACAGCACAATAACAATATAGCAGTGACACATGTACCTTGGCAGTAACAAACAGATCTCAAATTAGACTTAAAACCTGCTGAAAAATAGGAGAATTATGACTGGCACTGGAAACCTAGCCAATTACCCAAAACTAATGAAGTCATAGGTCTTGAAGGAGAAATTAACAACCACTGTGTTATTAAACCAGCATAATCCCTAACTACATTCCATAGAAGAATGTTAATCCAGTAACATGGCTACTCTGGCAAGGAATTCCATCCAAAGACCTAGGTCTATGTGATCTGTCTGGAATACAGACACACACTTAGAATGCACCTTAATCCCTCTGGTTGAAATACACACCTTTAATCCCTCTAGGCAGACACACCTTTAATCCCTCTAGTTGGAATGCAAACACACCTTTAGTACACGCCTTTAATCCCAAACAATGATGACTAATTGAGGGACAAAATGATGAATCGGAGATTTGACAGAATAAATGAGAGATAGGATATGCCCAGTACTCACGAAAGCAAACAAGAATGAGAAGCTACTTAAGAGCAACACAGAAAGAGAATGCACAAGAGAGAGAGTTCATGGAGACATCACAGTAGAGTTCAGGGAGTATAGTACAACACAGTTTGGTTCCTGCAGTTCAGAGGCAGTTATCCCTAGCAGAGAAATTCAGTGAGAAGCAGAGAGATGCCAGTTTGAATCACTCATCTTGGAGAGGAGTTTTGAGCCAGAACAGCTGAGCTGAACCAGCAAGCCAGAGTTCAGAAAGAACTAGAAAGAGTGAGCTTATTCAGCAGTAACTCCCATAGGCTGAAAACATTCTAGGCCTAGGTTTGTAGATGGACGCTGGAAGCTGCAGTCTTCAATATCCAGGTTTGCAGAAGACTAAATTGCATGAAGGCTAGAAGCTTCCAGGCATAGGCCTAAAAGCTAGATTTAAACGCTCTGGGCTCAGCCCAAACCATGTATTCATAAAGCTTGGGTACGGCTCGGCTCTCATTCCCTCTCTGAGCAAATAAAAACATTTACAACATTCTAAATATTTGTCCTTGTACTGAAGTTCTCACACCTCATCAAGGAAACTTCTTTTTGCAACACATACAGGTTGTTAAAGAAAAGCACAACCCATCAAAATGCAAGTTGTGGAGCCCATTCCCAACTGGTACACCTATAATACAACACCTGAACCTAAGGCTCAGGGGACATTGTGGAAGAACGGGGCAGAGGATCGCAAGAGCCAGAGGAACAAGGAATTTTTCTGATATTGTGTTGCAATGTCAGAAGCTACACAAATGAAGTCTCACCAACACAGTAGCCTAAACATGACTGGAACAAAGATGACACCAATTGACATGCTAACATGATGGCACAAAGCTCAGGAGGCCTTGATCCTACACAAAAATCTACAAGCAACCAAGGAATGCTGAAAGCTAGAGAAATAGTTTTTCCCAGAGAAAAGCACACCAGTTGGTTATCCAATACTAAATGGTCAGCCCTGAAAACACATACATACAAGTAACATCGTACAGACTAAGCAAGCTATGTTATATATTTATGTAAGAGCAATTGAAGAAAAAGAGGCCATGAATTTGAAACAAGGAGGTATGTACAAAAGAGGGTTTGGAAGGAGGAAAGGAAAAGGATAAATGATGTGATTATATTGTATCATATTATTGAAAAATTTAAATTGCTTTAAAAAATTATAAATCATGAAAAAGTCATAAATATTAAATTTTCTAATAAACAAAACAGTCATTGAAAGAAAAAAACTTAATCTTTTTTAAGTTATTTTTTTTATTAATTACAGTTTATTCACTTTGTATCCCAGCTGTAGCCACCTCCCTCGTCCCCTCCCAATCCCACCCTCTCTCCCTTATCTCCTCCCATACCCCTCCCCAAGTCCACTGATAGAGGATGTCTTCCTCCCCATCCATCTGACCCTATTCTATCAGGTCTCATCAGGAGTGGCTGCATTGTCTTCTTCTGTGGCCTGGTAAGGCTGCTCCCTCCTCAGGGGGAGGTGATCAAAGAGCCAGCCACTGAATTCATGTCAAAGACAGTCCCTGTTTGCATTAGTAGGAAGCCCTCTTGGACACTGAGCTGCCATGAGCTACATCTGTGCAGGGGTTCTATCTCCATGCCTGGTCCTTGGTTGGAGTATCAATCCCAGAAAAGACCCCTGTGCCCAGATTATTTTGCTTCTGTTACTTTCTTTGTGGAGATCCTGTCCCTTCCAGGTCTTTCTATCTCTCCCTTCTTTCATAAGATTCCCTGCACTCTGTGCAAAGTTTGGCTATGAATCTCAGCATCTGCTTTGATACTTTGCTGGGTAGAGTCTTTCAGAGACCCTCTGTGGTAGGTTCCTGTCCTGTTCCCTGTTTTCTCCCTCTTCTGATGTCCATCCAGTTTGCCTTTCTGAGCGAGGATTGAGCATCTTACCCAGGGTCCTCCTTCTTGCTTAGCTTCTTTAGGTGTATGTTTATCCTATACTATATGTCTAATATCCATTTATAAGTGAG
The DNA here is from genome assembly GCF_907164565.1 of Psammomys obesus. Classification (NCBI taxonomy): domain Eukaryota; kingdom Metazoa; phylum Chordata; class Mammalia; order Rodentia; family Muridae; genus Psammomys; species Psammomys obesus. Next base: position 1,943,096 of record NW_026596101.1, on the reverse strand, counting down.
TACATACCATGTGTGTCTTCCAACCATTTGCCTGCAAATTTCATGATTTTCTTGTTTTTAAATTGCTGAATTGCATTTGTATAAATTAGTAAATGTACCACAATTTCTGTATCCATTCTTCTGTTGAAGGATTGTTTCCAATCTGGATTGTTTCCAGATTCTGGCTTTTATGAATAAAGCTGCTATGAACATGATTGAACAAATGTCCTTGTTGAATATTTGAGCATTTTTTGGATATATGCCTAGGAGTGCTATAGCTGGATCTTGAGGTAGCACTATTCCTAATTGTCAGAGAAAGCTCCAGATTGATTTCCAAATTGGTTGTACAAGTTTACATTCCCACCAGCAATGGAGGAGGGTTCCCCTTTCTCCACAACCTCTCCAGCATGGGTTGTCACTTGAGTTTTTCATCTTGGCCATTCTGATGGGTGTAAAGTGAAATCTCAGGGTCGTTTTGATTTGCATTTCCCTGATGACTAAGCATTTCTTTAAGTGTTTCTCTGCCATTCAATATTCCTCTATTGAGAATTCTCTGTTTAGCTCTGTACCCCTATTCTTAATTGGATTACTCAATTTGTTGCTGTTTAATTTCTTGAGTTCTTTATATATTCTGGATATTAGCCCTCTGTCAGATACAGGGTTGGTAAAGATCCTTCCCCAGAAAAGACTCAATCTTATTGCTGCATGATATTGTCACTGAATGTCTCAGAAACCAGTGCTCTCTTCCCTTGCAGTTTCCACCCCCTCTCTCATGACTCCTCCCCAACTTGAAGACTGCAAGTAATAAAAACTAAAGCTAAAGGAGCTAGAGAGATGGCCAGTGGTTAAGAACACTTGTTCTTGCAGAGGACCTGGTGGTTGGTTCCCAGCACACACATAGTGACTTACGCTCTCTCTTAGACTCTGAGGGCAACAGGCGCATGCGTGGTTCACATACATATACGAATGCAAATTTTCTTCAGATTAATATATATATATATATATAAATATATATATATATATATAATTATAATCTTAAAAAAAAAAAAAGCTAGGCTAGACAGTAGACAGCGTTGGCCTGAGCATGGAGTCTGGGTTTGGTTACAGTTCCACAGCTGAGTTAGTTATGCGTTAATAAAGAGAAGATGAAAAGGTTAGCCCCCCCCCCCCACAAGTGGAAGCCTCAGAAATCACATGTGAAATCTGTGTTGTTTTTTTTTTTTTTTTAAACTGAAGGAACTGTGGCTTCCAGCAGAGAAAAAAAATTTGCCCAATGCTAAACTGTTATGAGCAATAAGTGTGCCTGCCTCTAGGTCCACTGGAACTAAGCAGAGTGACTTCACAGGCTTTGCAAATGGCACCCCATTCAGGCTTTGTAGCCTCCGTTTCTTCAGAAAGCCTTCTCTTCTAAGGCCATTCTGCTTTGTCCACACTCCTGAGTGCCAGGCCCTTCAGAAATCATATGCTCCAGATTAGTCCATTACTACCGATGACATCTGACAGGCCAGGAGGCTATTACACAGTCCTCCCCTTTATCCTAAATGCCATGCTTCCATTAATGTGCCTGGAGAACAAATTGGCTTCTGTGGAAGTTCCCATTGTGTGGACTCACTTCAACCGAAACCTCAGGCTCTCTATGGATGCTGTTGCTAAGCAACACCTTCTTCATCTCCACCCTCTAACATTCACGGTGACCAGCACATAACTCAGTGGCTGAACCTGAGAGAGGCTCGGATTGTTTGGGGTTATCTACCTGCCTTGATCTACAGGATGAAGGAAATTGGGCATGGTAACAAGAGAATAGGAACCCACAGGGTGACTGTCCACCAGCACTGACCAGGCAGGGCCACTGCCAGACTCAGGATCAACCTGGCACAGTGCTGACTGAATACAAACTAGTCTTAGGCCACCAAACATTTTTCCCTCACCTTTTCTTGGAACCAACATTTCAGTAGTCCAGTTCTGCCCATGCTCTTATGAGTCTACCCTTAGAGGGACATCAAGAAAACCGCACATGCTCTGAAGTTAAGGGGAGAAAAGCAGATTGAAAAGTGGCAGAGACATTGCGTGATGTAAAGGATCATAGAAAAGATAACAAATTGTTAGTAGTGGCTAGTTAGTGCTCCCTAAGGGCTAGACTGGTGTTAGGTAGGAGATCGCAATTCTGTTCTACACATTTCAGCATTGTCTCAACATGGGCATTGAGTTACTTGAATGAATAAATGGAAGAGAAGAAGACAAGAAGGGAGGGAGGAAGGAAGGAAGGAAGGAAGGAAGGAAGGAAGGAAGGAAGGAAGGAAGGAAGGAAGGAAGGACAGGCAAGCCAGCCTCCCATTCAGCAAAGCATGAATTACAGGGCCAGTGAAGGTCTAGCTTATACCCAATGTCTGGAAGTGGCTGCTCAGGCCCCCATTCCATCTCTGGAGCTGCCCCTCTCTGCTCCTTGCCTTCCTTGTGGTGGAGGCAGCGGGGCTCTGAGCAAGCACAAGCCCTCACTGACATTAGGAGTGGCACCAAATCCACCAGCCTCCCTGAGCCCTGTGCATTGTTCCATTGGGAAGAGTGGATGCGATGAGGGGGTCTGAGTGCCTAGAGTGGTGCCAGACCAAAAGGATTCCATACTATTATCTCCCGCTTCTGTGTGAAGCAAGGGCAGGACCTCTGCCCAGCTTCCAACCTCCGACTGCTTCCTGTGAGCTTCCCTCCTTACTGCCATGCCCAGGCCCTCATAGTCAGGGATGGACAATCAGAAATAATGGCCCTCTTTCTACACCTTCTAAACTTCTGCAGTGTCCAAGGCCTGTCTGCCCCAAGATTGTGAAGATGAGCTCAGTCAGGAAGCTGCCAGTTTCTTATCTATGCATCCAGTGAGCGAGGTCAACAGGTGCGGGAACTGCTTGCCCAGAGGAAGCGGTTTTGGTGTGGATCTAGGGGTAGGGTAAAGAGTAGCAGGCTGCCTCACATCAGAGAATTGCAGAGAATCTGACCATGGGAAGCTAGCCAAGCTGACCTAAGGAGAAGCATGATGCCCCCTCTCCGGAGAAATTGTCCATCCGAGTGGCTGGCCATTCTCTCCATACCTCCTCCAGATCCTGAGCAGTCCTGGTTCACCACAAACTTTCTTTCCCAGTGGAATCTGGTCCACACCACTGCAAGGCAGCAGTGACAGCAGGTTGGGCTGTGGGTGGTCTGGGACAACTGTCCTGCACACTTTATGGACCCACCATCCTTTCTGGTAATTTCTTTGAGTATTTTGAAGTGCTTGTTCGCAGGGATATGAAATCATCTTGGGAAGGGGGGGGGGCAGCAGCTAAGGGCCTGGAGGACTATACTTGGGAAATAATAAGCCCCAGAACAGGTCCCCAGCGAAGGCTATTCTCTGGATATCTCTTTGCTCTGTTTCTCAGCCCTCATTCAAAGCACAATCATTCTCTATAGTTCTTTTATTTGGGAGGGGGGTCATTGTTTTTGCTTTTCAGACAGGGCTCACATATACCAGGCTTGTCCAGAATTTACTTTATAGCCCAGGACGGCCTACAATTTCTGGTCCTCTTGCCTCCATCTCCCAAGAGCTTAGATAACAAGTATGCATCACTGCACACCACATGGATTTATGCCCTGCTGGGTATCAAATCCAGGGCTTCAGACATGCTGGCTAAGCCCACTCTCTGTTATTCTAATGAGCAACTACAAACTCTAGTAGGTTGAGAGTCAAGAAGAAGCACTTGCGTCAAAGCCATGAAGCCTGACAGGCATCAGCTTGGGCTGCTGCCCTGAATATACAGGGCATGGCTCCGTTTGCTTAAGTGAAAGAGATGAGCTGATGCTGGCACAAGGGACAGAGCAGGACACCAGACACAGGCCAGAGAGCAAAGCTGCCTGAGGAACCTCAATGGACAAATAGTCTATGATTCACCAGGAGCTGGTGACTCAAAGTCTCAGAGACATTAGCTAATTGTGGAAAGGATTACAGGCAATCAGTGATGGGACCGCCCTCTCCAAGCCAATGTCACACTTGGACATCAGGAAACCTAAGGTACACACTTGGCTTCGACCTCTACTGTAGCCAAGGATAGCCTTTAACTTCTGATCCTCCTTCCTCAATTTCCTGCATAGGGGATGTCAGACAGGCACCATGATACTCTGTTTATGTGGAACTGGGTATTAAACCTGGCGCTTCATGCATGGTAGGCAAACACTCTACCATATGGACTACATCCTCAGCCCATTATATATATATATATTAGGCTTTATGCTACATAAACCTGCAAAATTCCAAGGATATAGCTATAACATAAAACCAAATCCTGCTTTCATAGAATTGATATTCAGCCCAATAATAAAAAGTTTGTAGACTCAGAGTGATACTGGGACAAAAACAGACATTATGGCCCATGAGAGTGACAAAAGTGGTCCAGAAAAAGTCCCTCTGAGAGATACCGTCCTGGCTGCTGAAGAATAGGAAGAACCCAGCCTTACCAAGAACTATAACAAAGGCCCAGACAACAACTATTGCCAAGACCCTGAGGCCAGTGTGTATGCAGTAGGTCTGAGGAACAAGAGAATAGAGCTGCAGCATCACGTGTAGACGGAAAGTAGGAGACAAAGAATGAAGGTGGAAGATTAGAGGCCATGGTGAGGAGCTTCAATTTTATTCTAACTGTAGCAGGAAGAAGTCACAGGAGACTAGAGGTCTGTTCCACACCTTCCCCGGTGGTTTAAAAACAGCATTTAAGTTGTTGCTTTAAATTCTCAGGGTCAGGATATAACCAGGCCCCAATGGAACAGCTCCTCTCTGTTCTACAGAATGACAGTGATTCCTCCCTTCCGCTCTTGGCTTCTCCTCACTCTACTTCCACCCAAGCTTTGCAGAACAACTGGCCTGGAGAACAGGTTAGACTCATGAGGGAAGGCAAAAAACAGGGTTCTGGTTTGCCATGCATTTCATGAGTTCTAGAAAACATCCCCGGTGAGAGATGTTGTGGGGCCAGTCAGGAAAACGGTTCTGTAACTCAGAGGAAAAGCACAGACCTGAGATGTTGTCAGCAGAAAGGCACTCTGTAAATTACTGGGAAGGAGGACGGAGTCAGGCAAGTGGAAGATGCAGGCTCTTAATGCCCTACCACTTAGCAGGACCATAGAATAGAGAGAAGTCTCCCAAAAGGTACACAGAAACTGTCAGTGCCACCAAGAAAGAAAGAAAGAAAGAAAGAAAGAAAGAAAGAAAGAAAGAAAGAAAGAAAGAGAATTCAGCAGCAGGTGGCAGCAATAGCAATTGCCCCGAGAGGCAAGTGCTGTAAAAGAGAACAAAGTGCTCAAGAGAGAGTCTTATTTGGAGTTTTCCAGAACAGCACATGTGACTATGAAACACTTCCGCTAGGAGAGAGGTAACTGGAGGAGATAAGGCCTTGAATAGGACAGGACCTTGGGTGAGGCTGGCCTCTGGTGGGAGCAGGGGCAGGCGGGCAGGTGTCGAACACAGGGGCTCAGGGACGGAAGTGGGAAGTGTCCTCTGGCTGTCCGTTTCCTTAGTGAAGCACAGGGTGAGGTCATCTATTCGCCAGGGCCAGCTGGAGGGAATATGTGAGGGAGGTTTGAGTACCAGTAGCAGATACAGAGATATGAAGAAGCAGCCTGTGGTGGGAAATCAAGTGGCCCAATACATACATTTTCCCCTTTTTTAGCCTTAGTATAATAAATGTCAACAAGTAGAATAGCTGAGTTATATTCTGGCCATATCACTGTCTCATCTGTTTCTCATAACAACTCAGGGAAGAGAAAGTGGGGATATTGGCACTAGCCCCAAGAGACACATTGCCTGGACGGCTGGGTCTCATCGAAACTGTCTCCAACCCCTTCTTCCCCAACCCCGAGCGGCTTCCTCACAGTCCCAAGAGCATTGCCAAGTCCATGTCCTTGTCTTCTGGACTTGACCCCAGGTCTCTGTGCCCCGTCTCATCTTCACTGAGCCTTGCCTTTGCCCAGGGGAAATGTTCCCACTGCCATTGGCTTCAGGTAGTGGCTGATAAGTTCTCCTCTGAGCTTCCCTCTTTTTCTGCTTCCTACTCAACCAAGCGCATCGGAACGTAGGACTATGATGAAAATCTCTGGTTTAAAGTCCAAGCTCCAGTTCAAGTTCCGAATGCATTTATGATCTTGGCAAAATTACTGATCGCATTCAACCTCCATTTCTTTCTGAGAGAGAGGGGATTCTCCTGGAGACATAATGTCCTTCTCACAGCTCCCGATCCACAAGAAAACACCGCACACACGGGAGCTGGCATGTTATTAACAGGGAGCAGCTGAGAAGACTCAGTTTACATCGGGACTTTACAAGGGGGCAACATTTAAAAATCTAAGAACCCAGCTCAGGCATGGTGCCACACACTTGGAACTGGAGAGGCTGAAACAGGCTTATTGGAAGTTCAAGGCCACCCTGAGCTGCATAAAGAGACCTTAGCTCCATTTTTTTTTTTTTCTTAAAATCTAAGAAGGCAGAGAAAGGTAGCAGCACACTGTTAGGGCTATGTAGGGGAAGCCGGAGCCACTGTGGGCCCTGAGTTACTCACAGCAGGACAGACGGGCTTGGTGGTCACTCTGCCGCTGGAGCTTGTTAGAAGAACAAAATGCCCCATCTCACTGCAGACAGGAGGACTTGAACCTGCTGAGGGTGGAGAGTGGGCATTCAAGGGAATAGAATAGGATTCTGGAGCTGTTGAGGCAGCTCAGCAGGCAAAGCCACCTGACAGCCTTAGTTTGATCCTGGGGACCCACAGAGTGAAAGGAGAGAACCAAGTTGTCCTCTGACCTCCACACATGTGCCATGACATGAGTGTAACCCCACTACGTAATGACTGGCTGGCTGGCTGAATGAATGAATGAATGAAACGAATGAATGAATTTTAACAAAAGTTTTAAAATAAGGATTCTGATTCTGAGCTGGGGTGTGGTGAAGATTCCCACAACAAAATAAAGATGATGGCACACACATAACATTGAAACTGAGAAAACCCATCAAATACTGTAAAGGAAAAGACAGCAAAAAATGACTAAATACAAGAAGTGCCGGGTTCCTAGCCCTCAGTTCACACAAGAGAGGACACAAAGCAAATCCCGAGAGATGCTGGGGAGGACCAATTTCTACCAATGCAAAGAACCCTTGAACACAGACAGAAGAGGCACAGTCAGAAACCAGAGCACTTGTGCTGGAGTTGGTGTTACAGAGATATTCTCTTGAAAAGCAATTTTTTATTCTGTTTTAATAGCCTTAAAAATATTAATGTTTTGCTCCAACAAATTTATTTTACTTGGCAATAACAAATATTCAGTAATAACAGTAAGGCAATAGGCTAAAAGAGGAAAAGTAGTTATCCCAACATTTTCATAACAACGTCAGATTAGAAGCAGCCTGAAAAACCTAAAAATAAAGAAATGCGTAGATGAACAATGGCAGATTAAGTTGATATTGTGCAGCTGTAAAAGTTATTGTGAAGCATTAGGGAAATGTTGCAGGAGAGAAAGGTTCAGGGTACGCCTAGCACCTAAGACCAGACTTCACTGGGGACCAAGCTAAACACAGCTGTGCATAATCTAAGCACGGGACGAGAGTGGCAGGGCCCCCTGCCTGAGCAGAGGCTCACACGCCGGGAAGCAAGATTTCACACACGTCTTTTCTTTCTGCATTTCTCTTCCTCTTCCTCATGTGCTCTCGTGAATAACTGGAGGCACAAAGCGCACGTCTCCTCTTGTGTACCTTTTAGGAGGTTTGGCTCGACTCGTATTATTTCCAGTGAACTTCCCTACTAACCTGGTAGCCTCGAAGCAAGCCTTCCTCTTTGGCTCCGAGGCCAGCTGTTCTCTCTCTCTCTTTCCGGAGCCAACTATGAACTGTCCCCTTTAAACAAACACATTTTTGTTTATTTAAAGAAACAAAATTAGAAGAAATTATAAGATTACAAGAAAACAAAATTACAAGAAAACAATTATGAGAAAACAAAAACAAAATAACAGAAAAAAATACAATAACAACAAAATGTTGCTGTGTTCCTTAATCCTATAATAGCTTTTCCATAACCTGTTAACCTTTTTGATATTTGCCCGGTGAAGGGGCTAGTCTACAGTTTGAAAGCAAGTCTGTCTTTCTGTCTCTCTGTCTCTCTCCCACTTTATCATAGTCTATTTGTTGGTGAAACTGGATCTTTTCTAATACATCTCCTACAACCTAGATTTTTCTATTATTTCTTCCATCTTCCATATCTTCTGTATATGTCAGCATGATTGACAGGTCAAATCTAGCCCGTGGCCTGTCTTTATTTATAAAGTTTTATTGGAACACAGCCACATTCGTTTATTTACATATTGTCTGTGGCTGCTTCCAAAGGTGTCGTAAAGGAGCGAAGTGTTCACACCACAGAACCTGTGGTCCACGACACCCCAGCTATTACTGTTGAGAGTTTTTGTGGAAGAGATTTGTTGATTCCTGATCTGAACACTTGATTAAATTCATCTCTAATCTCCCCCAACCTACGTCACAGGTGGCATTTGTGGACTTCCATGGAGAGTGAGTAATGACTAGCTATCTCCTTTTTTTTTGCAATGTTAGCAGCTATTATTGCTTAGAATGGAGATCCATTAAGCCATTAGGGGCTGTCAAATAGCAACATTCTCACTCAGCCTGCCCGCTTAATTTATTAGCTATTATGCTTCTGCAAACAGAAACTTTTCGTTACCTACTATTTAGTTTCCTAGAACTAGTGTTCTTATGGAAATTAAAAAAAAAAAAACAGATAAAATGCTTAGTTCTTTCCTTTTATTTAAAATGCTGATTCTTTAATTTAGTAAGGGTTTTTAATTTTTAGCTATCTATCTATTTGGGTCTGGTCAAAGTGGCTTTATTAGAGTGCCAGGATCACAATAGGACTTAGGAATTTGCATTGGGGCCCTTCTTCTTGCCAAAGGTGGGCACGACATTAACAAAGCGCCAAGTTGTACTGCATTTGCCACTTGACCCAGCCTGTCGTCTTCTTCTTCTTCTTCTTCTTCTTCTTCTTCTTCTTCTTCTTCTTC
>NW_026596101.1:1851341-1934041 GCF_907164565.1 Psammomys obesus | reverse complement strand
CTTCTTCTTCTTCTTCTTCTTCTTCTTCTTCTTCTTCTTCTTCTTCTCCTCCTCCTCCTCCTCCTCCTCCTCCTCCTCCTCCTCCTCCTCCTCCTCCTCCTCCTTCCTCTTCCTCCTCCTCCTCCTCCTCCTCTTCCTTCTCCTCCTTCTCCTGTTTGGATGCCTTGGGAATTTGACCTCTTACTTTTCCAGCACGAGCCAGAGAATCTGAACTTTACCACTAGCATGCGGCCATAACTTACAGAATGGTCAGGGCCTCTACTCCACACTGGCCTAGGGTGGCCTCACGCTCCATCAGAGAGCCTGCCAGAAGCCCAACTTGATCTTTGGGGAAAATGCCTTCCAGTGAGGCCACATGAGCTTTGATCTGGGAGACCATCTCCTGGCCAGTCACCTCGAGGGTGTGTAGTTCCTGGGTGAGGGCAAAGAGCTGAGTGTTGGCGACTAATCTGCTGATGGATGCCTCTGCTGCCTCTGCTGCTGCTGCTACCACTGCTATTGCGAAGATGGCGTTGGTGTTGGTGTTGTTCATTTGTTTTTATTTTTGTTTTGGCTTTGTTATTGGTGGTCTATCAGACCTGCCTGGATCACTCCCATGATCATCCTGCCTCAGCCTCCCAAATGCTGGAATCACAGGTGTGTGCCCTGACACCCAGCTCTATCTTTTCAAGGGAATAAATTGTTTTCTTTTTCTTCTTTTATGTCTCATCATTAACTTCTGGACTTTAGCCCATTGGATAGTCTACCCATCGCCATAGTTAACCTCACTTGAGCACATCCTTGGCCTGTTCAAACAGGTCATTCTGTTGTAACCCTAATGCCTTTGGACAGCTTCCTTGCTAATCTAAAATAACAAGGTTTTCCAGACCAGCATTCATCTGCTTATATGAAATTGGTCATATCTACTTTACATTGTTCTTTGTCTTGATGTTTATTTTTAAAACCTTCTGCCTTTATATTTATACTATAGCCTGAAGGCAGGGGTGACACCATCCTTGTCTGACTCCCTCTCAGGGGAGGTAAGGAAGCTTGGCTTTTTTAAAGATAAACATCTTATTTTGAATTCCACAGGTCAAATTTGGTTAACCAGATTAGAAGCCAACATATTTTTCTCCACATCCTCCTACATTCTCATTACTGCCCTCAGGCCCTGTGACTGTTCCCAAGGAAAACCCCACAGTGCTCTAGGATGGAGTGTGATAGTCTCATGTAGGGAGTCTTGCCTGGTCTCTGCCTCCCGTCATATAGGCACAGAACCTACACCTCTACAACTATTACAGCCTGACTGCAGGTACTTGGGGCTCTTTCCCTCCTGCCCCAAGCTACATCCCCCAATGTTATCCAATCAGCTGAAAGCCTGAAAGGTCCAACATGGTTGGCTCTCTCCTGGGTAGAAGAGAGCTCTCACTTCCTCATTGCACTGAGAGGGGGACATGTGTTTTTTTCCCCTCCTGCCTTCAGACTCATCTGAGACATTGGCTCATTCTCCCTGGGTCTTGAGTCTTGTAGCCTTTGGGGAGAACTATGCCACCAGTTCCCCTGTTTCTCAGCCTCTCACAATTGGGCAAGTAATATATTACTGGCTCCCCTAGTAAGCCAAAGTGAGCTTGCCAGTTCACTTTGTAGATCTTAGGGCTTTCCCACCCCCACAGTCCCAGAAGCCAATTCTTCGCCATAAATATTTTATATACATATCCTCTTGGCTCTGTTTCTCTGGAAAACCCTGGCTAATGTATCCTCCAATAGACTCTCTCAGCTGTATTCCTTTCTGCTAGCCATGTGGACAACTTGCTTGCCTTGTCTTGCCTGGTAGAACCTTTGCATGGTTCTACAGTCAGAAGGGCCACCCAGCTGAGAACAGTCAACACACAGAATGGCAAGAGTTTCTGTTAACCCTAGACACTGATGTTTGGCGGTTTGTGATGCAGCAACAGACAATGGAACAAGGGTGCTGGTGTGCTAGAGGAAAGAAAGCCAGGGTAATTGGGGCAGACCGCCAAGGTGTGGGGTAGGGCAGGGCAACAGGGCAACAAGCTGGAGAAATGGGCGGTGCCAGATCGCCCAAGACATCGTAGGCATGGTGGTTTTGGCTCAGAAGCTAATGTTTCATTTGCCTCCATTTCCTGCCTTCTGTCTCTCCTTGTCCACCATTCTGCTTTCAGCTTAAGACTCAAGCTTATGGACTCTGCAGTCGTGAACATCAAGAATTAACCAGTACCAATAACTAAAGTGCATAAACTACATCATACCAGTTCCGCACACATTTTTTGGTGTGTATGTAAACATGTGGAGAGGGTTATGCATGCACATGGGTAAATGCAGAAGCTAGAGGTCAGCCTCAGATGGTGTCATTCTGCAGGGGCCATCCACCTTATTTTGAGACAGTGTTTCTCACTGGCTTGAAGTCACTGATACGTCTAGGTTAACTGTCCAGCCAGTCTGAGTGCTCCATCTGTCGAAGTTCCAGCTTTGGGATTATAAGCGTGCGCCTCCACACCCACTCTGTATGTGGGTTTTATGGATTGAGCTCATGTCCTCATTGCTATACAGCAAACACTTTGCTGGCTGAGCCATCTCCTCAGCACCAGAAATGAGTTCTTAAATCCAGAGACACCAAGAAATTCAAGTGTGCAAAAGTGTAAGCTTAGCTATTGCTACAGCTCAAATCTGACATCCCCCAAAGACTAGTGTTAGGGCTGGTTGCCAGCTGATGGGCCTTTGTGAGTGACTGGGTCCTAGGGGCTCTGACTGATCCCTTGTGGGGTTCACAATATTCCGGTACTGGATGTTGGAACCTAGGCAGGGGAAGGGGAAAATATACCTTCTCATTGGGGTCTTCTTGTTTCTCTCTGCTTCCTGCCACCTTAGGGTGAGTGGCTCTGCTCCTCCACATACTCTACCCCAAGACATTCTGTCTCAGAAAAAGCCAGAAATAGAGCAGCCAGCTGACAGTAGACAGAAACCTCTTCCAACTGTGAATCAGAACAAATCTTTTCTCCTATAAGTAATTTTTTTTTCTCAGACACAGTGATTTAAAAAAAAAAAATGACTAACACAGCTTTCAAAACTTAAAAGGTCTCCATCTACAACTCCTATAAACGCAGAAATCTTCTGAGTGGAAGCTCGGTTCCTCTTTTCTAGCTGGTTAGTCAGTTCCTCGTTTACCTTAGGAAAAGTCGCAGATTTAAAGTATAATGCTATCGTCTGAGTCTCTCCACTTCTTGATCCTCATAAAGGGAAACCTTTAGCCTTCAGAAAGTTTTAACCCTAATTATGCCTCAGATGCTTGGCTTTTACCATTAAAAGCCACAGCTCTCCAGACAGCTCTCTGCTACAGACGCAATAGCATTTGACGCTCCTGCTCTTTACGTCCCAGAACAATGCATATGGAAAGCAATTGTTAAGGCTTCAGCAGTGAAGGGAAGAGCAGGTGCTGTTGGATTGAACTGAATCAAGTTCAGCAGCCGCAGCGGCCTATTACTGTGCTCTCCACTCTTGTCAACGCACGTTCTGGAAAGAACCTGGAGATGTACAACACAGGGCTCTTCTCTGCTGCCGTTCTTACCTACTTTGTCAGTGTGGACTTGGTAACTGCATCCCTGTCTGCCTACACAGTATCTGCACAAGATGAAGCTGGTCAACATTCCAGAGCAGGGAAGGGGCTCGTGAGACCCCCCGCTCCAGGCTGAGGAGCTATTGACAGTTGGTGACTTCTGGCAAAGAGTCCGTTTTCTTTAAGGATGTAGTCTTTGCGTTGGTTGCTTTTACAATGATGTGATGAAACACCGTCACCAAGGCATGGCAATTTATAGAAGGAAGGAGTTTGGGGGAGAGGGAAGCTTATGTTCTAGAGGGATAAGAGTCCCTCATCGTCATAACAGGGAAGCACGGCAGCAGAAAAGCATGGCAACTGGGACAGCAAGCCGAGAGCTGAGGGTACACACCTTAAACCATAAACGGGAAGCAGAGAGAGCGAATTTGAAATGGTCAGAGTCTTTAAACTTGAAAAATCTGCCCCCAGTGATGTACTTCCTCCAGCAAGGCCATGCCTCCTAAGCCTCCCAAGCAGTACCCATCACTGAGGTCCCAGTGTTCAAAAGCGAGAGCCCACTGACACTCCTATCATTCCCTGCACAGTCCCTAGCAGCTCAACCATGCTCCAGCGGATGGCCCCACACCCATTAGTACATGAGCAGCACAAGTTAGACTTAAAAAAATTTTTTTAAGGACATGAAGCTGATAAAGGGGTGGACCTGGAAGAAGTTAGAGGAGTGGGAATGAGTATGATCAAAATGTATTGTATGCCTATATAAAATTTTCAAAGAATAAAAATTACATTTAAAAAAATGTTCTAACCCCTAAGGTCAAGGTTATGATCACCTCCCATTTCTCCATGTGCGCTTGATGATACCAGCATAAACCCATTTCAGGTCATTTCACCCCAGTGTCCTCCAGTTAGTTCTCATTTTGTTCTGAATGCTATGTATGCTGAACTTCTTTGAGAAACTCTCAGGTTGTGAAAGCAGCGTATCACCCTGTGTAACAGACCTTTTCTTGGAGCTGACTAAGTGCTTAACTTGGGGGAAGAAAAAAAAAATCTCTGAAAGTAAAACCAGGATGGCAGATGGCAACCACACTTATCCTGTGGGACCAAATCTAATTGATCTAATTGGCTGCCTATATACTGTGTTAACATGAATTTGAAAGACTCATGCAGTCTCAACAGGAAGGAATGCTGGTGTGTGGGTTTGTGTCTGTGTGGGTCTGTGTCTGTGTCTCTGTCTGTCTCTCTTTCTCTTCTGTCTGTCTTTCTTTCTCTCTCTCTCTCTCTCTCTGTCTCTCTCTCTCTCTGTATGTCGTACTGGTGCTAGGGAATGCAGTATGTGAGAATATGAACCTGATATTTGCTCTGGCATGAAAAAAGAACGGTGACTATGGAGATGCAGTAAAAGAAGACTAAAGAGGCTTAGAAGGGAAGAGCCACTCAAAACAGGCCTTAACCACAGGCTAAAGAGAATTAAATGGAGTTGGAATAAATGCATTTTCCACACACATAAACACACAGGAACATCAACAAACCATCTGGCCGCTTCTAGTTTACTCCTTGCAAAGGTGAACTGACAGAGCCCTGAGGCAGAAAATTACAAAAAGATCATTGATAACAATCTTCCCTAAGCTAAACAAAGAGCAACTTGTGTCTGCTAAAATATAGGTTTTAAATGCTCCAAGGGCATGGATGCATAGAAATAAAAAAAAAAACAAAAAACAACTAAACACTGAAAAGGGGTGTGCCTTTCAAGAGAGAGGGCATTTGGAGCTACAGGAAGAGACTGGAATAGCCCCGTTCAGACATGGTGCAGAGGAAGCAGACAGGCATTTAACAAGCCTGGAAGAGTGGTGTGAGTCTAGTGGCATGACTGTTACAATCCCAAAGAGTCCCACACGGAATACGTAACTCTTGTCTTAATCCTCAGGTGAGATTGGGCAGAGGTGGCAGAGAGGGACCAAGATGAGGGTAATGGGTCTGGGGGATCTTTCTAAGGACAGGGATGGGCAAAAGGGCTGAGGGAAACTGGGGTATATTCAATATCATATCCACTCTTAGCCCTGAGTTCCTGACACAGAGATTCAAACTTCCTGGAATGTCTTGAGCAATAATGTGATGTTGGTGATTTATAGTGTTAAAGAGGTAACTCTATGGGCTCCTATATGCTTTCAGGGTAGGGACTTAGTCATCCAAAGACCAGCCAAGTGACTAAAAAGGTGCAGCTTCTGGCAAGCCTAGCACTGGGAGAGGGCAATTGAGACAACCTTTGATGAACGAAAATCACTGATCTCAAACGCAGCCATCACTCTTTATCAGGGGCTGGTTCCAAAATCTGCAGAGACTCACAGCTTTTATACAGAGTGGAGACCTACTACAATATAAATGCTATATACAATGTAATGTTTAATATAGAATTACCTACGTTTACACATGTTTGGCATAGGATTTTTGCTTATTTTTAGGTTGTCTGGTTTGGTTTGAGTGGTAGGAATCAAGGTTAGGGCCTTGTACATGTCAACCAAGATTTCCGCCATTGAGCTAGGTCTTGGAGATAAGGTCCATTCTTGCCTTGAACTTGCTATATAGCCCAGGCTGGTCTCCGATTCATGGCTTTTCTCCTCAGTCTCTCAAATTTTGGAATTGCAGGCATTCACCACCATGCCCAGATGATCCACAGATGGTTGGAATTTTGATCCATGTTAATGGAATTCATGACGTGAAAAGATGACCATGGTTCTTGCTCATGGTAAGCTGGCTATCACAAAGCCCAAACCCTCTTCAATTTCAAACCAAATGAAGCCAGCTCCTACATAAGCAGGCCATCAGAAATAGTCTTTTATCTCTATGCTCCTTAATTTAAATGTTTTCATATGATCAACGGTATTAAGATATGAGAAAGCAAGTGATGTGATACGTAGTTAAAAAGAAATATAGTCAGTCTAAACAGAGCTAAAGATGGCCTAGCTCCTAGAATTATATAGCAGGAATGTTAAAATTGCTGTAACAAAGTGGGATGGAGTTTTGCAAAAGGTACCTTTTTCAAAGATAACAAGATTGCATTTGCATAGAACACCGTGGTTCCCAGATAGACAGCAAAAGCACAGGCAACACATGAGTTTATGTATAAGAAATTGCATAGTGTTAGAAATTAGAAAGTGCTGACCACAGTGGCACATGCCTTTGATGCCCACCCTGGGGAGGCAGAGGCAGGTGGATCTCTGTGAGTTTGATAACACTCTGTTCTACAGAGAGAATTCAGGCCAGTCAGGGTGACACAGTGAGACTTTGTCTCAAAAACTTAAAAAGTACGATTAATTGTTCCTCAGTTTTACCTCCAAGTAAATAAGTCAAAATGTTAATCTAAAAATAAAAGAGGCCAGAACAGCTGTTATTTTGGCCAACAGCATTAATTGACAGTGGACTGAAGGGAACATGCTGAATGCTAGATTGCTTTAATGTGACAAAAAATGATGTTACACCGATGTACAAATTTGTAAAATTTAATTAGGCTGTTTATTTTAGATCAATATACTTTCCCATGTATAAACTATATCTCAATTGAAAACCAGTGAGCAGGCCTGGCTTCAGGCCTATAATCCCAGCTCCTTCTCAGTGAGCCCTGGAAGGTAATATGTAAGAACCGACCATCGACTTGCCACAGGGATGGAAGATGACATAACCTCGTTGGTGTCTACTAAGAAAAGAAAAAAAGAGTAACTGTCACTGCACTGGCACAAGCTAACACAGTCTATTTGATTCCCGTCTTAACTCATTTTCTGTTGCTTTACTAGAACACTTGAAGCCGAGAATCCAATAAAAAAAAAATTTTTTTTTAAGGCTTATCTTGGTTCAGCATCTTCTCTGCTTCTGATGAGGGCCACATGCTGCGTCACATCAGGGTGGAGAAGTAGGGATGAGAGGATATAGAATACAGGTGAGGGGTTGGGAAGAACAAAGAGCCGAGCTGCATTATAGCGGCCCACTCTTGTGGGAACTATAGTTCCTATAATGACAATCTCTCAGGAGCAGCATTAGTCCCTCCTACAGGACTCACCTCCCAACACCACAGCACTGTCAATCAAATTCAGAATGAGTTTTTGGTGGGGGTCAAACCATATCCAAAGCATAGCAATTCTTTCATTTCCACAACTGAGAAACCAAAATAATTTTATTTTTATGAAATGCAGTAAATAAGATGTATTGCAACGACTAAGTTATAGATTGGTTGGTTGAATACAGACCCCACTTTCTGTAGAAAGTAATGTCCGAACTGGCCCTAACACAGAGGAGAGCCTGCAGATGCTCAAAGGAAGCCAAATACCATAAGACTGCAATAGAACACGGTTGTGAAGTAATGCTTTTTCCACCATAGAAGCCAACTTCACTGGAACCACGATGATGTTGAAAAGCCTTCGGTTGTTGCTATCTGCAGGAACAGTCTTATTAAAGCAATAAAATCAGGGTGAGGAGGGACATGTTCCACAGTGTTTCTGAGGAGGAAGTCTTGGAGCTGTCAGGAATTATCTGGGTTGATTTTGGGATGGCTAACCCCCTTCTCATGATGAGCAGATAGGCATGGCTAATTCTGCCACGGGCCTGACTGTGATTTCAGCTGCTTTTAGATCTGCTGTGAAGCCAAAATGAAAGTCCTCCCTGAGGGGATCAGACAGTGAAAAGAGGAAGGGGTTAGCGATGCAGAGAATATCCACCCTCCAATCAACAGCCCCCCTCCCCAGGGCCTCTGGGTGCTGAGATATAAGAATGAAGTAATGTCTACACACTCAAAGCTGCAGACAGGAAAACAGTCATCTCAAGTCCAATGATTGGCTAGATTGTTACCGCCTACTAGTCTAATATATTCTACTTATTTGATTTTAAAATAATTAGCCACTCGATAAATCAAATCTTCTTTGCTCCAGGAAGTAGTTTTTACAGCACATACACTATCTTGAAGCTGCTATGAGAATTTGAAAACTCACCTCCTTTCTTTGCAAGGGGGTGATAATACCCACTGTGGAGTATGAGGGCCACCTGTCAGGGACAGGAGCAGCCGCAAGTTCAGAAAATGCAAGTGACATCATCCCAGTGTGAGAGCTTTGGCCTCCCTAAGTCTCCATTTATTTCTGAGCCAGAGACAGGCAGGCTTCAGGGAGACTGAGTGGCCCTGTGTCATAGAACAGACGGCTCAGAGGTTCCAAAAGACCACCTGGGCTGCTCGCTTCTTCCTGGTTTGTCCTAACATTAATCAAGGACTGGCTCACAGACAGGGTCAAAAGGAGAACGCAAAACATCTAGTATGACAGGTATCAGATGGTCTGTGAGGAGGTAGAGCCTGTGACCCCACTAAGAATCTTCAAATGATTCTGCCAGAGGACAGGATGAATGGCCTGGCCATGCTCTCAGGATGCCTCAGCTTCTCCCAGGGCCCAGGCTCCTCCCAAAAAAGCATCAGGAAGCAATGACTACTGCATTCATTTTTTGATGGACAGCCCTAGCTTTACCCTCTCAGTTTTACAGAATTTTGTAAAAGGCTAAAATCACTGACCCTCAGTTTTCTTATGTTAAGGTGGTGTTGTGAATACACAGAGTTCTCACTCTGGGCGCTTAGATCAAACACAATAGTTATCAAATACATAGTTACAAGATGGCTCAGTGGGTAAAGGTACCTGTTGCCAAGCCCAGGTTTGGTTTCCTGGCCCAACATGGTGAAGGAAAGAACTAACTCCTGCAAGCTGTTCTCTGACACCCACACATAAGTAAATATGATTTTTTAAAAAAATAAAATTGTACAGTCCTGAATTAAGTTTAATCAACTCAGACATTTCTGAAATGTGAAAGAGACTACTTCCAACAGGCTCAGACCCATGTATGAAAACTTTGGACATCACTTCCAACTGTCATTATCACAAAAACTATAACATGGGAGCTCGAGAAAGAAGCTTCCAGAAAAGCTGGCCCAACTCACTCAAGAACAAAAGAGAGCAAAAACTAAACTAAAATCCCACTTATGGTCTAACTTTTACATAACAGGCTTCCTGAAGTGGTGAAGAGCAATGCAAACCTTAGTTCAGTTCTCAACCCTGCTCAAAAAATTGTGGGATCTTGGGCAAGTTAATTAATGGCTCACTCATAAAGCATGAGCAATAACCCTGTATTTCAAAGTATGACTGCAAGAATGAAATGAGATCATGGGTATCAAGCATGGGATTTGGTTACAAAAGAGCAGCAACCAGTGACAACCCAGAAGCAAAACAAGTCAGTCAAGTCTTGACCACTTTTCCAACCTCAAACCGAGCCCTGATAGACATGCACACTGCCATGAGCTTTCAGTCATGCCTGCCTTCAACAGAAGGCAGAACTTGTGTCTACATTGTCCTATCACAGGCAGCCTTACCAGCATCTAACCTAGGTCTTCTCCAGCCTTGGTTTCCCATACCTGCTGCAGCCTCTATCACAAGGCTCCGGGGTCAGGAGAAGGGGAACTTAGGAAGATCCAGTGTGTGGTCAAGCCATGGGGCAGCCAAATTCCATCTTCTTATCCAGGAGAGGCAAACGTTAAGGCCTGGGCACAAGGAGGCTGAAGAGATGGGCAGGATAATGGCTGGAAAGTGCACAGCACTTTAAAAACATGAACAGGTTCAACAAGTTTTGAGTTAACTGTACCCCAAGTTTTGGTTTAACTATAACACTGGGTGAAGTCTTTTAGAAGACTCTACAAATTAAAATTTTAATTTGGGACTAAAGCAAAGGAAAATATTGACTTTAAGTGGTGATGGTGTTGGGAATGGGCAGAGACAAGAGAGATGACTCAGCAGCTAAGAGTTCTTGCTAAATTGTCACAAGCAAGTTGAGAGGAGAGTCTCTTAACCACTTGATGATGCTTCCAGGGGCAATGACATCAAACTTCATCTCCACAGACCCCATTCGTCTTTCAGGGAACCAAGTGCTTGGGAATGGCAGTCACTCAGAAGGACGGCAGGCAGTTCATAGGGTTGGAGAGGTGGCTCAGTGCTCAAAAGCATTTGCTGCTCTTGCAGGTACCAGAGATTGGTTTCCGGCACACAGATGATGGGTCACAACCATCCTTAACTCCAGCTCCAGGTCTCCAGGACCCTCTTCTGGCCTCTGAAGGTACTACCAGGCATGTAGGTACTCATATAAGTAAAGCAAGAATAAATAATCTTTAAAAACAAAAACGTCTAGTACAAATAAATACTACCAGATCAGGAAAAAAACGAGCCTCTTGTTTTCTTGAAAAGATGGATGTCTTGTGTCTGCATCCCCTATGTCAGAGATGGCCCCAGCACCATGTTAACTAATAACCTGATGACATCATTTTTCTCAGACTCCATTTGTAGCACTTACATAGCTTCTCAATGTAGTCATTCTGACACAGACACAAAGGACAGGTCCACACTAGGTCTTGACATGCTTTGATCCCAGTCATGAAAAGTGTCTTGAGGCAGCCTGTCGGACTATGGACAAAAAGCCATGTTTAGTTGTGAGTTTCCTAAAGGCACCGTTAACCGTCTGGAATTTATAAAATGGCCCAGTAATGTGTGTAAGAAGACCCTTCACGTCCCTAGCCCAATGATCAAGAAAGAAGTGGAGACCTTAGTGGCAGTAAAGTTGGCTGATATTTGGTATGCAACTTGGGTAGGAAGTGAAATGATAGAGTAGGTGTTAGGTATGGTGTTAGAATTAAGAGTGAGCAGGGCATGAGATGGGGAATGACAGGGTGAAGTTCAGTTAGTATTTTGAGTGAAAGATACAGTTAGTGCCAGCGCTTGGCTGAGACTCAAGAACCAGGCAAGGACAGTTCTGGGTAAAGAGTGGATGAGGACACAGAAGAGGGTGTTTTCATCTTGGGTAGAGGTGAGAGAGTTGCATAGGGTTATCTCAGGATGAAGCACAGGATTTGGGTAGCGATGGTCAGGCTCGCTGGCTTGGGATTTCATGATGGATGGCAGGACAGGCCTCAAGGATAGGGTCATGTCTGTCCTGTGCATTACTTGGCTCTCTTTGCAAAGCTAAAAGCCTGAGCCTTATTAATTAAGGTCAGGGCATACATCCTCAGCTACATCTCAGCAGCTGCCCTGTCACATGGCCTGGAGCCAAGCCACAGCTACACTGAGACATCATCTGGGTCAGTGGCCCACCCTGTCTTCCTGAGGACTTTTCCTTCTGCCTGAAAGAGCTACCTGGCAAGCAGACAGCAGTTCTCAAGGCCCCTTAACTTGGGCCTAGAGTCCAGCAGGCCAGGCAGGTATGGAGGGTGCTGGGCCCTATGACCTGTGATGGAGCCACATGGGGAAGGGAGAGGCAAGGAATTTGGAGTTAAGAAGATCTGTCTTGTCTTGGGCAGTTAATTCTGTGGTCCTGGCTATATTGGGTTTTTTTCATTCTTAGCTGCTGGGCTTGGAGACTGAGAGAGTAATGAATGTGGAAAGAGCTTCCAAAGACCATAAAGCAGCACTGGAAATGAGATCGTCATCTCTGCATGGAGACCAGGAAAAGGTGGCTGCCGACTGGTAGATGACCCTCCCCAGGCCTCTCAGAGGCAGAGCTTCCACTCAGTGGGTCTCCAACTCCTCGCCGCATACTGGCTCTAGCAATCTGAGTCTCAAAGTGGGCAGAGCAGGAAATGAATCTGCGGCAACGCCTGCGTCACCAGCCACTGTAACAGGACACTAGAGAAGCATGATGGCTCGTCCCTGCCCATTCTCTAGCCCTGCTTTCTGTTTCAGCCATGGTATTGGTACATAATGCTTTAAGTTTCAGCAACAAGTGAAGCTGGGACCTTGCTGGGCCCAAGCAGGAGCTCAGGTGTTACAGAGGATGCTGACAAGCTGACAGCCAGAGCTGGCCCAGCAAAGAGACAGAGAGACAGTCACCTATGAGCACAGCCTAGGATGCTCCTCACTCCAGATTTCTCTCCCATTGCATGCCTAAACCTCATCATTAGAAAGTCATTCCTTTGACCCATCATTTTAAAGCACAAAGATCCCAGTGTACAGAGTGTTAAGTCTTGGGACCAACAAAGTCTTTGCTCTATAGCAGATCTTTCCAGTCTCCACGATGGCCATTTTCTCTGTCCCCATTTCTCCCTGTCTGACAAGCGATCAGTCACATTCACAGAAAACCTACCTGCTCACTATCCCCATATCTATGTCTGTGGCCTAGACTAATCCCCTTGTGTCCAGTGCCTTATAGTCCTATGTTTTCCCAGATGCCCAAGTGACCCATAATGACAACCTCAAAGCAATATATCATGGGAGGTTGGCACCTGTCCCCCTTTTCTTCAGATACTCCCTGCCATGATTTGGATATGGTTAACACATGTTCCCTAAAGTTCATATGTGTTGAAATTGGATCCCCATTAAGAGATAGTAAGAGAGTAGAAATTTGACTAAATTTTTATTATTTCATTGAGAGTCTAACCATGTAGCTCAGGCTAGCCTCAAACTTACAGCAATTCTCTTGCCTCAGCCTCTTAAGTGCCTGATTATGGTACTTAGGGGTGGAGCTTTTGAGAAGTAATTAAGATTAGATAAGGTCATTAGAATAGTGCTAGATGAGGACCTTATCAAACATAAGAGACCAGAGGACAGACACACACACACACATGCCTAATGTCTTGCATGGCATCCTGTACTACCACAGGACTCTGCAAACAAGAAGGCCATGGTGTTACCTACTGCCCAGATGTAAGCCAAAAGCCAAAATGAGCCTTTTTCTTCAAGTACACAGCCTCACCTATTTTGTTATAACAACAAGAAGTAAACTGCTAGCCTTTCTCCAGGGCCCCTGGCATTCTGTCTTGCTTTCACTTTCTCGCTTGTCATCTCTCTCCACTTCTCTTGATTCATCTGTTCTGTTCAGGTCCAATCAATTCAATTTCTATCCAGTACCTGCTGCAGTATCTCCTCATACGGTCCCCCTTTCCTTCAGCTATGCCCTTGTGGGGTCCATTCTCAGTTTGGCCAGGATGCAACACCAATCATCCTGCTCTGGGCCTCCACACTTTCAGTGGCTGTCTCTCAGCCGTGGACCACAGTCCTCACCACCTGGTCCTAGCTGGTCCCTTCTAGCATCTTCTCCTGCACAGTGAGCCTCCATCAAGCTCCAGGTTTGGCTGTAAAATGCTCACATTTTATTTCCTGTGTTACTTCCCTTCTGCTTCTACAGGCTAGCTCTTATTTCTCTTTACTGACTCAGAGCAAGGTCTTCTTTCCCCTGACCCCCAGCAGTAGGCTGTATTGTAGTCCCCAAAGCTATCTAGATCTTAAATCCTGAGACTGCAATGTCTCATTAAAGGACAAAGAGAGCCTCACAGACATGCTGAAGTTAGGGGACCTTATGATGGGAGTGCATTAGCCACTTTTTTGATCTGCTGCTGCCACCAAGTATCTGACAGAAGTGGTTTAAGGGAAGAAGGACTTATCTTGGCTCACAGTTTGAGAGGATTTGTCCTATCGTGGTGGGGAAGGCATAGCAACTCCATGGTGGCAGGAATGTATATCAGGACTACCCATTTTATACCCTGGAAGAAAAGAAGCAGAGCAGACAGGTAGGAGGGTTAAGCTACAAAACCCCAAGTTCACCACACTTACCCTGGCCAGTGACTGGCTTCCATGAATGAGGCTTCACTTTCTACATTTCCACGATCTTCCACAGTAGTGTTACCAGCTGGAGGCCACATATTCAAACACATGAGCCTATGAGGAACACTTCATGAACAAAACCACAGTACGGATTCACCTGGGTTGTCCAGTTAGCCATGCAATCATTAGCCTTTAAGCTTTGCCCTTAAATTTCAAAACTACAACTCCCTTTAAAATGTTCTCTTCTCCAGAGTCTTAGTTAATATGTTTATTTGCAGGTCCAAAGAGGGCATACTTAAGGAACCTGAGAGCTTCTCCAGCTTGACACTGAGTCACAGACACTGCTTGCTGCCTTCTAGGTAGCCATGTTCCTCCATCCTCACAGAAGTCCCAGGGAATTACATGTGTCCCTCCTTGGCATTGCTTGTGAGCCACTGGAAGAGGGTGTGGGCTATGTTCAATCTTAACCCTCATGGGTTAATTCTCTTCTAGCCAGTGAGGTTCTGGGAATCATTTCCTTGAGACTTCTGGGAACCAGGCTTCTTTCTTCTTAATAGGAAGTCTTAGAAAGCTGTGCCTCTCTCCACAGGGTATAGTCCCTGCTGCTACTGGAGGTGTCATCTGATCGAAAGGAGAACCAGTCTCAGAGGAAGCTGACACTACCATAGCAGAGTGAAGAGATGGCAGAAGTCAGAGACCAAGAACTATTGCATTGCCACAGGAAGGGCCAGTCCCAATCCATGTCAGCTACCACACATGCATGTGACTGACTAGAACATAAGACAGAGATGAAGGAAACAGTATCGCTTGAGTTATTTGTCATCATCAGAGGCCCATGACTGGCTGAGCATATCTGTTCCCATTAAGTTTATATTAGAACATCACTTCCTGCTTCTCTCATCAGCAAGTCTCTTCAAATGCTCCTTTGCTGTAGTGGATGGTGAAGGCGAACACTCCAAGGAGAGCCTCCAGGCAAGGCAAATATCATCTTATCCCAGCCTTTCAGTTGCTTGCCTGAGTGGCGGAACTGCAGAACTGTACAGTGGTAAAGAATAGACTTTGGGAGCCAGGGGTTTGTGGATGAGGACCACACTTTGAGCACTAAGAAGCGTAGCACTCCGACTCCCTTCCTCATCTTCAGCTTGTCAGCACAAAATGGCAACAGTGATGTCCATTGCACAGGGTTGATGTCAGTGTTCAGTGGAAGCCCTACTTCCCAGACACACAGCTCTTGTTGATGCATATTATTATTCTTGGAGTGGGGAGGTTTTATTTGTTTATTTTAATCCATAACTATCATAATTTTACTTCGAAATGATGTAAATGAATCAGCACATAGGTAGCCCTTGGACTGGCATATTGGTATCTTTCACTCTGTGTCTTTGAGGTCCTTGGAAACAGTTGAGTTATAAATTCTTTTTTTTATATATAATTAAAAAAATTGTACATAATATATTCTAATCATGGTTTTCCCTCACCCAACTCCTTTTAGATACTTCCATATCCCCATTCACCAACTCCAACACATCTTTTCTTTCTCTCTCTATCTTTAGAAAATACATGAAATCGTTTTTTTTTTAAGAAAAAGTGTAAGAAACACAAACATAAAGCAAAACCAAGACCCATAAAACACAAAATCAGAAGCCATAATGTACAAGCAAAAGACTAGAAAGCCAAAACAAAAACAATCAACAACAACAAAAAAGCAATGAGACAAAAAGTCTGTAAAAGCACCATTAAGTTCTACTGTTGCTGGCCCTTAAGGGTAGTCTATACACCCAATGAGACTCTCCTGGAGCAAACTAATCTTTCCCTTGCAAGCGGATGTCAGTTAAAGATAGCTCCTGGTTAAGGGTGGGGGTTCACATCCACTTCTGAAAGAGGGAGGTTTTAGAAACATGCAACACAGCAGGCATTTCTCAAACTTCTGATGGGAGTGAGCAATGACATTCTGGAACAGCGCCCAGGCCAGGCTGCCACGATACTAGGGGGCATAGTGACTTGCCAACCATCTGGTCTGTGACTAGACACTGAAAAAAAAAAGATAGCCCAGAGCTGGAACCCAGTAAAACAGGCAGGAGGGCTGCACAGCTGGACAGAGAAGTGGGCATCTGACAGTGAGACGCTGGGGAGCAACCATCAGTCTTGCTTGAGCTCCGTTCACATTTCCGCGGGTGCTAGCCATTTCCGGAAGCCACAGGTGGGCTGACGGTTCCGTAGGCTTACCTCTCAGATAAAATCTGGGGGTCAGAGGTCCAGAGAGGGGGCTAGGTCTGAGGGATCCTGATGCTCAAATTCATGGCTCTGATCCTTAAAGGAACCATGACTAATTGTGTTGCATTTGCTATGACAGGTCATATTTCTCTAGATTTATTTGTTTGTTTGAACTGCAGTATCCTTTCTGTAGTCATAGGGCAAAACTGTGGAGGAGGCGCAGAAGCACCATAGTCCTCAGCCTCCCTTCCATTCCTCATGTCTAACCTCCCTTTCCCCACACTCAGCTATCACCAGGCCTCAGGCCTTCCCACATGCCCAGTCTCTGCTCCCTCACTTATTAACCCTACCCCCAACCCACATACTCAACTGTAAGCTACTTAAAGAAGAAGTTTTACTCAGGGCCATAGCCCCAGTACCTGTAAACAGTACCTAGCACATAATAGGTACTTATTACATATTTAAAGAACCAACCAAGTCACTTACACAGACATCATAGAGGCTGGCCATATTCTTTTCTGTGGTATAACAGAATTGTAAGAGAGGAGGACCCTTCCAGAAAACAGAAGTGCTGGGAGGAAGAAGAGAAGATTTGCTGAGCTTTTGCTCAGGGCCAAACACCAAGCTAGGTAATTAACATATATTATCCATGACAATGGCCGTGTATGGTAGATGCCCAGTGACAGATTAATAATTAACCCAAAGCAATTAGTCTCTAATAAAGGAACTTAAGGTATGGGAGATGTGAAAAAAAAAGTTCGAGTCTGAGATGGAATTTTCCAAGTACCTATCTTAGCACACTGTAGGCAAAACTTACCCTGGAGAGACTGCTTTAGATATCACAATTTCTCAGTTATGACTAGAGGGACTGTCACTGCCCAACTGGGAAGTCTTCAAGTCAATGGGACTTTTGTGTACCTTCCCCTACAGACATGAGTATAGATGGAAGATCCTATGTTGAAATATGACCAGGAGCCAGGCTTGGTGGCAGAGACCTTTAGTTCCAGCACTCAGGAGTCAGAGGTAGTCGGATTTTTGTGAGTTCAAGGCCAACCTGGTCTACAAAACCAGGACAACCAGGGCTCTGTTACACAGAAACACTATGTCTAAAGAAAAAAAAAAAAAAAAAGACATAGCCAAGGTGAGGTTGTTGAGTCCTTTCATCTAGGAAAAAAAAAAAAAAAAAAAAGACTGATGAATTTTAAGGATCAAAAGTAGCCATGAATATGTCTAACAATACCTAGGAAATAATTATAGGTGTGATTTTTGTCAACTCTATTAGACTTAAATCAGATTCATAAGAAACTTATTTGGCTTCCAGTGAAGCTATTCTGTGCCAGTGCTGCTGGCCCTCATTAATATCCAGCTGTGACCTAAGATCATTTCCACTGCCAAATGGTCTCTGGTCCTGAGATTAGCAAGCACAAGAATGTAATTGAGGAAGCAACCCAGAGACAAATTTAGGCCATCCAAAAGAGTATTTCTGAGAGAAGACCCGAGAGGCAGTGAAAAGAGAAAGACTAGGCAGCCACTTACAGAATGAAAACAGACCTAATGAAGTATTCCCATCTTACCCAGGAAGACCTCTCAATATAACCCGGCTGGATTTCCGTATTTCTATGGTCAGAGTTATCTGCTTCTAGTTCTTTCAGCATCTGTACTGCATTGCTTTTACCCTTCACCTTTCCTACCAATGTACTTCCGGGATGTGTCAATCAGGTGGCTTCCCTTCTTGGTCTTTGGATCTACAAATAAAGAAGAACCATACTAGAGAGGTCTTGTTGGAATGTGATAACAATCATAAGCCCTTAGATTTCAAACTTGATGTCATACTTTGATGCAAATTGCTGGTGGGAAGCTTGAATGAGAATAAACATATGTACATATGGAAGGGATGTGAGCCAGAGGATTCACCTAAGTAGACTAGAAAGAAAAATGAGCCTGGTCTTCCATTCCTCCTTCTGTCTAAACCATCTCTAATGGTAATTTGCAGCATCTCTCGTGGATAGCTGGAGTCTATTTCTTCATCCTTTGCTTATCTTGGTGGTCTGATCATCACAAGTTTTATCTATCTATCTATCTATCTATCTATCTATCTATCTATCTAGCTAGCTAGCTAGCTAGCTAGCTATCTCTGAGTCCTGACATCAGCATATGACTTTCCACTTGTGTTGCTCTAACAAAATTTTTAAGAACATACACTTTTCTCACAGTTGTAGAGGCTGGAAATCCAAGCTGAAGGTTCAAGCATTGGTTTGGTGAGAGCCACTCTCTGCTTCCAAGATGGCACCTTTCTGCTATGTCCTCAGCATGGAAAGTAGAAAGGCCAGGGAGCAGAGTACTCTCTGAATTTTCTTTTATTCATTCATTCATTCATTCATTCATTCATTCATTCATTCATTCAAGAGAGGGGCTTTATTGGCTACATCACTTCCCAAAAGGCCCACTCTTATATAAGTGTGGGACTAAAATTTCACCATAAATTTTTCTGAGTGACTTATTCAAACCACAGCGCCATGTAAACAAGGTCCCCCTGCCCCTTAAATTCCCATAGCTTTGCACATGTCCTTCCCTCTTATCCTTATCCTGGTAATGAGCTTCTATACAAAATCTATGTCCTCTATTAATTCATTCAGTGTCTCCTAGAAACCCACTGGATCTAGTTGGCCTGTATCTGCAGGCATATCTTGGCCATCATGCTTACCACAGTGTCCTAAAACTCCCTTGATCAGCCATGTACCACTCTAGAACAGCTTATCAGCATTCTGGAGTTTCCCAGTGCTGAGTTCAATACCTGCCATATACTTAAACACAAAGTGAGAGAATGTTTGGTTAAGTATGAGGATGAGCAAACAGAAAGCCTTGTGCTGTTAACTTTCAGATTTAAATTTTCTTCTTTCAAAGTAAACATAAAATTCTAAAGGGTCAGGGATGAGACTGGTATCTCTCTCCAGAACAGGCAGGAATGAAGCTCATGAAGCTCTGAACTCACTTTGAAAAACCATGAGAATGTTGTCCTCGGGGCATGGAAAGCCATTTAACCATGTTAATCGGGAGAGTCAGATGAGCTTATTGATGATTTAGAAGGCTTCAAACAGTTAGAGTGGAAAGGGTACATATGAGACAGGGCTGTACAGAGGGCAAAGTCTCACCAATGCCTGACCCCTTGGCTGCTGGCCCTGTCTTTGGTTCAGTTTCCAGTGCAGAAAGGAATGCTCTTTATGGCTTCTTTCTTCATGCTGTATTCCTGGCCAGCCAAGCCCAGACTATTGCAAAATCACTTTCAAAATTGCTATGGAGCAAAGGACCAAATTCCTTTGTCCTTAGCCAGCATGCCTTGCCTGGGTCCCTGTGGGACCCAGAGTAAAGCAAACTTCAAGTGGGACCTTAAAGAGAGGTTGGGCACTTCCAGAAGACTGGAAGGACAATGAAAGTTTACCAAAGAAAGCAAGAGAGTGACAGTCAATGAACAGGTCCCAGAATGGGTCCTAGAGTAATAAAGGCAACAATCAGATGTGGACTGTGCCACTGAAGATTCTAGTCCACTGGAGAAGCAAAAACATGTAAATGAGAAACTATAAAACCAATACTACTAGGAGTGCCATATTAAAGATGTAGCGACCAAGCCAACACATGGCTAACGTGGCTGTGTGCAGGGGCATTGAACACTGAGGGATGGAGACATGGAGTGCACAGTCCTCATCCACAGGCAGACTGGCTATTGAGTAAAAGGAAAGGAGAGAGGATTCTATGTGACAGGAAGCAGGCAACTACGAGGGAGGCTTTCCAGGACTTGAAACATGGGCAGGACTTCAGAAATTAGTGATGTAATCCTTCAAAAGAAGTAGGAAGAAAATTCTAGTGATAACTCATTAGCACAGTAATAGCATTTGGCAGAACTCAAAATACTTTTAAAGACAAAGACATATTGACAAGTTAGGAAGAGAAGGGGACTCTCTTAGCTTGACAAAGGACTTAGAGTGTATCATAACACATAACTTTGAACTTTGAGAGCATCCCCTTCAAAACCAGGCACAAGTTGAGGGTGTGTTGCAATATCACCTTATGAAGTTCTATACAGTGCAAAATAATAAAAGTAAGAGTGGGTATATGTTGGAGAGATGGCCCAGAGGTTAACAGCACTTTCTGTTCTGCCAGGAGACCTGAGCTCAGTTCCTAGCATCCGTGTCAGCTGGCTCATGGCTGTTAGTAATTACAGCTCCAGGGGACTCAGTTCCTCTAGCCTCTGCACTCACATGTGCATGCCTGTACCCACATGCAGACACTCATACTTACACACAATTAAACATGATAAAAGTGTGTGAATTATCAACAGCTCAGGCTCTAAGATCAACAATTAATAAACGGGACCTCTTGAAACTGAAAAGCTTCGGTAAGGCAAAGGATACTGTCAATAGAACAAAACGACAGACTACAGATTGGGGGAAAAACTTTCACCAATCCTACATCCAACAAAGAGTAATATCCAAAATATATAATGAACTCAAGAAATCAAACACCAGTAAACAAAATAACTCAATTTGAAAATGGGGCACAGAACTAAACAGAGAATTCTCAACAGAGGCATCTTGAATGGCAGAGAAGCACTTAAAGAATGCTCAACTTCCTTAGTCATCAGGAAATGCAAATCAAAATGACTCTGAGATTCCATCTCACACTGCTCAGAACAACTAAGATCAAAATCTCAAGCAACAGCTCATGCTGGTGAGGGTATAGAGAAAGAACACACCTCCATTGCTGGTAGGCATGTAAACTTGTACAACCACTTGGAAATCAATCTGGCACTTTCTCAGAAAATTGGGAATAGATTTACCTCAAGATCCAGCTATACCTATCTTGGGTATATACCCAAAAGTCTCTCCACCATACAACAAGGACAGTTGTTCAACTATGTTCATAGCAGCTTTATTCATAATAGCCAGAATCTAGAAACAACCTAGATGTCCCTCAAACAAAGAATGGATAAAGAAACTGTGGCACATTTGCAACATTGGAATACTACTCAGCTATTAAAAACAAAGAATTCATGAAAATTGCAGGCAAATGGATAGAACTAGAAAAGATCATCCTGAGTGAAGTAACCCAGACCCAGAAAGACCACACATGGTATGTACTCACTTATAAGTGGATTTTAGCTACATAGTACAGGATAAGCATACTATGAGGCACAGGCCCAAAGAAGATAAGTCACATAGAGGATGAAAGGGAAGATGTATAAATATCACTCAGAAGGGGATATAGAATAGGCAGAGATAGTGGCTGAAGAGAGGGAACAAGGTAGGACATGGGGCACAGAGAGTTAAGAGGGTGGATATCAGACCTGGGGAAAGCGAGGGTGAGAGGACAGAGGCCTGTAGAGAAAAGAGAAACTGAGGCTGGGGATATCTTTGTGACAAGCTGGAGACTTAAGTCAGGTTAGGCTCCTGGGAGGATATGAGGGGGACTCAAGCAGGGACTCCTAATAGCAGAGGCCATAGAGTACAAAGAGGATACCCACTAATAGACTAGTCTCCTACCAGAGGGAGGGAAACACCCGCCCACCCACAAAAACTTTGACCCAAAATTTACCCTGCCTACAAGATGTTCAGGGATAAAGATAGAGCAGACAGAGCAGAGATTGAGGGAATGTCCAACCAATGACCCACCCTGTCGGAGAGAGCCAACCCCTGACACTATGAATGATACACTACTGAGCTTGCAGACAGGAGCCTGACAGTTGTCCTCTGAGAGGATCTACGCAGCGTCACCTCAACACAGATGCCTAGACTCACAGCCCAACATTGGGCAATGCATAGGGAGTCTTGTGGAAAAGTGGGAGGAAAGAGAAAAGGACTTACAGGTGACAGGAGTGCCACAAGAGACCAACAGAACCAACTAACCAGGGCCCAGAGGGGCTTGCTGAGACTAAAGCATCAACCAAGAACCATGCATGAACTGGACTTAGGCCCCCTACAAAGATGTCACAGATGGGCAGCTTAGGCTTCATGTGGGACCTCTAGTAATAGAAGTGGGTACTGCATCAGACATGAACTCACTTGCCAACTTTTTTTTTTATCACTTCTCCCTGGTTGGACTGCCTTGCCAGGCCACAGGGGAAGAGGATATGCTCAGTCTTGATTCAACTTGATGAGCTGGGGTGGATGGGAAAGGGAGCTCCCATTTTCTGAGGAAAAGGGAAGGGAGTAGGGGAAGGGAGGGAGGATGAGACTGGGAGGAATGGAGGGATGGGGCTACAAAAGAATATAAAGTGAATAAAAATAAAAGAAAAACAACATATAGATACAGAAAAAAGTGTGTGAACTAAAAAAGACATACCATTGTTATTATAGATATATATTTTTTCCATAGGAAATTCTAAACTTTCAAATAAAGTGTGTGTGTGTGTGTGTGTGTGTGTGTGTGTGTGTGTGTGTGTGTGTGTGTGTGTGTGCCAGAGGTCAACTTCTGGTTTCTTTCTCTATCACTCTCCATTGGTTTTCTTTTTATTATTATCATTGAAAATAGAGTTTTCTTCACATAATATTTTCTGATCACAGTTTCCCCTTCCTCATCTCCTCCCAGATCTGCCCCACTTCCTCGCCCTTCCAACCCCACACATTCTTTCTTTCTCTTTTAGGAAAACAAGTAGGCAAATAAACAAGTAAACAAGAATAAAGTAAAACAAACAAATGAAAAAAAAAAGAAACAAAGAGCACCAGAAACTCACATGTACATACACAAACACAAACACACACACACACACACACAGAGAGATAGTCAAAGACAGAGATGGAGACAGAGATAATCAGAAAACAGAATATATAAGCAGAAGACCCAGTATGGTAGGACATGCACAAACTAAGAAATATGGGATAAAACAGAAACAAAAATAACTTCTAAAAATACCTCTGAGTTCAGTCCCCAGCTGCCCCCACTCCAGGTCGGGGCACCGAATCCATTTCTCTGTGGAAAGGCTCCCTTCTGCACAATGACCTTCTTCAACTCCCACCCTGGGGCGGGCTGCTTGCCTCCCTTGATCTGCCGAAGTTAGAAGTGTTCAGGGTTCCCAACTACTGCCAACCCCAGGAGACGTCACAGCCACTTCTTAAATTTCACTAGCCCTGCCCCCTTTATAAACAGCACCTTCATTAAATTATCTTTTTAAAAAAGACTTGTTTTTGTTACTTTTATGTATGTGTAGGCATTTTTGTGTCTGTGTCAGTGAATGGCGCATGTTTGCAGGTGCCGGAAGATGCTTTAGATCACCTGGTGCCAGTTGCCAAGCCTTCCTGAGACTGAGCCCAGGACCCACATGCTAGAAGAGAGAACCAAGCTCTGCAAATTGTCTTCTGACTTCCCATGCATACTGTATGCACACACACACACATGCACACACAAAAATGTATTTTTTAATTGACAAGTTGGACTTGGTTGAAGTTAAAAGGTTTTTTTATCTACATATTGTTAAGAACATAAAGGACAAGCCACAGAATGGGGGAGATGCTTGCAGAAGATCTGTCTCCTATCCAAATACAGAAACAGTCTTTAAATTCAGCAATAATAAAACAATAGCTTAAAGACAGGCAAAGTCCCAATCAAAGGACTCATCAATAAAGACATACAGATGGCAAATAAGCACATGAAAAGATCCTCAAATTCACATGTCCCTGGAGAACTGCAGATTAGAACAAGATACACTAGCTGCATATTAGAATGGCTGAAATCCAAACCCTGACAATGGCAAATGCTGATGAGGGCGTGAAGCCACAGGAGGTCACACCACTGAGGATGGAGGGGAAAACAGCACAGCACTCTTGAAAGAAAACTGGCAGTTTCTTCCACACTGTGTGCTCTTCTTGCATGCTCTAGAAATCCCACTCTCTGGCATTTACTCCACTAAGCTGAGAAATCCTGCCACACAAAAGCCTGCACCTGTGTCATTTATAGCAGCTTTTTAAAGATATGTAATTGCCAAAAATGTGGAACACCACTTAAGTGTTCTTCAGTATGTGAAAGAACAGGCCTTCCTTTATGAACATGAAGCTGAACAATGCAACATTAACCAGTTATTTTAAAAGCCACGAGGAGTCAGACCTAGAGGAAACCCACACACTTGTAATGAAAGAAGCCAAGCTGAAGATCTGCTTTATAGTGTGGGGACAATTGCACGACATCCCTGGAAAGGCAAAACTCCAGAGACAGTAGGAAAAAAAAAAAAGAGGCCAGTGTTTCTAAAGGTCACAGAGAAAGTGAAGATCGATTGATTGCTAGGGTAATAAAAGAGCTCCGAGTCTATGCGCTATCATGGAGAAAGAACATGCATGCTGTGCACCTGCCAGAGCCACACAAATACACACACCAAAAGCAAATTTAAATCCTGGACTCTGGTTAGTACGAAGTCATGAACAAGAGTCATTTATTCTCACAGATGCACTACACAAGTGCAAGGCATTGACATTAGGAGAAACTGTGTTGGAGTGTGGGAGACAGAAATGTGGAGATCGTGGCACTATCTGCTCAATATTTCTAAACTAAAGGCGTTTTTAAAGATGCTAAGACTCATTGGTCATGACAGCAATTCAACCAAAGCTGTGAAATGATACTGCTGAATGCCTGCCAGGAGAGACCCAAGATTTAAAAGGCCCAAGATGTCAAACACAGGTCAAGATCTATTAATGTACTGCAGCAGGAATCTAATAGAAGTGTTAGTGCAAACAGGAATTTGCAAAAGCAATTTACAGCCGAACATCAGTGAAGATGAATGAGTGCAGAATTTCATTCTAGGTATATATCTCACAGAAATACGCTCTCAGGGATCCTGGCAAGACATAAGCAAGAATGTCACAGCAGTGTCACTAACAAAAAGTCTATCGAAATCAAATCTGGAAAGTGTGAAAGACAGTAACTCCAACCTAGGAGTGTAAAGATGGAACAAGATCTATACACAGGGGTCAGGGCCCCACCTGTCAATTGCTTTGTCCTTGATAAATGGAAGACACTATTCATTAGTCCATTGTTCCCTTTTGCACTCATCTGTGTGCTGTGGCCTATGTCAAGCAGTTTCTTGGATACCTGAAAAATAAAAACTTCCTCAATCAAAAATATAAAAAAATATATAGTGACAAAAATTGACTGCAATTCACTGATACAAGATATATTTTATTAAGAACGTACTGTTTTCTGCATCTATCAGAAAAATAAGAACCAAGCTCAAAAAGATAGAAAGTATGGGGCCAGGCGATGCCACCAAGCCTGACAATCTGCGTTCGATCCTGGGAACCTACCTGGTGAAGGAAGAGAATCAACTTATCCTCTGATATCCGCACATTCCTCATGGATACGCACATGTATGCATGTACCACACACACAAAATAAATAAGTATATATGATAGCAAAATAATTTCTTAGGATCATTTCTTCATTAAAAAAAAAACATTCTTAAGAGTCAACCAGAACTCTCTGTAACAAGACACTGGAGCATGTATATGAGGCAACAATACATCTTTACATGAGCACGTCACTCCACAGTTCTGATGCTTTGACACTCTCGACAATTCTAAGACACTTCTAAGAGCAAGAGGAACTTCCATCCCACTATAAAGATGATAAGAACAAGGCTAGCAAATAGAAAAGACACTTTTCCAGAGCCACATCGAGTAGAACATAGGAGAGAGTTTTTAAATTGCAGTGAATTCTTTCTGTCCCTATATACACAGCCCACTGTGATCTGATGTCCCTTCCATTAAGGATTGTCACACTCACTTTCTTTTTTTTTTTTTTTAGTTTTTTATTTTATTTTATTTTATTTTATTTTATTAATTACACTTTATTCACTTTGTATCCCCCCATAAGCCCTTCCCTCCTCCCCTCCCAATCCTCCCCTTCCTCCCCCTTCTTCATGCATGCCCCTCCCCAAATCCACTGATAGGGGAGGTCCTCCTCTCCTTCCTTCTGATCTTAGTCTATCAGATCACATCAGGAGTGCCTGCTTTGTCATCTTCTGTGGCCTGGTAAGGCTGCTTCCCCCTCAGGGGGAGGTGATCAAAGAGCAGGCCAATCAGATTATGTCAGAGGCAGTCCCTCTTCCCATTACTATGGAACCCACTTCGACACTAAACTGCCATAGGCTACCTCTGTGCAGGGGTTCTAGGTTATCTCCATGAATGGTACTTGATTGGAGTATGAGTCTCTGGGAAGACCCCTGTGTTCAAATTTTCTGGTTCTGTTGCTCTCCTTGTGGAGTTCCTGTCCTCTCCAGATCTTACTATTTCCCACTTCCTACATAAGATTCCATGCACTCTGCCCAACAGTTGGCCATAAGGCTCAGTATTTGCTTTGATAGTCTGCAGGGCAGAGCCTTTCAGAGGCCCTCTGTGGCAGGTTCCTAGGTTGTTTCCTGTTTTCTTTTTCTTCTGATGTCCATCCTCTTTGCCTTTTGAGATGGGGATTGAGCATTTTATTCAGGGTCCTCTCTCTTGATTAGTTTCTTTAGATGTACAGATTTTAGTAGGTTTATCCTATGTTATATGTCTATATGAGTGAGTATATACCGTGTGTGTCTTTCTGCTTCTGGGACAGCTCACTCAAGAGACAGATTGCGGAGAAAGGGGGACCCTCCTCCACTGCTGGTGGGAATCTAAACTTATACAACCACTCTGGAAATCAATCTGGTGCTTTCTCAGACAACTAGGTATAGCGCTTCCTCAAGATCCAGCCATACCACTCCTAGGCATATATCCAAAAGAGTCTCAAGTACACAATAAGGACATTTGCTCAACCATGTTTGTAGCAGCTTTATTTGTAATAGCCAGAAGCTGGAAACAGCCCAGATGCCCCTCAACTGAAGAATGGATGCAGAAATTGTGGTACATGTACACAGTGGAGTATTACTCAGCAATGAAAAATAAGGAAATAATGAAATTTGCAGGTAAATGGTGAGCATACTCACTTTCTATTGCTTAAATCTTGCCTTGGACATAAGAGAGGCTCTGAGCAAATGGGACATCTACTGGCCTAATGTGACACAAGAAGAATAGATAGGTAGTTGTGCATCAACGTTTGACCTTTCTTGCTGCTAGGGACATGGCATATATGTGGAAAGAAGGCCGGGCTAGCCTCCTGGAGGAAGAAGACTGTAGGACAGGCCCAGCATCCTGCTGCTGGTTTGTGTTGTCATTGTTTCTTTGTTTGTTTGTTTTGTGTCCATTATTATTCGGAGACTGAGGCTAACAGACGAGCAGTCAACTGCCACTGCAAATTATTTGCTTCTCACATGGGAAAGCAGGTTCAGGGCTGGGGAGTTTGGGTCATTCCAGCCTTAGCTTTCTACCACCTGGCTCCCTGGCTCTCGGGTGATGTAAGCTGGGAAATCTAGCCTAGGGTGTGAGTACTGTACTAGGAGAGTTAGGGGCACTCAAAGGAGAGTTATTCTGGCTCTGGAGTGATTTAAGCTGGGAAATCCAGCCTGGGGTGTGAGTACTGCATAAAGAGAGCTAGGGGCACTCAAAGGAGAGTCATTCATTAAGGTCACCAAGCTCCCAAGACCTCAATGCATCAAAAATACAGAAAACAAAGGGGTGTAGTTAATCCAGTGACCCTAATGATGACCCCTATATGTGTAATAGTCTACTGAAGACTGTCCAATCCAGTAGCCCACACAACTGTGAGAAACAATAAACCACTGTTGGTTAGGCTTCTGCGTTTAAGACAGAAATGTTACACACAAAACTAGCTGATACAGAGGAAGATCCCAACATGCTACACGCCCCCTTCTAGTGGGATGAGATGTGAGAATAAGACAAGCTGGGAACCAACTCACAGTTTCTTTTAATAAGTGGGATATTGGTAGGGCACCTCTGAGAGTTACATCGTGCCTGGAAGCTCATGGTTCTCCTGAGACACCTATGCTGCCCCTCTACAGGGCTGTTTGTTAAACGCTAAAAAGGATGACTCTTCCACCACCCAAAATTTCCCTGTAATTCTCCAGCCTCAGGGTGGCAATAACACTCCTCAAAGAGTTTGGGAACCCCATTCCATGGAAACGCTACAAAAATTTAGAAAAGCAGTTAGTGAGAATGGGTTACATTCACCGTTCATTAGTCAAATGTTTGAGTCTACAGCTACCACATTAAATACAGCCCAGGACTGGAAAAATATTATGTGAGCAATCTTATCCACAGGGCAGTTCCTTCAATGGAAATCTGCATTCTATGATGAGGGAGAAGTCGTTGGACAAGGAAACTGGGCTTGAAATGTTCAAATCCCTCCTGAGGCCCTCCAGGGAGAAGGTAATTGTGCTTCTCCTGCTACTCAAACATTAGGCCCCCCTAACTGTTTCGACCAGGTGCGCTTGTGTGGCGTGCGGGCCATACAGAAAACTACTGAGGGTGCTACAGTGCCGCTCAGTGGGTTAAAACAGAAACCAAATGAACACTTTGCAAACTTGGTCTATAAAGTGCAAGAAGTGGGCAATGGACAGGTACAACATTATGTAACCGAAGATACCTCAACAAAAGTGCTCGTATGGGAAGGAGCCGCCACAGAAGCACGTCCAGTGATTGCCCCAGTGCAGAGTGGAGAACTGGAAGATTGGATTAACTGCCGCTGGAGACTTACGTACTACACTCAGTCAGACAGAAAGTTTGACAGCTGCTCTAGCTATGCATTTAAAAACACAGGACACTGACAGCAAAAGCAAAGCAGGATGTTGGACATGTGGGGGTCAGAGCCACTCTGCGTGCCGATGTCCTAATAAGCTACAAGACAAAAACTGAAAAATGTCCCCCATCAATCTGCCCAAAATGTCAAAAGGGGTTTCATTGGGCCAAAGACTGCTGCTCCCAAACTACCCAAAGATGGACAGCCTTTCAACTTCCAGCAGGGCAACTCTTAGTCATGCAATTAAGGTGGCAACTCACGAAAATATTATGGAAAATTCCTGTTAGTATGCATCAGGCCCGCCTCTGCCTAGAACTAGACGATAACATATTTTGTGGAATAATTGATACCAGGGCAGAGAGAACTTGTTTAAGAAGGGACGAAATTCCCACTTCTTGGAAACTTAGGTTCGGACAATCTGCAAAGGGCATTGGTGGCAAACAGCTTGGCTGATCACATGCTGTAACAATGATGGTAATCAAGGGGCAATCACACCCCTTGTGCTGGTAGACCTTCCCAATAACCTCTGAGGAAGAGATGGCTTGGAAGATATGGATGCAGCATTACCACAGACAATAAAGCCTTTTATGATGATTGCATTATACAAGATAAATTACATTTGAGGCACTCCCTCCCCCCCCCCAATTCTAAGGCCACTGTTCCCCCACACACACCAATTCTAAGGCCACTGTTCCAACAGGAATCCAACTCCTCCTAAAACTGATATGGAATTCTGATAAACCGGGGGAGGGGAGTGGGTCAGTGACTGATGGGGGAGAGAAGCACTAGGAACTACTGAAACTTTTCCATGAGCAACTTGACAGTAAGCGTATAGAACTTCCTACTAGTCCTTGGAACTCTCCTGTTATGGTTATAAAACAAAAGCCAGGCAAATTGAGATAATCTTACATGACCTCAGAGCTATTGGACAATGTGGGGGGCTACCCAGCCAGGCCTCCCTGCATTATCTGCAGTCCCTCGTGGATACTAGATTGTCACCATAGATATTAAAGATTGTTTTTTTTTTTTCTCTCTATTCCTCTACATCCAGAGGACAAAGACTTGCCTTCTCTGAGCCTGTAATTAATAATAAAACGCCTATGAACAGGTATCAGTGGAAGATGCTGCCACTGGGGATGAAAAATAGTCCCACTATTTGTTAGGTTTATGTGTGGGAGGCTATTAAAGAGGTGGCCAGTGACTGCTATGTGATCCACTTTAAGGATGATATTTTGATGGCCACCCTGAGCAACAAACCTTACAACAACAAGCTCCAGGAATCTCTGCTGCTTTGAGTCCAGCTGGCCTTCACATTGCAGCTGGAAAGATGCAAACTCAAGGACTGTATTTGTTTTGGGGGCACACAATTACCTCTGATGCTATTAAGCCCCAAAGTTGCAGTTCTCCTTTCTCATACCCCCTACAATGGCTTTCATGCATACTTTTTTGGGGAACTTGGCATGGATTAGACCTCGCCTTCCTGTTACCACAGGACAGCTCATCCTCCCCCCACACCCCTCCACCCCGTTCTCATGCTTCACGGTGCCAAACATCCAGAGGAGATTTTAACTATCACATAGGAGGCAAAACAAGCTTTTCAAGCTGTTAATGCAGGCCTTAATCAAGCCGTTCTACATCTGTTTGATCCTGCTAGTGACTTTGGGGCTTTGTGATGCTCATGCAGGGATCTCCTACTGGGATGCTCTTCCAAATGCCCAATAAAATATTATACTGGGTTCATTTGACTTATTCTTCTGCTCCTAATGTCACAGCTTTTATAGATAATATTTTCACTCTTGCACTAAAGGTGTTTAAAACATCGCTTTTATCATTGGGTAAAAAGCCACATACAATTATTCTTTCCAGGACTTCCTTGCCTGGATATTCTCATCCCACTATATAACTCGGCTCTTTTTTGTTAATTTTCCAGGGTAAAACAGATAACCATTTACCTAAAAATAAAATCCTAGCCATGCTTCCTTTAACCCCTGTGACTCACAGGTGGTACTTATTAGAAAAACCCATTCCTGATGTCGCTTCAGACGCTACAGACACATTTTGGCTGTTATTCACTCTTACTATTCCCACAAACCTGAAGGATTTATTAGTTGTTTTGAGGGATTTGTGCTAGGTGAATTGTTGGATATTTTTGCCCTTTTAAGAGATTAGCCAAACCCCTAAAATATTTTCAGTGATAGCCAATATGCTACTAATGTTGTTAAGGTTATACCGTCAGCTGCTATTAAACTGACCAAGGATCCTCTGTATTTATTTGGCCATGATTCAACTTCAGACAGTTATTGAACAAAGACAGCTCCTTTCTTTATTTAGTCTGTATGCTCTCATCTGGGGCTCCCCGGGGCCATTTCAGAGGAACACAGAGAGACTGATGGACTGACCGTCTAGTGACAGAAGATTGTCTAGTGACAGCCTTCCTGTCATCTCCGTTGGAACAAGCCCAGTTACTCCATTCTAGACTCACACTTCAGCCCTATCACTCCACAAGCTTTTTCTGCAATTATACATAAATTCCCTGTAAGCAGTTAATACGCGCCTGCACTACTTGTGGGCCGTTGCTGCCTTTAGGGCCCTTGCAACCAGCTGGTGCCAATCCTAGATGTCTTCAGCTTGTGGCAAATGGACGTGACCCATGTTCCAGAGTTTATTCATCTTCAATATGTACATGTCATTATTGACACCTTTTCCTCCTTCTTCTTTGCCGTGGCTCAGCCTAAAGAAAATGGCAGCCTAAACAAATGGTTGTCGCTACCATTAAAACTCCCATGCTGTTTATGGGCGTGTCATATCCAATTTGTACTGACAACATATGCTAGCTCTGCTTTTACAGCCTTTTGCTCTGAATGGAATATAACACATCCTTGCAATCCCCAAGGACAAGCCATAGTGGAAAGAGCCCATGCCTCTCCTAAAAAAAAAAAAAAAAATTTAAAAGGGGGACAGCAAGGATACAATCAGAGGAGAAATTAACTGAGGCTGTTTTTACCATTACTATTTTTTAATTTTGGCAAAAACGGTCTATCCCCCTCCTATAAACATTGGGGTGTGATGCTTCCCAGGATCACCCTTTTGCCATT
This sequence comes from Psammomys obesus, assembly GCF_907164565.1. Lineage (NCBI taxonomy): Eukaryota > Metazoa > Chordata > Mammalia > Rodentia > Muridae > Psammomys > Psammomys obesus. The sequence goes on along the minus strand of NW_026596101.1, from coordinate 1,901,924 downwards.
AGTCTACTGGCAGGATCCTATGGACAACACGTGAACAGGTCCTGCCTCCCTTTTAATCATGGAACGAAGGTTTGAGTGTGTTTTTCCAGAAGGAACAGACAAGCTGGTTTGGATTCCTGTTCCAGCCATAAAGCCATACACCTGCCCTGAGGGAAACAATAGAACCACTCCAGAGGGCCTTACAGAACCTGTCCTTGAGGAAAGGAGAGGATGGCAACCACCAGTCCACGGTCTCAGACACCAGACCATCCGGAGACAACGGCTAGAAATACCACCAGCATGGATGTAGTTGCCCTGTTTGATCTAGGACATTTCTGCCAGGATGTGGCTTCCAAACTCACCACTCCATTTTCACCCAGTAGTTTAATTTGTTTATGCCATGGAAATTGTAGTTTTACTTATATTTTTCTTGATACGGCTTAAAAATCATATATGCCTCCCAAAATCAGTGTACCAAAGCTCTCCCACTGGAGATATTTAACCTTGAAATTAAAACAGAGGGGGAACCTGTGGGGAGGATGGAGATAAGCCCATAAGGAATGGCAAGTGAGGCAGCAGCCGCTCCTACAACTCCTCAAAAGATCTTGATCCACTGAATACAGTGCTGATCCACTAGGGACTCCTAGCCCACTAGTGAAGTCTCAAAACGGATCGGAGGCTTTTCCCTTCTTTATGGATGTCTCCTAAAGTGACCTTACCTCCCCACATTTCCTTATAGTTGCATCATCCTGATTGGTTGTTACTGGTGTTTGAGGCTAGCATGGGATGGTCTGATCGGCCTTTGAATTGTTTAAAGGTTTTTACAATGGACAATAAAGTTAGACATGTACCTTGAGTCCAGTCTCCTGGTGTGATTTGTAGGATTCTGTGTGGGCTCCATCACCATTCACCCCCTCCCCTTTGCCCAGTTCCTAAACCCCACAGCAGTCCCTGGGGCTTTTCTTGGTGTGAGTATCAGTGAGAAAGGAGGTAAGATGGGCTGTGGAGTGGGCTAGACCAGGAAGCAGAAAGGGGCTGTGAGCTGGGAGTGTTCAGCAAGCATCTGACATAGCCCGGCTCTCCTAGGTTGCCTATCTCTCTTCTTTAAGGAAAAGTGTATTAATGGAGATCTCTTAGTAAGAGAATCACTTTAAAATGATGCTCTATATTCACTGAAGACAGATGACATCTAATTATCACTTTGTAATTGGGCATCTAAAGATGATGGACATCTAGTTTGCTTATAACTCATTCTGAGGCAAATCATTTTCCCATTTTCATGTCAAGTCTGTTCAGGGACTGAACCCATTACAGACAAAAGAATGTGGTGGGCTAAAAAAACCAAAGTCTTTCCTAAGATCTTTTCATAGCAGTAAAATCTCACTAGCTGCTGTCCAGTCTTTGGGTATGAAGATATTTCAAATTTGAGAATCTTATGAGGGAAAAAAGAAACAAATTTTTAGGCTTTTTAGTTACACCAGAGGCGTCCAAACATTCGAGGGTTGTGGTGTCTTTAGCATCTGAAGAGTGCTCCACAATGTCCTTAAGCCAAACGAAACATCTAACCATTTCATTTACTGAATATGGAAATAAGTTATGCACATAAATAAAAAAGAAAAGCTGTTTATAAATAACCACAATTACTTCCTAATGAGCCATGTGTCCTTGTTTCTCAAACCTTACCACCAGTCTGGACAGGAGCCCCCCACATCCCAATTCCTACTCTGTGGTGATTTTCAATGGTGCTTCCATCATGCAGACATTGATAACTCGGCTTTGATATGGTGTTATCACATTCAATTTCTTTCATATAGAGTTAGATACATATCAAATATTTTAAATGAGTCTCTGGGCTCCTGTGGCTTCCCAGCAGCAGCCTGGCACCTTGATGCAGTATTGGGATTGAAGAGTCACATCTCAGCAAAGCCGGGCAGCAGCAGGCAACATTCAAGGAGATTCCCTTTTCCAATTGGTAGGAGGGGTCTAACCATAGCTGTCCTGCTTGCCTTAAAGATTCTTATAGGTTCAAAAGTGGTCATGGTCTACAGACATTCTGTGAGCCTTAAAGTTTGATACAAATGATGGTCCTGCACACAATAGCTGTACTTATTCCTCCCCAGAGATACTTGGAGGCACTCCTTTATTCTAATGCTCTTCACCCAAGCACCTTGCCGCTGCAGAGGAATGTGGCTGATTCCAAATGATGCTCAAAGCACACTCCTGCCTTTGATAACACCCTACTGATTACTTACCACGGCCATTGCCTACTATCTTAAAGGCAAGGTGAGGGCAGGTTTCCAGGTCCAGCATAGTCGCCCAGTCCTGGATGTGGGGATAGCACCACTGTTATGTTTTATGTTATGTTATGTTATGTTATGTTATGTTATGTTATGTTATGTTATGTTATGTTATGTTATGTTATGTTATGTTATGTTATAGCACCACTGAAATGTCTTAGGCAACTTCATCACCACAGCACTGGCCTTTCCTTTTGACTACAGAGGTTTCCTATCAAATATGGATGAAGAGGAGGCTGACTGTGTTACAGGTGAATAACATAGACAGGTAGCTGCCAAAGCCATTCATAACTGTAATTACCTGTATACCTATTTGCATGAAGACCTGCCTGGATGTTCTTTCTCCAGTAAGAATACAGTAAAGTTGTGCTTTGGTGTTCACAAGAAAAATATACTCTGAAAATATGTATTTGAATTCTAGAAACGATTGCTTTCCCACTACGCCCAGAAGAATGTATTGTTTTGTGTATGCATCTTTATGTGATGTGTGCATTAGCGTTTGCGTGGTGCACAAGGGTGAGCGTGCTTGTATAGGCCTGAGGTTGACTCTGTGTCTTTCTTGATCACTTTCCACATTATGTATTGAGCCAGGGTCTCTCTCTCTGAACCCAGAACTCATCATGTCAGCTACTCTGGCTAGCCAGCTTGCTCTGAGAATTCTCTGCCTCTGTCTCTCACATGCTCGGATTACAGGCAGCCTGCCATGCTCTCTTAGCCTTTTAAGCAGGTCCTGTGGATCTGAACTCTGGTCTTCAGGCTTGTACAGCAAGCACTTTACCCATTACGCTGTCTTCACTGCCTGAAAATGTATTATTCAATAAGAACAGTCTTCCAATCTTTTGCCGCACTTCTGTGATTTTTCATAGATGATTGCATAAAGCGTAGTATTGTGCAGAATTTGGAACAGGCAGCAGATGCTCTGTAAGCCCCATCCACATAGGACCTTTGCAGTTGCAAATGTAAAAGGAAATGAAAAGTGAGCCCAGGACCTGAGGGATCTACAGCTAGCGCTACCAGACTCTCTTGTGGCAGTAAAAACCTGCCTACTAGAATTGGGCTAATTTTAGGGGTTACAGAGAAAGGAGAAAAGTTAATGGAGAGTGGGAATAAAGCATGCTCATGTAAATGCAAGATTGAACTTCTAAAGATGGACTCTTGGGGCCATTTCTAAGAGACAATGGGAGTATCGCTTGAGGTAAGAGCTCGACAAGAATGCTCTGGTAGTCCTTGCAGCAGATTCTGAGACACAGAATCAGTATCATGACTCTCTCTCTGACAGCTCTGAATCAGGCATGTTTGGAACTTGAAGCATCACTTGCACTTTCCATATACGGATTGTGTATAGCAGTGATACCATGTAATATCTTACAAGCTACATGTTACATCTACACTTGTTAGAGGTCTGAATAAATTCTTGCACGGCCTGGTGGCATACTCTTATAATCCCAGTACTTGGAGGTGGAAGCAAGAAAGGTTAAAGGTCATCCCTGGCTACAAGTAAGACACCAGCCTGACTTGCATGAGACTGTTGTGACAGAACAGGTAGCCCACATACTGTATGCAACACTTAATTTTATATATATATTCTGTCACCAAATACGCCCAGCAACTCTATGATAGTAGTTTTGACACCAACTTCATTTGATAGCCATGGAACTTGAAAATCAGAAAGGAGGGATGATGTCCCAAATCACAGTTAGCCTTTGACGGATCTAGTCCTAGAATTAGAATCTGAACCCAGGTCTATATTCTCACAAACGCCTCAGAGCTTCAGAGTATTCATGGAGACTGACTAAAAGCTCAGTCCACCAAAGCAAAGCAAGACTCTGCATCCTAGTCTTCAATAAGGACTATTCATCTGACAGAGCCAGGGTGGACTGTTGCTTATGGACTCTCCCTAGGGAATATTTAAAAGCCCAACCTCCTGCCTCCTGGTTCCCCATCACTGGCTTGTCTGGTCATTTCAGTGATCAGAATAACTTTGTTCCCTGACTCACTGGGGACAAGAAAAAAAAGAGAACTGGGCAGAGCTGATATCTTTTTCTTTTCTTTTCTTTTTTTTCTTTCTTTTTTTTTTTTTACATCACTCACAAATGGACATTCACTCTAAGAGCCTTGAGAAAAATCTTAGAGTAAGAAATTTTGCCAAGACAAGAAACCCTACTCTTTAGGAAACAGTCCCAGGCTGCAGCATCCTACATGCCCAGGAAAGTGAAGTTCAAACAATAGGATGTAGGGCCACACACCAAAATAGGCTTTAATGTTTCTCAAGGGTAGAAAAGAATTGGTTATGTGTTCCTGCTACCTTCACAGGCACATGTACAGATACAACAGTATCTAGTGCAGAAAGGGATCTCTCCCTCTCCCTGTCTTTTTCTCCCTCTGCCTCCCACCCCACATCCCTCAGATTAGCAACATGCAGGTGCCTAAAATAACCTCTTACAAGGAAAATGGGTCATTGTGATTGGATTCAATCAATGAATCAACCAATCAGTCAGGATTTGCTTGGATGCACTCACTTATTCCCGAATCCTTAAAGGCTGAAGGTGTAGGCAATGAAACAACAGTGGGAGAGCAGCAATTTCTTAACCACCTGACAGTGCTTCTGACAAAGTTAAAGGATTCTGGTAGCTGACCACATTAGGGAAACATTAAAGTTGGTACAAAAGTGATACGGCAGCATGGATAGACTCATCTCACCTCGCAAGAACAGAAGACACCAAGAGACAAAAATGTATGTATACTGATGCATATACAGTAATGTGGGCCACAGTGGACTATCAAGGACCAGAGATTTATTTCTCATTTTCCAGATATCTTGCAATGTAATGCTTAAATATGTTTAACATGTTTGTTGCTGATATTAATATTTACTATTGATTTACCTTTTAGTTTAACAGCAGTTATTCCTAAACCAGCTGTATACCCAAATCACCACACAGAGACTAGGAGGTATTTAGTTAACCTAGAGCACAATGCTGGGCAATAGTTACTCCATCCTAAACCTCCAAGCCCGCATAGTTTCCTACCATTCAGATTTTACACATTATACTTGCTTTTAGTGATATCTTAGGTCCGGTTTCCTCTCCTTGTGACTCCACATCCTTTCCTGCCAATCTCTGCTCTTCCACTCCTCCCACTCACTTCTTACTCCAACCCTCCAGACCAGAATGTCCCACCCTATTTTCTCCGTTGTGCAGCATTGGCTGGTTGTTTTATTGACAATTACAGAGAACAAATGGTGGCATGTTTACACAAACTTGAGACAGGTGATGCTTAGAATAAAAATCACAATGCAATGTCTGGATTGTGGGGTAGAGAAATCAGCATTTGAATGAACAAGGGTAAATTGTATACATTCCCCAAGAACGTTATACCAACACATGTTAATGTGGTAAGGTGGATAATTAAAGTAAACAGACTTCTTAACTGCATTTAAGTATGGCTGAGATGCTGAAATGCAAGCAGAGCTCATGATCTGCTAGCTGAGGTTAGGTCTGAGGTCAGGGCTAAGAAAGATTCTTCTGACATGATGCTATGCTGGACGGGAAAAAAAAGCCTTTGGAGCACCTGAGTGCGAGCCAGCCTTCTGCTTTAACTGAAGTATGAGAAAAGTGCCTCATGGATTTAAACTGATTTAATGTGAAGACTTTATTTTACATGCTGTCCTGGCATTAAGCACAGCCTCTGTGGGCCACCCAGAAGTCACCTCTGCAGGCCTGAGAGAAGTGGGAAACACAGGCAGCTATAGTTCAGAGCCACTAACGCAGCCACAGGAGGTGTGCATTTCAACTGACAAATGGGTTTCAGTAGACAGTATACTACCTACAGTCTCAGAGGACACTCTCTGAAAGTGTTGGTTGGTGGCAGGGGAGCCTATCATCTGGGCAGTTCTAAATAGCAAGATCTCAACGTGAACAGCAGCAATTCTGGGTATTGACAGCTAATATTTCTTCTGGACACACTTGACGGTCTTGGGGAAAAACAGGAGGCTCCAGAATGACTGCCCTGGACACAGGAATAGAAAAGGCTTCAGGAACATAGTTATTCATCCCTCTAAACACCATCAGTTTTCTTTCAGGAGGACAAGCTTATTCAGGAAAACCCCAGTTGTTGGCTCCCCTGTGAATGTCCTCACGTGATTGCCTTTGTTTCAGGCACACAGCTAGCAGAACGTTATATATAGAAAACCCTATTTCAAAATGACATTGAAGGCTAGTGCTGGCTAGTTTCATGTCAACTTGACACAAGTTAGAGTTATCTAAAAGTTAGGAACCTCAACTGAGAAAATGCCTCCATAAGATCTGACTGCAAGGCATTTTCTTAATTAGTGATTGATGGGAGAGGGCACAGCCTATTGTGGGTGGTGCCATCCCTGGGCTGGTGGTCCTGGGTTCTATAAGAAAGCCTCTGCATCAGCTCCTGCTTCCAGGATCCTGCTTGAGTTCTTATCATGCTTGAGTCCCTACCCTGACTTCCTTTAGTAATGGTCTATAATGTGGAAGTATAAGTCAAATAAACCCTTTCCTCCCTAATTTGCTTTTTGGTCATAGTGTTTCATCAGAACAATACTAAACCTAAGTAAGACAAGTTTTGTTGGGGCTGGTGTTGCTGCTGCTGCTGCTATTGCTGTTATCGTTGTTGCTGTTATAGACAAGGTCACACTGTGTACCACTGGCTGGCTTGGAACTCTCTAAGTAGAACAAGCTGGCCTTGAACTCACAGAGCTCTGCCTGGCTTTGCCTCCCAAGAGGTGGGATCAGTGAGTAGAACATTCCTCTGTTTGCTAAGGCACAAAATCTTACTGTTTCGGGAACAGTCTCAGGTCTCAGCATTCCAAGTACCTGGGAAAGTTGAAGCCTTAGCTAACAATCGGCTATAGGTCACACATCAAAATAGGCTCTAATGTTTCCCAAGGGCAGAGAAAAAAAAAAAAAAAACGGCTATGTTTGCCTGCTGTCTTCACAAGTACCATGTACAGATACAACAAGTTCAGTTGCTAAGCAAGGTCTGGGAGGAGGTGAACATTCAGCCCACCAGGATAATGCTCAGACATAACAATGTCCAGAAGGGAGAAAATGTTCAATTTCCATGTCTGCCTCCTTTTGACAATAAGGGAGACTTTTCCAGAAACATCTAGAACATTTCCTTTTACAGCTCTGACAGTAAGTGTGCCAAATGCTTATGCCTAAACTAATTATTGCCAAAGGAGAAAAAGGTGGCTATTTTTGAAGTGACGGGCATGGCCTTAAGAGGAGTGGATTTAGCAAATGGAAGCAGAATTCTATTACCGTGGCAGAAGGAATGCAGTAGAGTATTAATTAGAGTGTCACTATGTCTAAGTACCCCATACTCTTGACATTACTCTTTTTCTACACAACCCAACGTCTCACCTCTTCTATACTGAGGTGTCCAAGTGCCTGCCTCACCTAAATGACAACCCCTTTTTAATAAGCTTGATTTCCAATCCACCCGGGTATCTCCATTTCTCAGAGATTTCTTATTTAGAAAGCATCACTACTTCCCTGAAGTTTGCTGTGAACTCCTCCTTTGGCCTAGACCTTCCTCTGCTGTGTCTTACTTCACTCTCATCCTCACCTGTGTCCACCTTCTACTTTAGTTGATCATGTGATTCATCTTCCCTAACCAGGGAACAAGCATGATGTGCAGCTTATGATCATACCCACAGTATCGACTCTCAACAGTATGTGCGGTTGTTCAGTTACAAACCAATCAAATAGCATCAAACAGCTGAGCTCTGACCATCTGTCTAGTGCCTCATGTCCTGCTACTGAAGCCCAATGTCTGTGTTCTTAGTCACAAACCATCGAAGGGAGCATGAAGCAGGTGACAAGCTGGGTGGGAGGCTGTGCACTCTATTTGCCTTCAAGTGCCAAACACTCATGGCGAGAACCTGCATTCTTGGGAAGTTGCTGAGCAGCAGAGTTGGGCCATGGTGAGCATCTCACAGCTTCTTCCCCAGCTCAGAGGGCCTAAGTCATCCCATAGCAATTGTCTCAGAAGCACAAGATCATACAGGAAATGGGCCAGTTCTTCAGTACTAACTTCATATCTAAAATTAATTTAAAATGGGTTCCTCTTTCCTTGAGGACAGCTGATCTCAGGATGCTTCAGGTTTCGAGATCTCCCAACTTTTGTCTCAGAATTCTCTTCTCTTCATGCCTACCATAGCCTGAATCCCTAAGACAGCTTCCTGTCTCCATGTCTCTGCCTTTGCAGCTAATGCATGTAACCCCTCTGTCTTCATTAGGATTTCTATTGCTGTGATGAAACACTATGGCTAAAAGTGACTTGGGGAGGAAGAGGTCTATTTGACCTCTTATAGCTTGTAGTCCATCATCATCCTGGACAAGAACCCAGAGGCAGGAACCATGAAGGAGTGCTGATTACTGGCTTGCTTTACATAATTTGCTCAGCCTGCTTTCTTATTACCCCCAGGACTCTTAGCCCAGGGGTGGTATCACCCACAGTGAGATAAGCCCTCCCACATCAATCATCAGTTAAGAAAATGCACCACAGTCTTGCCCACAGGCTAATCAGGTGGACACATTTTCTCAGTTGAGGTTCCTTCTTCTAAAATGATTCTTGCTTGTTGTCAAGTTGACATAAAACTGACCAGGATACCCTCCATGTTTCTTCACAGAATCGCAATATCCTTTCAACAGGAAGGGGCTGCTACCCAGATGGCTCAAGTCAGCAGCAGAGTCCTAGAGAGTCTGTGGAATTCAGAAGCAGGAATGTCAAGAAACTGGTTGGTCTTTAAGGGCAAAACGTGGTTCCATTTTAGCAGCTGTTGCAGATTCTCACCCCCTAGTTGGCAGCACAGCTCCAGTGGTACTATTACTGATTGGTTGCTCGCAGCATGGCACTGAAGATGTCACTGACTGGCTGGTTGTTGGCCTTGCCTTTGCGGAAGCATGGACTGGCTGTATGAGTCAGTCTTTTCTTTCCTTGATGCTAAGGAGTAGAAAGTTTTATTGCTGGTCCACTCTGGGCCATCTTTGGATTTTAGGAAGGGTACCCACTACCCCTTAACTTCAGGAAGCTTACAGTCATGCTAAGAACTAGGTATATTCCTAAAAGGAGAACCGTGGTGCCAATAGAGTGCTTTGTTCGGCAAATATTTATGGGGTGAGATCAAGCCCAAGTGGAAGCGCTGGGCCAACAGTGTGCCTAAGATAACAGCCAACGGAATAGCAAGAGTAAGGTGGCAAACTCCAGTTGTTTACATTTACAGAGGTCTCAGAGATCCAGGCTGTAGCCCTACATTTAAAGAGTAGAAAAATTCTGATCCCCCATGGAATAAATGACAAACATGTAAGCCAAACAAAGTGGGACCCAGGAATCCTGAATCCTGTGCCCTTCTGACCACTGGCAAGACAAGCTGGCAGTTTTCGGGCTCATTCAGGAGTGGGAGAACCTAGGTGAAGACACCAGCACAGGCAAAAGCTCTCATCTCCCTAGCACTCCAGGCACTCTGACTCTCACCCTAGTTGTGTGTTGTTTTTCTCCAGTGTTTTGGTGTGAGGCTCCATCTTGCTCAAGCTCTGCAAGGATTTCTAAACTGTGCTTTCTGGGCTGAGCTGGGGAAAGACTGGAATGGAAGGACACAGCCTCTTCACCAGAGAGTTCACCTAGCTAAGTGAGATGAAAATCGGGAAAGTGAAAGCAAAATAAAATGTCAGAGGCCCTGGAGAAAGGCTAGCAGTTCACTTCTTGTTATAACAAAACAGATGAGGCTGTGTACTTAAAGAAAAAGGCTCATTTTCGCTTTTGGCTTACATCTGGGAAGTAGGTAACACCATGGCCTTCTTGTGGGCAGAGTCCTGTGGTAGTACATGATGCCATGCAAGACATTAGGAGTATGTGTCTATCTGTCTGTCCTCTGGTCTCCTGCTATGGAACATCTCTTCTAGGATCCTCACCAGGGCTGCGCTGTGAGAAAGTGGCACAAACAGTTCATTTGTTAGTGGCTGCAGCAACTATGGACAGGGAGCAGTGCCTACTGGACCTGAAGGAGGTGATGGAGCAAAGACCGTCCTTGGTGGTGTCAACTGAAATGACAATCAGAAAGTCTACAAATAATAACAGCTATTTCAGACCATGGAGATATGTGTTCCAAAGTGATCTGAATGTGCACAGATAAGGCAAAGGGAAGGATAAAGGTGAAATAGGGAAGATTATGTAAGATATTTTAAAGCAATAGCCCTAGGCTATAGTAATTAGTAACAAGAGTGGTACTGCTCTAATCCTAGACAAAGTTGCTAGGCAAATGTCCCTGCAGAAGTGTGTGCATTCGTGCATGTGTGTGTGTATGTGTGTGCGTGTGTGCGTGCGTGTAAACACCATTTTTTTTTTGGCATACCCACAAGATCTTTTCCTTCATGACCTCTTGGCATAATCTTGGCTAGAGCTTGATGAAAGTGACCCCAGATACTATGCTTGTTTATGTCAGAACGTTTCCTCTATACTCACCTTGTTTCCTGCACATCACCTGCACAGCACTACTTGTAGACTGACTTCTATTCACAGGGGACACCATGGCATGCCAAGTGCCACACCAATGGGACATTTGTATGTGCAAGTCAGACGGAAGTGAGTTTCAGGTCCTGTGCTGGCTACATCTGTGTTCCAGTTCACTCATTACTGTGTTAAGTTTGTGGCAGAGTTCTAAATTAGCCCCAAGATTCCTACCCTGTGGTGTGTACTCTGTAAAGTCTCCTCTCTTTACATGTGGGAAGACCCTGTGTTTACTATAGGGTATCACTTTCTTGATTAGGTCATATTAGCCTGTCATGCATGGTACATAGTAGTTGACAGAGAATTCTCTTGCTAGGGGAACACTCCTCCATGGCTGGTGGGAGTGCAAGCTTGTACAACCACTTTGGAAATCAATCTGGTGCTTTCTCAGAAAATTGGGAATAGGTCCTCTTCAAGACCCAGCTATATCATTCCTGGGCATATATCCAAAAGATGCTCTACCATACCACAAGAACACTTGCTCAACTATGTTCATAGCAGCTTTATTTGTAATATTCAGAATCTGGAAACAACCTAGATGTCTCTCAACTGAAGAATGGATAAAGAAATTGTGGTACATTTACACAATGGAATACTATTCAGCTATTAAAAACAAGGAAATAATGAAATTTGCAGGCAAATAGATGGAACTAGAAAAGATCATCCTGAGTGAGGTAACCCAGATCCAGAAAGACATGCATGGTATGTACTCACTTAGAAGCATATTTTAGTCATATAGCACAGGTTAACCATGCTACAATTTACAGATTCAAAGAAGCTAAGTAACAAGGGTCCAAGGGAGGGTGTTTGAATCTCACTCAGAGGAGGAAATAAAATAGACACTGGAAGTGGATGGGTGGAGGGAACTGGGTGGGAGAGGGGGTAGAGAGAGGAATGAGGGTAGGAATCAGATGTGAGTGAAGGAAGGGGAGGAGGGCTAAGTGAGAGATGGAAATTGGTGGGGGGTTATCTCTAGTGATGAGCCAGAGAACATGGTAGGTTCATAGGAGTCAAAGCTAAGACTCTTAGCAGTGCAAGATATGGAGCCTGTAACCAGGTGGGACTTCCAGTGGAGCAAGAGGGATACCAACCCACATACAAAACCTTCCACCCAAAATTTGTCCTGCAGGGATAAAGATGGAGCAGATACTGAGAGAACTGCCAACCAATGACTGGCCCAACTTGACACCCAGTTGGGAGACAGCCAACTGCTGTCACTATTAATGACACTGTAATAGGCTTGCAGACAGGAGCATAACTGCAAGAAGAGGCTTTATCCAGCAGCTAATGGAAACAGATTCAGAGACCCACAGCCAAACATTAGGCAGAGATCGGGGAGTCTTGTAGAAAAGTGGGGAGGGGGATTGAGGGAGCCAGAGGGGTCAAGGACTCCACAAGAAGACCTATAGAGTAAACTAATGTGGGTCCAGAGACTGAACCCACAGAGACTGAACCACCAAGCAAAGAGCATGCATGGCTCCCTACGTATATGTAGCAGATATATATGTAGCTTGGTCATCATGTGGGTCTCCTAACAATTGGAGTTGGGGCTGTCTCTGACTCTGTTGCCTGCCACTGGACCCTTTTCCCCTTGCCTGGCCTCAGTAGGAGAGGATGTAATTAGTCTTGCTGCAACGTGATGTGCCAGGGTGAGTTGGTACCCATGGGGGTCTCCCTTTCTTTAAGAAGGGGAGGAGGGGAATGTGAAGGTGATGGAGAGGAGAAGAAAGGTGCTTCGATCAGGACATGAAACAAGTAAATAACAAATAAGTAAATGGGGAAAAAGAATTTTCTTGCTAGCTTTGAAGAAAGGAGCAGCAATTTTGTGAGGTCACATGGAGAGGAGTTGAGGGTGGTTTCTAAGAGCTTGGAGAAATCCCCAGCTGACATCTAGCAAGAAAATAAGGATCTCAGCCTCTATTCATGACAGGATTCTGCCTACCACCTGAATGAGTTTAGACTAGGACCCTGAGCTGCAGAAGAGTAGCTGGTTCTTCTAGACACTTCTGTGTTAATTTTGAGACCCCAAGCAGAAAACCCAGATGTGTGTGCCCTGACTTGTGACCTACAGAGTCTTTGAAATTATCAGAGTGCAGTTACTGTTTTTGGATTAATTTACTTTGCAGCAGTAGGAAACTAATACAGGGTGTGGTGGTTTGAATATGTACGCCCCTCCCCCACAGACTCATGTGTTTGAATGCTTGGCCCATGGGGAGTGGCACTAGTAAGAGGTGTGGCCTTGTTGGAGGGAGTGTGTCACTGGAGGGGGGGTGCTTTGGGGTCTCCTATGCTCAAGCTCCACCCAGTGTGGAACCCAGTCCTGAGTAAAAGTCTCAGCTCCTCCAGGACCATTTCTCCCTGGGCTGGGCGCTACCTTGCTTCCCACAATGATGATAATGGACCAAACCTCTGACACTGTAAGCCAGCCCCAATTAAATGTTTTTCTTTATAAGAATTGCCTTGGTCGTGGTGTCTTTTCATAGCAATGAAATCCTAAGACACAGGATCACAGTTATGTAAAAACCAGCCATGAATTATCACAAGCCAATCAGAGCAGACATGGGCAGAGAACAACTGATATGATGGGCAGGGGCAGCCAGAACAGAATGACCAGGATTTGGCAAGCTTTAGAGCAGAAGTTCTCAAACTGTAGATAGCAACCACTTTGGGGTCACATACCAGATCTTGTATATCAGATGTTTGCACTACTATCCATTAGTAAATGGATAGTACAGTAGCAAAATTAGAGTTATGAAGTAGCAACAAAATCATTTTATGATTGGGTGTCACCACAACATGAGGAACTGTATCAAAGGGTCACAGCATTAGGAAGGTTGAGAACCACTGCTCTAAAGGAAGATGAACTTGTGACTTAGGAAGGGGCTTACTCAGAAAAGCAGAAGCTGTACAAGTGACACAGAAAGAGCAATCATGCCTTAGGCAGCTCTGCTAGCCTTCTATTACTTTAACAACCTGAGGTGATCCGCTCAAGACTCAGTTTCAGCATTACTAGGAATATGATTGGTGGAGTCCTGCTTTGGGGTAGGAGTATGGGATAGAACAATACTGACTTCCCAACGGTCAAGAAACAGAAGAAATATCCAGGATCTCAACGTCCCCTTGAAAGGCACACCCTGTATTACCTCTCAATAGTACCATACTGGGGACTAAGCACATAACCAAGGACCTTTGGCTAACACCCCAGATCCAGATTATGGTAGTCATTGTGAGAACTGGCTACAAAGCCTGAGCGATGCCGTGGTTTGTGTGTCAATTGTGGAGACAAGGTAGTTTGGCCAGGCTGATTGCCAGGAGGGAACTGCTGGGCATGAACTAGGGAGAGCAAGGGCAAGGAAGACGGCACATGGATGAACCCGAATCCAGGAGGACAAACAGTTTGTGAGCCCCAGAGAGAAGCCCACCTGCCTTTTAACACCCTGCCCTGTGGTGGAGGGATGGGGGTGGTGCTTGATGTGAGCAGAGGAAGAACACTGCGCTGTCGCACACAGTACAAGGGGGTTACGGAGAGGAGGTGGAGGCACCGTGGAAGCGCAGGAGCGCGGGAGCGCTGGTCTCAGATGCTGCCCTGTGCTGGCAAAAATGATGCAGCGGGCCGACAAGAGGCTTTGTGCCCGGTGGACACCATCTTCAGATTTCCGGAAATGCCTCTTACAAACCAACCCTCGCTTGAACTGCATAGGAAAGGGAATTGTGGGAAATAAAACTTAGCTGGCTATGTTGATTCAGTTCAAACCACTTGTCCTGATAACACAGATAACGGAAGTCGTAGATAAGGTTTCTTTGATATGCTTGTTGCTCAGGGGGAGGCGGTGGTGTTGAGGGGAGTAGGATCCCCTTAAGGTCTCAATCCCAGACTTGCTCTCTACTCCCGCTGCCACTGTACACCATCGCCTCTGACAGTGCCAAGAGCCCTTGACTGCCAGTGCTCCAGCTGTCACAGCTTGGCATTCGGCATTCAGATCCTTAACACCCTCCTCCTCCATCCTCCACTACAGTTTTCTCAACAACCTGAAGACGTCACTCCATGATCCTCGGCTTGACTTTGCTTGGAGCTCTTCTGTTATTCCCATCAAAAGCTCGGTTTACTACAACCTTTGATGGTGTACTGGGTACCTGTCAAAGTGGTTTATTTAGTCTGTGCATAGTAGAAACGGAAGGACAATATATACACAGAGCTGTGATGTTTCCCTGTGGCTTGTTGGCTTCCATAAGTATTGAAGTATTGGTCACACTTCAATAATAGGTTAAATGTCTTAGGAAAAATACTTAATCTCCTGTGAGTAGCAGTGAATACTGTAAGAGCTGAAACAGACAAGTCCTTATCCTAAATGCGACTTGCTTTTGCCCATGCATTTTATCATCCACTGATGGATCTTGTCTTCAGGCATCAGAATCATGAACAAGAAATAGTGATTTTCTACTGCTGTGTATAACAGGCCCCCAGATCTTAGCACAACTGATGCCAGGGTGGAAGTACCATTCAGGCCTTGGTACCCAGCACATAGGCAGCAACATATGTCAAAATGAAAACAAAGGCCTAACCCATCAAAGTCTATAGTCCTGGAGAGACCCTAAATGTACTAATCTTGCTTTTTGGCTTCTGTAATTCTGATTCTGGCTAACTGCTCTTGCTGAGGTGTGTCAACCAAGGATGTGGTTTATGTGCTTAAAAGCTCATCCTGAGAAAGGCTTGGGACTGCACTCAGGTCCCAAAACCCATGTAATCGCCAGCTGGCTAATACTTTCTATTGGCTTGAATCTGTGTCTGGGTGCTCTTCTCTGGTGGCTACCTCACAACGTGTGTGTGTGTGTGTGTGTGTGTGTGTGTGTGTGTGTGTGTGTCCACATCTGTAAAAGATAAGTGGTGAAAATTATTTTTTAAGAAAAAGAATCATGAGGTGAATTCAGCACTGTGCCTGCCATACATGTATACAGAACTCTGCAAATATTAGCCTTTATTGCTCAACAGGTAAACCTCTTGAGAAGGGAGGCATGACAGTTAAATCTCCCTGGTCATGTCATGGTCTTTGACCCTCACCATCCTGATTCTAAATGCTAAACATGCTTTGAGCTGTCCATCACCAATTTGATGGGACCTCCCTTGACAGTTGCCTGTCCTATCTTTGTCAATTCTAGATGTCATCCTCTAACGCAAGTCTCACTAATGCCAGAGGCTTTGTGGATGTGGAGGCTGAGAGAGCTGAGGCTGGGGAAAAAGTGGTGCTTTGGCATATGGCAGGAGGTACCTAAGAGTCTGACGACAGCTGTTCTGGAACGGAGCAAAGGAGATGACAGCAGCTAGTGAGTTGCCAGGGAGATCAGGGCTCAGATTTGTACTTGTCACATAGCTGTGGGCCTTGACCCCAACCCAGCCCCATCCTCTTTGCTTAGCTGTCCAGCAGGAGGCAGCTCAAAGAGATGCCCCTTACCACTATATACTGACTTTTAAATAGCCACAAGTGTCCCAGGAAGAGGGCTTCAAGAGAACAATTGGCCACTGGAAAAACAAGAGGCCCAAAGACAGAAAGTGCCTTACCCCAAAACTACATGGTCGAGTTGGCTTATAGCTCAAGTCCCCTTTGTCTTATGTAATAAAAATCAGCCTTCCATTTTCTCCCCTGCATCTCTCTCTGCATGTATGTGTGCATATGAAATATGTCAGCATCAGATTTACATGCCTAGAACTGAGTTGATAAGAAGACCATTACTTGATCAGTACAGGCAGAAAGTTTCCAGCTCAAGTAAACCAAAATCTAGACTCAATCATAGACAATCAGTTTCCAGACTTTGACATGCGGGAATGGACACACGCTCAAGGAAGTCACTGGTCTTCCCATGAACCCCATTATTCTGTAGCAGCTGGCTTGACAGAAGAATGGCCTTTTCAACCTGATTATAGCACTACCTAAAAGGCAACATTTGTAAGACTAGGGCAAGATTCCCTAGAAGGCTGCATATGCTCTCAATTAGAATCCAATATATGGTGCTGCTTCTCCAACAGCCAGAATTCGTGGGTCCAGGAAACTAAAGTAGGTGTGGAAACATCACCACACACTGGTACCCTTAGTAAGCTATGAATAAGATGTTTGCTTTCTTCCTCCAGGCTGGGTAGCTCCTAGTGCCAGAAGGTGCTATGCAGGGCGCTGGGCCAACTGTGGACCCTGTGTGCCATACTAATGACCTGCCAGGTAAAATGTGTCCACTGGTGCAATAATGACACATCTGTTATGGGAGTAAACAGATTATTTTCTAATTGGATGTGAGGTACTGTATTTGGATTCCTGGTATTGTAAACCTGATAAAAAGTGGCTGGAGTCTAGAGAGATGATTTGATGGTTAAGCTGTCTGCTCTTCAAGAGCACTTGGGTTGAATTCCCAGCACCCACTATGGAAGCTCACAATTATTTGTAACTGCAGTTTCAGGAAATATGAAACTTTGTTCTAGCCTCTTTGGGTACCATGTGCATGCCTGCAAAACATAGATATACATCTAGGCAAAACACACACACACACTTACACATACACTAGTATGTTGGGGTTTGAACTGATGCTGTATATTGATGTCTTGATATACCTATCCTTGTTGTGTAAACCTACCTGATTGGCTGATTAAAGGGCCTATCCTTGGGCAGGACTAGGTATGGCTAAGGTTCCCTGCGTTTTGACGACAGGAGAATCAAGGGAAAGAGACAGACAGGAAGAGAGGAGGAAGGAGGATGCCACAATGGGCTAGCATGGAGAAGGAACCACATGGGCTGAGAAGAAGGACTCCAAGGATGGCATGGACAGAAAAAAACACCAAGATGAAAAATATAAGCAAGTATATTGGGATTATGGCTGGAAGGTAGAACAAATGAGAATGATAAAGGCAAATGGCATTGGATGGGTGCTGGGAGATGGATAGCAAGGTTATTGAGATAGTGCAGGTAGAAATACCTGCCCAGCCCAAGGTAATAAGGCAATTATAAAATCTAACAGGTGTCTGTGTCTTATTATTTGTGATAGTGGATTAGATAATACTGTCGCAATAATTATAGGCTAATAATAATAACCATTATATAGCCCAACACTCATTTATATTTTCTACAACAATAGTAAGTCTTTGTTTAAAAGCTCATGGCTGAGGAGGTCATAACCCTTAGTGGGGAAATGACAGGATTTATTTTACTTTTTATTTGTGCTAAACAAACATGATGTGTCTGCCTTCTAAAGAAGTAAGCTTATGCCTAAAGGGTAGTGCTGCTACCAGTTTTGGTCAGAGGAGTTTCTTTTGACAGGACAGTGGCACTACAGAGACTTAAAGCTGTTTTAGGTACTGAGAACAAGTGACTTTGAATGCCCAGCCATAAATAGGATACCTGCATCATCCTAGTGAAGGCTCGGGAAACATTACAGCAGTGGGGCTGGAAAGAATATAAGAGATGAAGAAAGGATAGGATATTATAGAACACTTCTTGGCATGACATGGCCGTTGCATGCTCCCAACTGTGATTATCTGCTCAAGATAAGGCCAGTCAATCGATATCTTGTTATGAAGGAAGTCAGAGCTCACAAGGTCTTAACCACTCTGATGATTTTCAGACAGGAGCTCATGAAGCCCATCCTTCCCTGAAGTTCTATAGGCAATTACTGGTTGCTGGGGGATGTAGAGGCATATTCTTCAGTGGTGTAGCCACTGGCAAAGTGCCTACACTCCTATAAACAACCCTTCACCCATATTTCTGTAAGCAACTCCAGTCCAACTCATTGAACCCATTTTTGAAAAATCAAAAGACAAGAAAGTAGAAGGGGGACTAGCTGCAGGAGTGGGAGGGGCCTAGAGAGGGCAAACAGGTGAACATGTGTCATAATACATTACATACAGGCATGAGCATTTCACAACAATGCTCATTGTTATAGATAATTAATGTCTAGTACAAAACAAAAAAGAAAAAAATGAGAAAGAGGGGCAGGTTCCTTACCTGTGACCACTCTCCTGGCCCAGAACTCTTCATTCCACGGGAAGGAATGTTTCCATCCAGAAGTACAATGATTCCATTGAACTGGGCAGAACTGCCACCTAGCCACTTCAGGCTATTTGTGCCCCTGAGTCAGTAGGCAAAGAAAGAAGATACTGTGGTGGCCGGGCAACTGGCCTGAACTGCTGAGGGAAGTTGGATGACTCCTCCTCGAAGAAAGCTGAGTACCTCAGAAACACTGGCGATCCCGTAGGACAACTCTTAGCATTATAATGTCCTGTGATTAAGATCAGAGGACCCTAACTAAAATGTTCAATCCCCATCCTGAAAGGCAAAGAGGATGTACATCAGAAGAAAACGAAAATAGGAAACAACCTCGGAACCCGCTACAGAGGGCCTCTGAAAGCCAGAAGAAAACAGGAAACCACCTTGAAACCTGCCACAGAGGGCCTCTGAAAGCTTCTGCAGTATAGACTGTCAAAGCAGATGCTGAGCCTGATGGCCAACTGATGGGCAGAGTGAATGGAATTTTATGTAAGAAGTGGGAAATAGTAAGAGCTGGAGGGAACGGGAACTCCACAAGCAGAGCAACAGAACAAGATAATTTGAACACAGGGAACTTCCCAGAGACTCCTACTCCAACCAAGGACTATTTGTGGAGATGACCTGGAACCCCTGCACAGGTGTAGCCCATGGCAGTTCAGTGTCCAAGTGGGTTTCATAGTAATGGGAAGAGGGACTGCCTCTGACATAATCTGATTGGCCTGCTCTTTGATCACTTCCCCCTGGGGGGGAGCAGCCTTACCAGGCCACAGTAGAGGACAATGCAGCCACTTTTGATGAGAACTGATAGACTAAGATCAGAAAGAAGGAGAGGAGGACCTCCCCTATCAGTGGACTTGGGGAGTGGCATGCATGCAGAAAGGGGAGGGAGGGTGGGATTGGCAGGGGAGGAGGGAGGGGCTTATGGGGGGATACAAAATGAATAAAGTGTAATTAATAAAAAATAAATAAAAGATTTAAAAAAAAAAAAAAAAAAAAAAAGATCAGTGGGAAACCACTGCTGGCCCAGGAATGAAGGGTTGGGTCACACCATCAGGTTAGGAACCATGACCTACTATGGTATTTCCAGAAGGTAAAAGGGAGGAAGGTAGTTGTAAATAACAGTTATGACTGTGTGGGCAGCTACAAAAGCAGAGACTCCATCACAGATATTTCCTTGTTTTGTTAAGAACACATTTATATTCTACTTTCCCATTTATTTGTTATATTACAAATTTAAACATATTTGTCTTCTTCCCTCTTATACAACATAATATCTAAGTATTGTTAACTTTGTATCATAACATTGAAGTACTAACAATTATTAAGTCAGAGAGGATACAAATAATTTTATCTTATCTGGGAAAGGGCTTAGTAGAATTTTCACTGTATTTAGGATAGCTGCAGCATGTTTGACAGAATGACCTTGCTATAGTTTTTTATCAGATTACACAGAGCTTATAGAGATTCATATTGATATCAAGTTGACAAGGATAGACCTGTGAATTGTTGGTTTTATATCAGTATGACTGGGCCATGAACATGAGGTATGAATAGGTACGGGCGTTTCTGGAGGTGCCTGGTATTGACTTGGCAGGCTCAGAAGAACAGCAGTGAATGGGTATCGCTCATGTGAGTGGGTATCATCCACTCGACTGAGTACCCAAAGAAGCCCAAAATGTAGTGAAAGGTGAAATACTACACGTGCCTGCCTGCTGAATGGAGGTGCTGGTCTTCGGCTGCCCGTAGACTAGAACAGACACTACCTGCTCCCTGTCACTGCTTCAGACTTAGACTACAATGTATTCCAATGCTTTTCCCAAGTCTCCAGCTTGCACATGGGATTTTTTCAGCTTGCACAGTCATGTGAACAAAGCTATTAGATGCTCACATTCTGAAATAAAAATTCTTATGAGAAATTTGACAATATAATAGAGACATACATTCTTCTGGCTCTAGGCCTCTGGAGAACCCTAAAAATTCTCCCTGAGATAAAGTTTTAAAGGCATCAAAAACATACATAATAGAAATTTTAAAGAAGCTGGCTATAAGCCAGTGAAGGAGGGTGGCATCTATGATGAGAAGCCAACAAAAGAAGCAAACTGCTAACAGCCTCTGCTCCCAACCTTGAGATTCCAGGTTGGCATAAGCCTGGGGAACCCACAGGTGGGGCTTGATAAGAGCCTGTCTTGAGAAGATAGGGCTAGAATCCAGGAAGACCAAAGCAGCTGCTATTTGCAGAAAAAAAAAAAGTACAGAATGGACATTTCTGCCCAGAAGTAAATCCCAGAGACTGGGATAAGGTCTTCTGTTTAGCATTAGAAGAATTATTCATCAGAATGCTGGGAAAAGAATAATTTTCAATGATTAGAGGCTGCATTTATGGAGCTGGAAACCAGATGTTTCTACAGCTTAACACAGCCCATTCCCAAGAAAGACTGAAAAAAAAAAAAAAAAAAAAACTCTCAAAACTCACCAGCTATTCAGTAGAGTAGAAATGCAAGTCTTACCTCAGTGGTGGTAATAAGCCCCAAATTGAGCTTTGTTCTAGACACCCACACACACACACACACACACACACACACACACTTAATATATATTAGAAACAAGACCCAAAACATCTCCAAGCAGCATCACTGTATCTTTGAACAAAGATCAAAATTATAGGAATACTAAGTGTTTGGCATCTGTCAAGGTAAAGTTCCCAAGACCTGGCATCTGATAAGAAATTACCAAGTAAGCGGGAATCAAGGAGATACCACACGTGATGTGGGAATCAATCCACTGACACTGAGCCATCCACATGCTGCTTAACCCATGGAAGGTCCCTAAGCCTCTTACGTTGGAGGTGCCCAGACTCAGACAACATTTGGAGATAGTTTCTTCCTTCTACTTCTAGCTGAGAGGAAGGACACACCCTTCTCCTTCTTTGGGCTGTTATGGTTACCCCGAGATTCTTCTTGGCAGAGGATGGGCTGTACACCAGCTTTCCTATCATGCAGGAGACACATTAGGAAACCGGCATTCCCACCATAAGAAGCATATGGTGGTATTCGGTACAGGAAATCCCTCCTAAGCAAAACTGCTTCTATGACATACAGGAACTCTCCAAAAGAGCAACTTCCTGTCCATCTGAAGAGTTAGCCAACCCCTTCTGGGTATAAACAGAGGATCTAACTTCTGGGTTTGAAATAGGCACACCACTAATGCAGACAGAAGGTACTCAGAGGAGCTGCCTCCTGTCTCTCTCAGAGGCTTCCTGCAAAGGCCACTGTCTGGAGTTCTCTCTGGAGAAAAACAAAAGCAAAGACAAACAAAAAAAACCCTGGCACTTTTCTTTCCTGATCCCATACAGAAGAAAGCAGAGACTCCAACACATCAGGGAAAAGTCAGTCTCTCGGTGCCTCTGGATGCCCATGTGGGCCAGTGGAAGTTCCTACTATGTACCTTTAGCTGGTCAGTCTTGAGGAGTAAAGGAAGTCCCTTAAGCAGCCTCTCCTTTGCCTCTGGTGTCCAGTGCTTAATTTGAAAGCTTGTTTTCATATAATGGGAGATTAGGGGTAGGATATGTCCATGTTACACTGAATGTACACAGGAAGAGTGCTATTGTGGTTTGAATGAAATGTCCCCGCAGCCTTTTATGTTCCGAGCTGGTGGCACTGTTTGGAGAGGTTGTGTTATCTTTGGGATATGGGCCTTAGCTCGGAGAGGTAGGACACTAGGAACAGACCTTAAAGGGTACATTTGTCTCTGGTTCTTACCTCTGTTTCTTCCACATGACTTCAGTCATGCAAACTGGCCATGGCTACATGCTCCCAGCCCTATGGATGGAGCTGACCCAACACCATACTTTTCCCACCACAAAAATCCTGAGCTGTGAGTCTAAATAAATGCCTCTTCCCTTAAGTTGTGTTTGTCAGAGTGATGAGAAAAGTAACTAATATACCCACCAAAGGTCCTCAGTAAACACCTGGACCCCATGCTCATCAATGTCCCAACCATATTGTTGTCCCGGTCTTCACTGCAAAGTGGTTTCTTTTGTTTTCTTGTTTGTTTTTGAAACAGGGTCTCACTATGTAGCCCTAGAACTATGTATACCAGGCTGGAACTCAGGAAGATCTACCTGCCTCTGCCTTTCGAGGGATTAAAGCCACCTCACCTGGTACAATTAACTGCCTACTTTCAGGTCTCCTTACAGAGACTGAGTTCCTCATGGCCCAGACTATGCCTTAACGGCCTCTATATTCCTGGTGTTAAGAAAGGCACATTCTGTAAAGGCCCTGAACTAAATGCCAGAGTCCAAAGCTGCATGCACAGCACCTGTGACCAGGACATTCTACTCTGGTGGAAATGACTTGGATGAGCAGCTATCAAGGCCACAAAGAGAATACACATTTAGTATGGTGACAGTGCTAGGCGTCCCCTTCGGTGGGGATTTGTAAAGACCCCGGAGAAGCCACAGATAAAGATCATTTCAATCTTGGAGCAGAAGCCTTCCTCCAAGGGTAACCAGCCTTTATTGCATCATTCTCTATTGAGCTAGCTAAAATTTTCTCAGTGCGCCAGGTCAGGATTCTTCCTGCCCAAGCCTCCCTATTCCTGTGCTCTCACAGGTGTTCAGAAGTCGTCTAAGGCCTCTTCCTGCTCCTTCTATCTTGGTTCTTTGGGAGAGAGTCCAAGATACCTTCGAAGGGCTAGCATTGTAGGCATATGCCACCATGTCCCCTCCCCATGCTCTTCACAGACATTCCCTCAGTAATTTCTGGCTTGTCTAATTCTATCTTATTATCTGTTTTGCTCTCCAGACTGACAGAGGGTGACAAGGGCTAAGGGAGAATGACAGGGGTTATCAACAAGAGAGCAGGGGAAAACGGCAAAGGGTCTGCACAGGAGGACCTAAGTGCCCCATGTTAAAGTCCCTACCTGCTGCAGGGCATGGCTGCCAAACCCTGCCCTCTCCCTGGTGTCAGCGCTTCTCTCCCAGTGGTCCTTCACTATATAATCCAAACATCTTGGTTCCACTGCCCCTTTCCACCCTTTCTCCCCCTTTCCCACCTTCTTGCTCTTCCCCGCACCACCCACCACCCCCTGCAACAGGAGCTTCCCTTTCCTCTTCCCCTCCCTTGCTGCTCCCAATAAACCTGCATTTATATAATATAGCTTCGTTTTCCCATTAGCTCATTCAGTTTTTATTTAATCAATCATCCTATGCCTGTCTGTAAAAAAAAAAAAAAAAAAAAAAAAAAAAAAAAAGAAAAAAAAACTTGGCTTCTGTGTCAGTTTGATGTGGTTAGAAAGTGGAAGGTCTGGATTGAGTTTTAAAGTAAAATGAATTACCAAAGAATAAAAGTGATTTTGACTGGTCAGTCAGAGAAACTGTTACACATAAGTGCTGGCTGCCCACTCACACCCTAAATGGGCACACTTCTTCCAGAGCTTCTGGGGTTGACAGCAGATACACAAGCTGACACTGACATTGTGTGTTTAGCCAGTCCTAAAAGCTGCCAGCCACGATCAGATGGAAGTCAGGGCCATCACAGGGAAGTGAAAGGTGAGATGGAATCAGGATGACTGCTATGTCATTCCAACTCAGGTTCTTCATGCTTCCTAGAGGATGGGGATACCTGAGCCTCCACACCTGAGTGGATGACAGAAGAGTCAGGAAAGGCCACCAAATGCAGGACAAGACAAGGCCAGAGATGGAAGTTGACAGGAGCGAGTCTAGTGGCTAAGGCATTAATGAGTACACAGCCATGTGCTGTCCAGGGACACCTTCCTATCTTTGCTCCTCTCTGACAGGCGACATGTGTGAGAGGAACTGAGAGCAAAGACAGTGCCACTCATGAGTGACCAGCAAGTGCTACTGCTCTGACTAAAATATGATTTGGCATAAGGAACTGGAAAGTTAAAAACAAGCAACTGGGCATGAGAACACCACATTCTAACATGGTCTCAATTTTGCCTAAAGGAAAATTAAACATGAATTTGGAGTTTAAATGGCTCTAGCAACAGCTGCTCCTGTCCCTCTATCAATTTTGCCCTTACTTTTCCATGGCCATATTTTAGTGTTCACTCTCTCCCAAGGTTAAGGTTGGGCTGCAGTTCTGCACCTTGCCTCCATGCCTGAACACAAGGTGTGAACTAGAGTTCAGCAGTAACCATTAGTAATTTGCATGGCCAGCTTTGCCCTTAGGAATTGTGTCTGAGTCTGCGTTTAAAAAAATTTACTTCTTTTCTGGTGGACGTGGGCGGTAATGGAGAAGTCCACTTCATTTGGTACAGGCTGATCAACATAAAACTATAGAGCAAAGCCCATTTGAGCCACCCTCTTCCTGGTAGCGTAAGCTGCTCCAGGGGCTGGCTTGGTCAGTTCCAGGGAAGGTCTATATTGACGCAGATATTAAGGAAGTTAGGTGCTAAGCAGTGTTACCCCCCCCCAACACACACACAACACAGAGCTCAGAAATAGAAGTCTGAGTTAAAAAAAAAAAAGTGTTCAAATTATCTTGTTCTGTTGCTCTCCTTGTGGAGTTCCTGTCCTCTCCAGCTCTTACTATTTCCCACTTCTTACATAAGATTCCATTCACTCTGCCCGTCAGTTGGCCATCAGGCTCAGCATCTGCTTTGACAGTCTGCATGGCAGAGGCTTTCAGAGGCCCTCTGTGGCAGGCTCCGAGGTTGTTTCCTGTTTTCTTCTGGCTTTCAGAGGCCCTCTGTAGCAGGTTCCTAGGTTGTTTCCTGTTTTATTTTTCTTCTGATGTCCATCCTCTTTGCCTTTCAGGATGGGGATTGAACATTTTAGTTAGGGTCCTCTCTTTTGCTTAGTTTGTTTAGATGTACAGATTTTAGTGGGTTTATTCTATGTTGTATGTTTGTATGAGTGAGTATATACCATGCGTGTCTTTTTGCTTCTGGGACAACTCACTCAGGATGATCCTTTCCAGGTCCCACCATTTACCTGCAAATTTCATGATTTCCTTATTTTTTCATTGCTGAGTAATACTCCATTGTATAGATGTACCACAGTTTCTGCATCCATTCTTCAGTTGAGGGGCATCTGGGACACAGGGAACTTCCCAGAGATTCATACTCCAACCAAAGACTATCTGTGGAGATAACCTAGAACCCTGACAATGCAGCCACTTCTGATAAGAACTGATAGACTAAGATCAGAAAGAAGGAGAGGAGGACCTCCCCTATCAGTGGACTTGGGGAGGGGCATGCATGCAGAAAGGGGAGGTAGGGTGGGATCGGGAGGGGAGGTAGGAGGGGCTTATGGGGGGGGGATACAAAATGAAAAAAGTGTAATTAATAATAATAAAAAAAAAAGGAAAAAAAGTGTCAAGACAGGACCCAGGGGAGACTGGAATAGACCAGCCCAGCTTCACAAACGGTCCTGGACAATGGCAGGCCACTAAGGACAATCAAAATGCAGACGATGCTCCTGTGCATGTCTATAGAGGAAATAGCACATTTGTTGTTTAACTGAGTAGGCAGAGTCGAGGCCACCCAACGATATCCCCTCCTAATTCACAGAAGTTGAGAGTACTTTAGGACCAGGGCAAAGGAGAAGTGAGGTTGCATATAAATGGAATTGACCTTAAAGCTGGGAGACTATTCTGAATGTTAAATAAGAAGGATCCTAAAAAGTGGAAGAGGGGGGCTAAAGAGGTTAGAGTGAGGTGGTGTGGACCCAACAGGCTTTTCTATATACATCTTTTAAATTTTTTATTTATTTTTAATTACAGTTTATTCACTTTGTATTCCAGCTGTAGCCCCTCTCTTGTCCCCTCCCAATCTCACCTTCCCTCCCTTATCTCCTCCCATGCCACTCCCGGGTCCACTGATAGGGGAGGTCCTCCTCCCCTTCCCTCTGACTCTAGCCTATCAGGTCTCATCAGGACTGGCTGCATTGTCTTCCTCTGTGGCCTGGCAAGGCTGCTCCCCCTCTTTGATCACCTCCCCCTGAGGGATCACCTCAGGGGGAGGTGATCAAAGAGCCTTGAAGGATGAAGGTAGCAGCTGCAAGCTACGTAAAATGAACAGTATCCAAAAGCTGCGTGGAGCAGGGACACATTCTCCCCTAAGGCCTTCTGAAACCCTACTGAGACCCTGAGTTTAATATAACTTAGACTGAAGACAGTATACCTGTGTAGTTTTACAACACTAAACCTGTGACAACTTATAGAAACAACAGACAACATAGACAATAATCATTAGGTCCCTACTTATTTTTGTTTTTAAATTTTATATGCATTAGTGTGAAGGTGTCAAGATTCCTTGGAACTGGCGTTACAGACAGTTGTGAGTGCTGGGTGCTGGGAATCAATTCAGGCCCTTTGGAAGAGCAGACAATGCTCCTAACCACTGAGCCATCTCTCCAGCACCCCCTCCCAATTATTTCTAACGTGGACAAAGTAGATGGGTCAAAGAACACAGCCAATAGCCATGAACAAGGAAAGATCATACAGAAGGCAAATCTCCAATGGAATGTTAAATCAAGGGCTGAATCTGAGTGGGTAGTGATTACTGATTGGAGAGCCTCTCCCACAGCCTTCCCTTCAATGCCACCTCTCAGTGGTCGCCCACTGCTTAAACACTGCACCATTGATATGCTGGCTCCCTGAGCAGTTGGCTCTTGCCGCTGGTTGTTGGGGCTCCATACTAAGCTGAACTGATTCCCATAGCTTCTATTCACTGGCTTCAGATACATGTCCTTAGAATGTTTAATTGCTGTAAAGCTTTGGTAACAAGTACCCTGTGTATCTGACATTTCTTTTCTTTTCCTAAGAAGTTGGTTAGTGCCCATGTTAACAGTCCTTTAAGATGTGGCACTCATGACTAAACATATAATTGCACAGAAATAGTTTGGGGACAATACTCAACAGTTCCATGCTAGATGTAAGGGCTGGACCAGCCACAGTTACTCACATGGATAGACAGGAGGTTCTTGAAGGACTTGTCTAGCCCCAACATCCTAAATTCTAAGATAAGGGAACTTCATATACTCATTTCTCCAACATTTATTTTTATTACTAATTTTGCCATTTTCTGTTTGGCACTTGTGAAGGGAATCAAGAGTTTTATGATCCAGGTTGGGTTTGTGGGGAGTTCTCTGTGGTTTGCCAAGTCTCTGCTTGAAAGTGGGCACACTGAGAAAGATGGTATCCTACAGTGACAGCCTGAGGTGTATGGAAACTTCCAAGTACACTCACACCCACTCTCTTGTAGAACCTTCCAACTTGTGGTTTTGGAACTCTGTTTGATATTTTTATTCTGCAGATTGTCTTCATATCCATTTTTTTTACCTCTGATTTCAAGTTGGAGTTGCAATTCAACAAGATAGAGCCTGAAACCCACACTTAAATATAAGGCATAAAATGGCTTCAAACAGGCCCACTAAGAATTGAGAAGCACTGGCTGTCCTCAAAAGTAGGAACCCAGTGGTTAGAAAACAGTGGCAGCAGGGAGGGAGACTTAAATGATGAACATTCTGGTGTTTTATGTTTAATGAACACTGAATCTACCATGTAGATTTAATGCATTAGTGAATAACTCAGAGGCACCAATAATGCATTGGTGTCACATTAAGGAAAGAAATTAAAGCACTTCTCTTTGGTGCCACTTAACCAAGAGAGGGATCAAATTTGAATTTTCTGCTTCTCTCTCATCCTGTTTGTCTATTATATGAGTGTGACAATCTATGCTTGTCTGAAGGCCATCTTAGGAATCTGTTCCTGTGTCTGTTCTTCTGTGTGTGTGTGTCCCTGAAAAAATAGCATTACTTGGCCTTTATTGAACAGTACAGAAATCATCATGTGGAGGGATACTTTTCAGAAATGTTACTTTCAGAAATAGTGTTTTACAAGGATCAAGTCACTGACCCAGTTGACACAGTATTACAATCATCATTTATCAAGCAATATCCATATGTTGTGTTCAACAGTTACACTGGATATTCATTTTATAAGCCTGCTTTCAGCCTCCACTTGCTGTTTCTACCAAATGATTATTATAACATATATGCATTACTCTGAGTCAGGGGCACGGAAAGCTATATAATTTAAGATAACAGCTATGCAGCTGGGTGTGGAGGTGCATGCCTTTAATTCCAGTACTCAGGGAGGCAGAGGCAGTGAGTTCAAGGCCAGCTTGGTCTACAAATCGAATGGAGGACAGCCAAAGCTATCCAAAAAACCAAAGAAAAAAAGGTTACAGCTATGCATTAGCTTACTTGATTGCATGGGAAATCCAAGGCAAGTAAGTATGAGCGTTACACTGCTTTCTCTCTCGCTGGCTTTTTCCAGACAGGGTTTCTCTGTGTAGCCCTGGCTGTCCTGATACTCTCTTTGCAGATTAGGCTGACCTCAAACTCAGAGATCTACCTGCCTTTGCCTCCCAAGTGCTGGGACTAAAGATATGTTCCACCACACTTGGCTACATTGTTCTCTTAAAGCAGTGGTTCTCAACCTTCATAATGGTTTGACCCTTAAATACAGTTCCTCATGTTGTGGTGACACCCAATCATAAAATTATTTTTGTCACTAGTTAACTATAACTTGATTACTGTTGTGAATCAAAATGTAAATGTGTTTTCAGATGGTCTTAGGCAACCCCTCTGAAAGGGTTGACTCCCCCTCCACAAAGGAATTATGACCCACAGGTTGAGAACCACTGTCTAAACAACAATGTTGTATAAAGTACAGAGCGGGGCAGGCATTTCAAGTCTTAAATCAAGGAATATTAGCTATTGCTGTGAGGTCCAACAAAGTTCCAGTCTTTTAGAATACAGGAATTATTCTGATTATAATATTGCACTGCCACAGCACTACTTAAAAACAGATATTTTAAAATTTAAGTTAATTAATGTCATTAGGATATTGCTATTTTCCTCTAGAGGGCCAGCACTATTCAATGTACAAATGGAAGCTCAGTGAAAGCAATCTGGTAGCCACCAGGTTCATCTGGACGTCTCTCTTTAGCAGAGAAATGGATGGGCATTCTATGAATAAGAAGCATCATACAACAAAGATCTCATAGGAAGCACTAACAGTTTTAATAGTTCTTCAGTAACTAATCTGTGTCCAGATGCAATGTCAGTTCTTTCTGACTTTGTTTCTCAAATGCATAATCTCTCAAGAATAATTTTTTCCTCTTTCAAGAACCATTTTTTTCTCTCTGAATGGAATGACCACATCTGTGAAATAACAGCCCTGGACTAGGAAGGCTTTGTGGCTGATTCAAAGGTCCAACACTTTATGACAACTTGAACTTATAATCAAAAAAGCCAAACAGCGATCCAGATCTCCTTTCCCAGCTCCAGGATCACACTCGCCCTAATCCTTCAGACAACCCCTTGTGTGTTCCCTGATGAGAGAGAATCAATCAATATGTTCACAGCAGCAGCACTCTCTATCCCTAACAAAAATCTCTGCCCTTCATATCACAAAACCTCCAGAGAAAGGGATGTCAGTGTCGAGCATTTCAATGTGACCGAGGCAGTCTGATAATCTGTTTAACAAAAAGGAAAGCTATTAACAAAATCCTTGAAGGCACTGAGGAAGACAGAGCAATCAGTTTTAGCATCAGGAGTTCCTTAATTATCTTCAAAGATGAATATCTGTATATCAGATATGCAGGTTAAGTCAAAGTACAATAAAGTCCAGGCCCAAAGAAATAAAGACTACAGGCTTATTCAGTATTTAAATCCAAGACACAAAATATCTTCTACGAAAATAAAAAGTACTTTCTTTAGTGTAGGTCTTCACTAATGGTCCTTGTAACAGTTTTTAGTTGGCAGGGGGTGTAAATTTTAGACAAATATCAAATTTCAGGGAGACAGAAATTCATTTAGTGTCTATAGGCTTATAAGAAAGATCATCACACCTAAGTGAAGACACACACCTACGTGCTTAAAGCAGTTACCAATCTATGACTTGGGAGTAGTTCACATACATGGTAAAATTGTACTATTTTCATTCAGGTGAACTGGTCATTCATGTAAATAAAGACAGAAACTCTCCAAAGAGCCCTAACCTAAGATCTCCTTGCTTCCTCTACAAGGCCTCGTTCCACTCTAACTTGACTCACCCACTATGCTCGGACGCTAGGCAGAAAAGAGCACTGGAAACATACAGGTGAATGCCACACAGGTCAGGTCCCTGTCCTCAGACCTCGAGTCCCACTGAGGGAGAAGAGACTTGACCTACTTAGGGTTTGCTTCCTCTGTCTTTCAATAAATATGTTCTGAATGCTACTGTGTTAGATACCATCATAGGCCTGGCAGACACAGTGCAAAGCATGATAGAACTGAGCTCCATTCTGGTAAGGGCAAACAAACAATAAACAAGTAGGCAAAACAGTACTTTTACAAGTATAAGGAAGGGAAGGCAGTCAAAAGCAGATGACTGCTTGAAGGACAGAACCCTAGACGGGCAAAGCCGTTTCAAGACAGTGACACTCGAGAGAAACAACTAGCCATGTGAACTGCCAGAAGTAGACAATTCCATAAGGAAACAACACTGTAGTCACCATGTTCTTATGCAGTATTCATCAAGTAACTACTCATCTCAAGACCCCCCCCCCCCCCCAAAAGAAGGGCCCTGGCACCTGAATGCCAGGATTTGGTGAAGTGTCAGTGAAGAGGAAACAATAAAGGAAATGACATAACACCAAGGGAAATTCTAACATAGCTGCCTCTCCAGGGATACCCATCTGATGCTCCGGAAACAGAATTAAGTCTCAATCATGCCAAGCTTCTAGTGCTCTTTGTTCCTTTCTAATGCAAAATGTACTTCTTTGTAAAGGCTAATCTAAATTCCACCTCTCAAAACAAGCTCTAACTCAAAGTGAAATAAGGACAGGAAATGTGGCTTACTGGCAGAGAGCATGCTGAACATGTGAGGCCCTGGGTTTGATCCTCAATATCATGGACAACAAAAATAAATAAATAAATAAATAAACCATAAAACCCAGTAGAGTGAAATGAAAATAATCTATAGAGCCAGTGTAGCACAATCACTCTACACTGAACTGTCTGGTAGTATCTATGTTTTGCTTTCTGCATGTCTCCTAAAAATTGTAAAGCCAACAACTACGGTGGCATACACCTGTCATCCTAGCATTTAGGATGAGGCAGAAAGATGATGAGTTTGTTAACAGCCTAGGCTACAAAACAAAAACCTGCCTAAAAACCAACACCAAACAAAAGGCCTTGATGGTGTGGTAATCTACATACACATTACTGATATATTGGATTTATCTTGCTTTGTTATTTATAAGCTATGATTTTCCTCCCTTTTTTCCTTATTTCCATTTTCAGGCTTGGAACACTCACAGACAGTTTGTATTCACTAATGGTTATTCTTAAGATTGTGTTAAATATATGGATCCTTGTCTTTAGGTGTGAAGGAAATCAATGCCACATGCTTTCATAGACTAGTCTTCTTTGCACAAGCTCACATATGGCCTAGCATTTGACTTTTAACTTAAGTTATTTTACTCTAGTCTACACATCTACATTTGTTTAAAATTTGCTGCCACACCACACCAGCTGATTTCTTGGCTTACACGTGCCCTTATTACCCTACTCCTTTTTGCGGCTTCACTCAGTTTCAAGCTTACACAGCATCCTTCATTAAAACTTCTACTGTACCTTTAAGAAGCCTACCTCTCTCAATACACTGCCAGATATTCTTAGGATTTAAATAGTTAACACTGGAATGCCCCGGTGAGGCTGCAGTTTAGCAAACCAGTGCTTGCACAAGCCTCTTAAATGTCGGCACTGAAACCTAATTAATTGCCCCATTTAAAGGGGTCTCTACTTAGCAATGAATTCCAAGTGTCCTAAAACTACATTTTGCAGAGAAAACTAACAGCCATAACAGCTACATAAAACATTCATGATGCAGTGCTTACCTGATCCAAACAGAAATGAACATTGCTATGTGGACCCCTATGGGTTCAAGTGGATGCTTGTGAGTTCTAAAGTTAGAATCCAGGCACAAACTCCCCTGCTCTGTCAGGGCTCCCACCCAAGCAGAGACATTCACAGCAGAATGCCAGCCTTGCTTGCTGCCTGTTCACCTGCCATCCAAACCAGCTGGGTTTCTTTGGTTAGCATTAGAATGACAACAGCTCCAGAATATCAATGTATTCAAGTGCTGTGCACCCAGCTGCTACCCAAAGCCTGGGTGCAAAACAAGAGTTCTCTAGTCCCTGCCAGAGACCTAAATATTAAAACTATCATAGTAGAACACCAAGTCTTTCGGATTTTTGCTTGTAACTCCACAGTTTTTTACTTCAATTTTAGGTCCTCCACTTTGACCGTTACCAGAAGCACACAGAAAACCTTATGTACTTACTGAAATCCCCACTTGGATACTACAATCTGTTCCTTAATATTTGTTATTTAAAAAAACCCACAGAGCAAGCTTGTATGGAATCTCATACTTTGGTGCTTCCTGTTCTGAAAACCTGGCCACATGTTACTCAAAGCTGCTGCTGTTACTATATGTCTGGGACCCTAGGAAAGTAACCACATGTTAAAAAAAAAAAAACAAAAAACAGTCCCACTGTTCAGAATGGTTTATAACTAGAAAACTTAGAAGTAACCTAAATAACCTAAATGTCTAAGAATAAAAAATGTGCAAAATATAGCACATATTCCAGAGAGGAGGTTAAGTGATTAGACTACTGGAAATGTACTACGGAATTTATGACAAACAAAAGGACTGTGTGTGTGTGTCCATGTTTTTTGTATACACACAAGCATGTATGTTTATGTGTGCCTGAGTATGTATGGATATTTGGTGGGGCAGACAGTCCTGTAGAAGCCATGTTCTTTCATAACGCCACATCCTTTTCTTTGTTGCATTTCTTGTAGCTGTGTTAATTTGTGTAATTACCTGATAAATGCTTCACTCTCCTTCTGGTCTACAACAGGGGCTCTTAGTTTTGTACACCGCTATTGGAGGAACCTGCTGTCTGAGGTTGCAATCTACCATGTCCGGACCCCTCTCCCAAGCTCAGCCCAGAATTGAGAACTCCCTTTCTCAGAAGGTGCTTGTCTCTGTCTGATCTCCTCTGGAGAATGTCTCTAGGCAAAGATGCCTCTAACCACATCTGCCCACAGGATAATTAGGTACCGTGTTTCCTTTCATATGATAGGATAGTGCTGCCAAACGCAAATAAAGCATTCTTGTCACTTCAAGCCCCAGCCTATAATGTGCATCTGGAGGGTGGAAACCCTCCACCCACTCCATAAGAACTACAAAGCCTTTGTTCACCCTGAATAAAGTTGAGCAGTCTCACTGAACCTGGTCCAGAAAGTTATTCCATTTTGCTCATGGGCCATTGAACCTCTGTTTGTTGCTTCTGCTCCATTTGTCCCTGGGACCCACAGACAAGAGTGGGGGAGCAGGAGGGAGAACCACACACCACTTACTACGCAGGCCTAATATTTGAAGAAAGAAGACACAAGATACAAATGTTGATGAGAGACACAACGGGTCCAGGCCAAAGCTGAATTATCAGACTAAAAAGGACCACTCTCATCATTTCCACTTAGATCACTGTAAGACCATGAGGACCAGAAATAAATGTCGCAGGGATGACACCCTAAGCAAAACACTTGCAGTTACGACAGAGGACAGGTTGGAAGTGCAACAAATGCCCAGAAGAATATGTCAGGAGAGCAACATATTTAGGCATGCACCAGTGTCTGAATTCTGAATGGTCTGAGACCCAATGAACACCTGAAAATACTAGGTAGAAAATGTCCTCCTATAAGATACAATTGGGGGCCAGTGAGATGGCTCACAGGATAAAGGTACTTGCTGTCAAACCTGATGACCTAAATTTGATCCTGGGGCATTATTAGGGAATAACAAACTCCTTAAGTGGTCCTCTGATGTTCACAGGCAGGCCATGGCATATGCATGTCCTTACGCATACATAAATAAATACAATAAGGTAGTTTTTAAAAGATATATACGGGTTTTTTAAATATATAAAAGTGTTGGTGCTAATGTGTCCTGTTTCCAGCCTTTGATATTCTCTTCTAGGTTAGTTCCTAGAACAGCATCCCACTATGTCGCAGGCTGCCTTAAATACACTGTCCTCCTGCTTCAGCCTCCTGAGCACTTGAATTATGGGCTTGAGCCACCAAACTTTGCTTCTTAAGAATAGCTGACGAACATTAGGGCTAAAATCAAAGAAAGGTGGTAAGTTGAGTGAGTCTGACTTTCCCTCTAATGTTTATAATTATCAATATTTAAGCCTATGAGAAAAGAGTGTGGCCTATTTAAAGAACTGCTGTTTTCTTCTGTAAATTGCTAAGGATTTGAAATCTACTGTTTTTGCCTTTTCCCTGTTACTATGAAAACTCAAAGTCAAATTTGGGGTTCATGTATGGTCAAATGGTCCGGGTAGTTCTTATTCTACAGAGCCAAGGGGCACATTTTAAAATATCCTGTACAAAGCCTTCCCTGCTCTTGTCTGCTCCTTGTGATACCTAGGTCTTTAACCATATCCTGTCCTGAGCAACTCCTGTGACTTCATGTTTGTGAACACTTTTCCTGCTATACCAATGGCTCCATATGGGGTAGAAGAAAAGGAGACTACAAAGTAAAAAGGCCTGACAGAATAAAGCCACCTAGATGTCCTTTCCAAATGACCCATCACAGCTTACCAGCATCCACCCATTTACCCAAACGTTATATGTCACTGGTATTATTAGCCAGTATAATCTATGGCAGTCACCTTGAGGATAGTTAGGAAGAAAAGAGACTCAATGGCTGGTGAAGGACAGGAAGTTGAGTAAAGACTGAAATTTTACTAAGGTAAATTTTATAATTAGGAGCTTCAATTCCTGTTCAATTTTGGATCTACATGTGTGCTGGGTTCCCCAGTCTTATATTAAGTACACATCTCCTTCAAAGCACAGACAGAGGTCATAAATGCAACACCCATTAAGTTTTGCTTTTCAAGCCTTTATGTTATTTTTAATCTTGCTACCACTGAGAGTTTAGCCTAGACCAGTAGTTCTCAACATGTGGGTTGTGACCTCCCTTGGGATAGGGGTCAAACCACCTTTTCACAGGGCTCACCTAAGACCATCAGAAAACACGGATATTTACATTACATTTCTCAACAGCAGCAAAATTTGCAGTTATGAAGTAGCAATAAAAATAATTTTGTGGTTGGGGGTCACTACAATGTGAGGTACTATATGAATGGGTTGCAGCATTAGGAAGTTTAAGAACCACCCTATCGATCTAGCCTTCCAGCCCCTAGAACCGTGAAGAAAATCAATGCTCACTGTGATAAGGCAGGACAACATCTGACAGCTCTCCGGGCTCCCGCTCAAATGGTACACTCCTACAACCCCTTCAGTCATAATAAACAAAATCATTTCCATATTCTGCTCAACTGTCCTTGAGGAATAAACTCTCCTATCTGCCCCACTGAGAAGCAGTTTTAGAATGTAATGACTGCTGGCCTTCATTATATTCCAAGTATTCAGTAGTGGCTTCCTGGCTTGTGTTTCACCTCTCCTCTGCAAAATGTTTTTATCCTGTAAATATAGCAGTAATTGCTTCCAGTTTAAGGTATGGCAGATTCTGTAATTTTTACTGAAATATGGTTTTTACTACAGCCTAATATCTGTTAACGCAGTGTTAGAAAACAACATGTCAGTGCTAACCTCTTCTCACTTATCTCACATAAACACACTCACAGACTCAGTGAGTGGTCCTGTTGTCTGCTTCCCAAACTCTGGGAACCCATGAGGAAAACCAATGGCAATGTCAGTGTGAAAACGTTCAACCACTATCACAGTAAGAGACTCCACAACACACACACTCACACATCAGAATCTGCATAGCATAGCAAAAAGCCAATGTCCACAGAGATAATCTCTGGAAAGGAGAAGTCACAATCGTTTTCCCAGCAGTAATAAACTCATTGTTGTAACAGGCCATATGTGCTGCTGAGTGTGAAAGCTCGTGTGTCTGGCCTGGGCAGAGTCTAAGGGATTGGCGGGGTTGGGGGAACCTTCCAAACAAAGGCAATGGAAACTGCAGGCATTTTTCACACAATAACAAATTTTATGACAAATGCAATATAAAGATTTATAGCCTCTATTCAAATACCCACAAGACACTGTTTCAAGGACATTACAAATTGTATTATTCGTTGATAAAATCCATTTATTTCTTTTTTTCTTTTTTATTTTTTTTTAACAGTTGGGATTCCAAGTGTTAGAGATCTGCCTGGCCCTGTGGAAAAATACTAATAATTTTTAAGTGGCACTTCAGAAGAATATGCATGTTTCAGAGTTACTGTGACTGTTACCTTAAATTACAATACTAACTTTCCTGACTTTTCAAAAATTATAAAATTCACTTTGTGACTTCACATTATAAATCTACTCTATATGTAAAACACAGGTGTGTCTAACAACCACATACATTCAACTTGGGCACCAACTAGTAACTGCTGGTGGCCTGGTCTCACCCACTTACACCAAGGCTTTGTGGATTATGACAAAAGCATGCATACTCTTACCAAAAGGAAGCTGTTGCTGAGGTTGGTTCCCCAATGGAAAGAAGTGAAAAATGACTTTAAAACATCCTGAAATAGAGAAGTCAAACCAAGGCAAACACTCCTGCTAAGGAATGTGTGCTCCGTGCAAAGCTGGTGAATGTGTTTTAGGGAAAAAAATGTCTTAGAGGGAAGGAAGCAACTGACTAAGAAGGGCAATTTCAGAACTTTTCTTTTCTTTTTTTTTTTTCCTTCCAGAAAGGCAAAGAATGAAAATAAATTAACTATTACATTTAGAACTAAATATCTTCCTTGGATATTGCTAAATATGAAAGCACATATGGCAATAAAAATAACACACATTCAGGTCACTGTATGGAAAAGCTGGCAAAAGCTCATACTAATTCCTATTCCGCTTGTTTCTTGGTTCAATCTCAGCACCTTCAGCGGCTCTAGAGCGGCGATTCTGTTGTGGGCTTACTTCTATGTTTTGATCATTTCTGAAAACAAGAAAAGCAGAAATGACATATTAGAAAGCAATGGTCATTATTCTATGAGAATCCCCGGCATACCAAGTACTTCCACACTCACGATTTCACTAAAACCCACAACTACCCTCTCTCTAAAGACAGTCTACAATTTGAATCATCACTGTAATTATTCCCACTTTGTTAAAGTATGAGAACAATGAATTTGCAAAGACCAAAGAAAGAGTCCTTCCCTTAAATCAAAATCTAGTACCTTTAAAAAGCAGCACATGCCTGTAATTCCAGTACTCGGGAGGCAGAGGAAGGAAATTCTGGTTTTAAGGACAGCCTGGTCTACATAGTGAGCTCTAGGCCACCCTGAGAGAAGGTACAATTACTATATCCAAATCTCATCTCAAAAACAAGCAGAGCCAAGGAGATAGGTCAGTCATTAAAATCTTGAGTTCCATCCCTAGAACCCTGTGGTGATTTGAGTAAGAATGGCCATCACAGGCTCATATATTTGAATGCTTAGTCATCAGGTAGTGACGGTACTTGAGAAGGATTAGGAGGTATGGCCTTGTTGGAGGAGGTGTGTCACTGGGGTCAGGCCCAGTGTTAGCTCTCTTCCTGCTTCCTAAAGGCCTGGATGTAGAACTCGCAGCTATGACTTCTCTAGTACTAGGTCTGTCTGCACGCTGCCATGCTTGCTGCCATGGTAACAGACTAAACCTCTGAAATGTAGGCAAGCCCCAATGAAACGCCTTCTTTTATAAAAGCAGCCACAGTCATGGTGTCTCTTGACAGCAACAAAACACCAAGAAAAGCCCACATTAAAAAGCCAAGCACAGTAGTCAGTGCTTGTAATCCCAGTACTGGGGAGGCAGATAGGTGTCTAGATCCATGGGATGGGCTGACAGCGGGCCTAACTTACTAAGTCCCAGGCCAGTGAGAACTTCTATCTCTGTCTCTCTGACATGGACACATACACACACACACAAACACCACACAACCACCCATGCACTCACACTAAACAAAACCTAAAGAAAAAAACAAGTCCCTCTCCAAAGATAGATGGGCCATACAAATTTCCTCACTTTGGGCAGAGCATTAGATAATGAAAGAGAGAGCTGCTGTGCAATCAGCTAAATGGCTCAGGGATCCTTTTTTTTTTTTTTCCTTTCTTTCTTTTGACGTTGAAAATGGAACATAATAGATCTCTAACATATTACACATATATTTTTACCATTAATTCTTTTTGTTGCAGTTGTTTGTTTTGTTAACATGGAATTTACTATACAGCTCTGGCTGATCTGAAACAAACAATGTAGATCAGGTTGGCATGAATTCTTAAGTACAAGGTAGCAGAGCAAGGCAAACACTTAAGTTCACATGTACTTGCAAGCCTCATTCCTCCAATGAGTGCTCATGAGGAAGCCTGGAATAGGCCAGAAACAGGAGGGCATACTGAGACAGTCACAAAGTACGTCTGTCTCCCCAGATGCTTCTCTTCTGTGAAGATCAGAAATGCATTGGTCCCTGGAGCTCAGACAAAAATCTGAGTTTCTAATGGGGGTGGGGAGGGGAGCTGATGATCTCACAGATACTTTGGCCAAGTCAGCCAGATCAAACATTGAAAACCAGCCAGGCCAACTCATGAATTACCTGGATTATCTCCCCTTATTAATGGACAGACAGAAATAAGCTCTGGTACAAACACGCTCATTCTCTGGCATCCTACATTTCAGTCCTGGACTAAAATGAAGACACAAAAGAAGCAAGAAAGAGGCCCCACTGCCATGCACAAAGCAGCTGATGCAGAGGTAGCCCACATACTGGACCCACCAGACCACACAACTTCAAAATAATTATGATCAATAATATACACTGAGGCCTCTAGCAGAAAAGGCAGGAAACATCCAGAAAATTTCAGCAGTCGTGGAAATGATATGAACAAATCAAATGGAAACACTAGGAAAGTTCTAAGGTATCAGAAAGGAAATACTTATTCAAAGGAGAATTAAAGAAGATATAAAACTGAGAAATGATTCAGTAAATTTAAAAGATGCACCAACACAAACCATCCAAATTGAGGGCTGTAGAGATGGCTCAGTGGTTAAGAGCACTTGCTCCAGAACACAGGAAGTATCTCTTAGCCATCTTTAACTCCAGCTCAGAGGATTCAATGTCCTCTTCAATTTCCCTTGTATATGTACACACATACTCTCCCTATCTCTCTCTCTCTCTCTCTCTCTCTCTCACACACACACACACACACACACACACACACACACACACATTCATACATAATACATTTAAATAAAAATAAATCTTTTTTAAAAAATTCAAATGGAAACACAAAGAAAAAGTGTGTGTATGCATGTATGCACGTACACACACATCACTAAAATCCCAACAGAAAAATGGTGGAAAATTAAACTGTGAGTTTTCTAAAAATAATTAAAGACAATAAAACAAATACTAAAGGTGGTCAGTCCCACTCCCATTAACAAATAATAAACAGAAAAAAGCTCGTATTCAAAGTGATGAAAATCTTTGGAGGCAGGCAGAGAAAAGGGACATTCCATAAAGGAAAGACTTACAGTAGACTTCTCATTAGAAACCAGACAGACCTTGAGGTGATACAGTGATAACTTTAAAGTGCCAGAAGAAAAACTATCAACCTAGAATCTACCCCCAGCAAAAACATCTTTCAAAGATGAAAGCTAAGGAAAGGCATCACAGACAAAAGCTAGGAGGACTGATGACTAATAATACATTTAAGAAATCACTCAGAAGGGCAAACAGGATAGACATCGTAAGTAGGAGAAGACAAGGAACAGGACAGGAGCCTTCCACAGGGGCTGAAAGACTCTACCCATCAGGGTATCAAAGGAGATGCTGAGACTTATAACCAAACTTTGGGCAGAGTGTAGGGAACCTAGAACCCCTGCTCAAAGGAAGCCCATTGGCAGCTCAGTTTCCAGGTGGGTTCCCTAGTAAGGGGGGCAGGAGCTGTCTCTAACATGAATTCAGTGGCTGGCTTTTTTATTACATTTTTTTGTTGTGATCCCAGGTGTAGGATATAGAACTGGTTCAGACTGTCCATAGGAGCAAACTATTTGCCTAGTACAGGCTCTGAGAGGGGACCTTTGCTGGCTACAGATAATTTATATCTGAGGACTCTTGAGAGAGAATAAATGCCAGGGCCCAAAGAGAGAAGAAAGCTCCAAGAAAGAAAGCATCTGCTGGTACTCCTCCCTCTGCTCCTGGTTGCTGATGATGCAGCTGATGAGAAGAAGTTGGAGATATCCTAAAAGGAAGATTGGACTTCCCACAAGGAACCTGACGACCCTAACCAGCAGAAAAGTAGCTAAAAAGAACTGTGCCCCCTCTCCCACTAATCCCTTCTCTCTCCTACCTGGTGTTGGGGTGTTGGAAAGGATTGGGGTAGAGTAGGGAGAAAGATATTAAGAAACAAAAATAAAATAGTTTAAAAAAAAAGTACGTCAACAAAGACAAAATTATGTTCCAATTCATCTGACAGGGGGAGGGCTGGCAGGAAAACCAAAGTACTTGCTACTATCAGAGAGACTCTTACAATGGCATTTTTCCAGTGTGAGGGGCCTTCCATGGATTGCTCCGAATGTCAAAGTCCACCAGTCTCTGTCTACAAGCTCCTCCATTCAGGTATCAACGTTGTTAGTACCGCTGCCCCTCCACAGTGTGCTCTTCCCCATCAGTTAGAATGTCACCTATGTTTAAATGATCTTCCGCATTTACCCCATCTTTTTACCCAGAAGAGTCAGATGACATTTTTATAAAACTTACAAAGACTCTTTATACTCCGAGTATAAAGAGTCACAGAAGAGGTTTAGATTCTTCTGATTTAAATCAAGGTCTAGCAAAACTTCTATAATGGTTTAAATACTTTGGGCTTTGACAACTCAGAAAGTTGACCACAACTACTTGACTCTGTTGTAATATGAAAAAACAAAGAAACAATGCAAACCCATAGGTAAAGGAATGTACAGCTATGCTCTAAACAAAACAAAACAAACAAAAAAGCTTTATTAACAAAATCAGACAATGGAGCATATCTGGCTCATGGTCATGCTTTGCCAACCTTGACCCAGGGTTACAGCAGTCCAATAAAAGAATAAAGTTTAATATTGGCCAAACTCCTACCGAGAGGGTATACCAATATAGCCAATCCAGAGATGCTGTTTGGAGAAAGAGGTATCATGGCCCATGAACAGCAGAAAAGGGTTTGTTTGATCTCTGAGGGTTTGTTTCTAAAATATGTATTTTGTGCACCTTTTTGGGGATAGTGGTATTCAGAGATCAATTCTATCAACCTCTTTATCTTGGACTTCCAGCCTCTAATGCTGTGGGAAAATACAATTCTATTGTTTAAGCCACCTTATGTGATGCTAGAGTCCCATCTGGATGCTAAAGACTTTGCCACTCTCTACCAAAATAGTCCCACTCTGCAATGGGTTATCATAGAATCAAAGAACAGAAGGGCTCAACAGAACTTAAACGTCAAATGGAAATAATTTACATAGCACAGCCAGCCTGGTCCCAGGGTCATCTCAGTTTTACACCAGGCCATAGCAGATACACTACCAAGGAATATTTCCTCTGCCACCTTATACATTTATCAAAAGTAATATAAAAACAACAACAAATGAATCCAAATATAAAACATTACATTTATTTAAAAAGAAGTCCTACATCACCTGATTATTACAAAGTGTTATATGATCAATAGAACACAAAAGTAATTCCAGAAACAAATGTACACACACATATGAAACAGGCATGGGTCATCTCTTCAATACCTAGTGCTACAAGAATTGGAAAGCCTTATGAAAAAAAGAACCACTGAACCACAATCACCTCTACACCTTATGACATTCATGAAAATGTTTCTGAAATGGGATACAACTCTTAATGCAAAACCTAATATTTCTAAGCCATAAAAGTCTTGGTGATTTTGTGTTGGGAAAAGGGTTTACCAGGTATGTCAAAAATAATTAACACAGACATAATACATTTCATCAAAGTTAAAAATAGCATTTTTGAGAAACAGTACCAAGAAAATGAAATGGTAAATAAAAAGACAAAAAGATGAGTAAGACCCCAGGAAGGTGTGTGTTTTAGTGTGTCTAAATGCCATTCATGATACAGCACTCACTGAAAGAGATGAGATGGGCTAGCTCCTGGAGAACATGAAAGATTCACAGAGCCAGAGAATTCTCACGTTCTTTTGCTTTAAGAAACCATTCTCTGAGGAAGAAAGGAGGGCCCTGAGAGTGGGACATCATCGGCATGCAATTCTGCAGGCTCACTGTAATTCGCACAGTCCTCTCCACAAATGGCTGTGATGGAATGAATCTAAGTCCACGGCAATATTTTTGGGGGGGGGGGGGGGTTTGGAGGTGTGTGTGTGAAATTTTTCTTCTTGTTGCCTGTCATGGCTTTCCAGCTCATCATTTTTGCTTCATATACTTTGAAACTCTTGTTACATGCATACATGTTCTCAAAACATTTTGTCTTCTTGATAGATCAACCTATTCCAGCATTATGTCTTTGGCTCTATTACGGTTTTTACCTTCAAGTCTATCTTATCTGACACTATCATTATGTTAGCCTTCTTCAGAATATCTATGGCATACCTTTCCATATTTTGCTTTCAATGTATTGGTATCTTGGAATAAAAAAAAATGTTATTTGTAGAAAAAGTAAGGGGGCAGAGCACATCTTTTTCAATCTGTTCTGCAGTGTCTAGTTCTATTGGGTTGTAGAACCATTCCTATAATCATTTATAAAGCAGAATTTGTGTAGAGCTCTTTTTGTTGTTTTCTCTATTCCATCATTTCTGTCTTCTTTGGTGTTATCCAGATATTTTCTATTGTGGAATTTTAATCCACTTCAAATTTTTGAACTGATCTTAAAACATCATCATCATCATTTATTATTTTGGACACAGGTTCTCATGTAGTCCAGGCTGGCCTCAAACTGGATACATAGCTGAGGATGACCTTGACTTTCTGATCTTCCTACTTAGTATAAAATATTGCTAATAAGGCATGGAAAGGGAATTCTGAAAATGCCCTCAGTATTTAACAGTATGGAGGCCTACAAAGGCTCGGAATGGAAGATAAAGAAACAAACTGCAGCTGACATCATCTAAGGAAGTGGAAAGGAGGATTATCTGTAGCTGCAAAGCTACTACTGCACACTAAAACAAAACAAGAAAGACCCAGTTGAAAGGGAGCAACTGAAGTTGAAAGAAGGACAAAGGGAAGTGGATCCAGACAAGGAGGTAGGAATGAGGGAAAAGGAGAAATTCACCTCAGATGTGAAGAGAGATGTTTCTTTATTTGGTTTGAGACTTTGCTTAAAGAACTACCACACTGTCCAAAGAAATAATGTAGACATAGAAACAACTTCTGACAAGTAATTAGTTAATACACCAGGACTCCAGTTCCACAATGAAACCACACAAAGGGAAACAAGGCAGAAATCTTTGCCTTA
The DNA here is from genome assembly GCF_907164565.1 of Psammomys obesus. Taxonomy (NCBI): domain Eukaryota; kingdom Metazoa; phylum Chordata; class Mammalia; order Rodentia; family Muridae; genus Psammomys; species Psammomys obesus. Next base: position 1,857,533 of record NW_026596101.1, on the reverse strand, counting down.
CACCTGTATTTTTATTCTTTTACATCAGAAAGTACAAATGTTTGTATAAATATAGCTGTACAGGGCCTGCCACAGCCAGCCAGCAACAGTGGCCAGGTCTGCCCACAGCCCTCGGTTCCCCACACCCCAGTTCCCTGGCCTTTGCAATTTCCCAGGACCAACCCTGATGTGCGGCCCCTGAGACCAGAACAGATTGAGAGGGCTCAATTCCAACCAACCCACCATCAGGCTGGTCTGACTACATGACAGGCTTTAGTCTTAACTTTAACTGACTAGGCTTGAGCTTCAGTTTTGGTTTCAGTTTCTAAAAAGAGAAACCATATAGAAAGAGTAGCCAATCAGCATCAACTCCAAAGTCTAGCTGGACCAGACACAGTTGTTACATTATAGCTATTTGGGAAAGTCCCTAAGGCCCTGGCCAATCAGGATTGGCCCCGTACCCCTTGGCTGGCTGCCCACCAATCAAGGTAAAGTTCACCTACACATCCTTGGAATTCCCGTCTATAAATACACCCCACTTAGGGGGTCTTTGCCATTTTGTCAAGATGGTGACCCTATCATGCTAGAGTTCTGCTAAAAATAAATGCTGTGTGCTGTTTGCATACTATGTGAGTCTGGAGTCTTTTCTTCAGCGAGATTCAGACCCTAACATTTGGAGGCTCAGCCAGGATCTTGCTGAAGGACCCTACTCAGGTAGTGGAGCATTTCAGGGAAATCTCCAAGTTTCCTGCTTGGAGTTTCCAAGTTTCCTAAGTGTCTATATATGTTGGTCTCTGTCTACGGATCCAGTTCTGGTTCTGGTGTTGGAAGTCCATATGGTTTTGGTTGGCCCTTGGAGTTTCTGGCCCGAGGTGTCAGAGGATGCTCTCAACCCCTCTTTGGGAAAGCTTGGAGGCTCTCATCTGGTTTCAGGAGAACTGGAAGGTTCTCATCTGGTTTTGGTTTCAGCAAGTAGTCTTTTCTCATACTGCACACAAGGGAGCTGTTAGGTCAACCTAGACTTTGTTTTTTACTTTAGTTTTCCTGGGAACATTTATGTATGTGTTTATATTTGGGTCAGTATAATACTTATGATACTGATGTTTTATTTCTGGGAGTAACTCTTTAATCTACAGGATGGGCCAAATGCAGACAACTCCTCTCTCGGCCTTATTCAGGCCCATTTTAAGGAATTCAGGCATCTGGCAGACAAAAATGACTTGCTTGTTCACCCTGCAAAAACTAACCACCTTTTTCAGGAATAGAATGGCCAACTTTCAAAGTCGGATGGCCAGAGGAAGGAACGTTCCACCTACTCACAATTTTCGTGGTTAAAGGTTATTTTGTGGAGGCCAGGACACCCTGACCAAGTACAGTCATCTGGCAGGACCTGGTGAAAGCCTACACCCTTTGCTTAAGTCTCTCCTCTCCCCTCTGCCACAGGCAGAAGCTCTTCCCCTGCACCCCCACCTCCTCCCAGCTCTTCTGCTAACTCCCTAGCAGTCTGCAGCTCTCCTCCCCACTCCACCCTTGGTGCTCAGTTCCACTTCACTAGAAGGCCCTCCTCCCAGTTCTGATGCATGTGGTGGTCAACCTCCTGGTTATGTCACAGAGGCCCTCCTTCTGGTTAAGGAAAGACCTGGCCTAAGGCCAGAAGTCCTTCCTCACTCAGCACTTAAAGAGGAGTTAGACCCTCCTCCCCAGCCCAGAGCCAGCCCAAGGAGTGGGGTATGATAATGAGAATGGGGAAAAGGAGTCTGAGGGAACAGAGAAAGGGATAGGAAAATGAGGGGAGAAAAAGGGATAGAAGCACATAATCCCCAGACTTTCCAAAGAAATCCCCTCACAAGGTCCTGAACTGGACCCCATCCTGACTCCACAGTGGCCATGCTCTATACTTGGTTTCACCAAATGTAGACAGTTGCCAATTGCAGACCTATGTTCCTGTTTCCAGCAGTGATCTGTACAACTGGAGGGCCCAAACACCTAAATTCTCAGAGAAGCCCTCCACCCTTATTGACATTTTAGATTCCATAATACTGACACATCAACCCACCTAGGATGACTGCCAGCAGCTTTTGCAAGCCCTCTTCAACGCTGAGGAGAGGAACAACATTATAGGGGCTGCCAAGAGATTGGTTCTAGGGGCCCAAACCCAAGTACAGGTTGATGTAGCTTTCCACTTGGATCAACCAGACTGGGATCATCCTCCCAGCTGCAGGTAGGGAATGGCTTTGCATTTACCATCAGATTCAAATAAATGGCCTCCAGGAAGCTGCTAGGTGACCCATAAATATGTCTAAATTAACTGAGACAGTACAGAAAAAAAAAAAAAAAAAAAGAGTCCTCTAGAAATTACCTGAAGAGACTCCTGGAAATTTATCAAACCTACACGCACATTGACCCAAAGGGTCCACAGCACCAGTCTGCAATCAACGTGACATTTGTGGCTCAAGCATACCTTGATATTCACCAGAAGCTTCAGAGACTTGATGGATTCACTAGCAAGAATAGAGGTAAGTTAATCGCCATAGCAGAAAAGGTATACAACTGAGAGATCCCAGAAGATAAAAAGACATGGGGATTGGCCCTAATTCTCCTTCCTGAATGAAGTCACCCAGATAGACTTCACCTATTAGCCCAAGTAGGAGGCAGAGATATGCCCATGACAGCCAGTCGAGGAATGGCCATAGGCCATGGGGCAGCCAATTTCCACACCTATAGGCCTCTGCAGAAAGACCAATGTGCCTATTGCAAAGGATTGGGGCAATGGAAGAATGAGTATCCCCAGAAAAGTCAGGAAGAGCGTCCCAAGATCCTCGAACTATGGGAAATTGATGACTGAAGGTGTTGGAGCTCAAAACCTCTCCATGAGCCTTGGGTAATCCTAAAAGTGGAAGGGAAACTTGTGGATTTTCTAGTGGGCACTGGGGTTCAACATTCAGTACTGAAACAATCTATGAGACCACTGTCTGATAAAAGGACCCCAGTCTAAGGGGCGACAGGAACTAAGTCCTACCTATGGACTACCCAAAGAAAAATGTACTTAAGAATGGGATGGGTAACCCATTCATTCATGGTAATTCCAGGGTGCCACTACTTGCTCTTGGAGCATGACCTTCTGACCAAAATGAAAGCTCAAATACAATTTGGGCTGGAAGGAGTACAAGTCATAGACTGTACTGAGACAATTCATGTTTTGACTTTGGCATTGGAGGAAGATAAGCTGTTCTCCCAGACCATTTACCACAATGAGGGCTCTCTACTAAATGAAAATATTTTCAACAAAATCATAGAAGAAAACTTCCCCAACGAATGAAAGAAATGCCTATAAACATACAAGAAGTCTACAGAACACCAAATAGGTTGGGCCAGAAAAGAAAATGCTCCCATAATAATTAAAACACCAAATGTACAGAGCAAAGAAAGAACATTAAAAGCTGCAAGGGAAAAAATGGCCATTCCACATATAAAGGTAAACCTATCACAATTACACCTGACTTCTCAACAGTGACCATGAATGCCAGAAGAGACTGGTCAGATGTCATGGAGACACTAAGAGAGCAAAAATGTCAACCCAGACTTCTATACCCAGAAAAACTTTCTATCACCATAGATGGAGAAAACAAGATATTCCACACCACAACCAAGTTTAAACAGTACCTAGCCAGAAAACCAGCCCTACAGAAGATACTAGAAGGAAAACTCCAACCCAAAGAGGCTCAGGAAAGCACAGGAAATAACCCCACAGCCGCAAAACCAAAAGAAAGGAAGCATGCACATACACTCTACCACCACCACCATCAAAATAACAAGAAGTAACAACTGGTCATTAATATCTCACATCAATGGCCAATAAAAAACAGAATGGATGGGTAAACAGGACCCATCATTCTGTTGTATATAAGAAACACACCTCAGCAATAATGATAGACATTATCTCATAATAAAGGGCTGGAAAAAGTTTTTGCCAAGCAAAAGGACATAAGAAACAAGCTGGAGTAGCTATTCTAATATCTAATAAAATAGACTTTAAACCAAAATTAATCAAAAGGGAGGGGGAAGAGCACTTCATACTTAAAGGAAAAATCAACCAAGATGATATCTTAATTCTGAACATATATGCCCCAAATGCAAGGGCACCCACATTTATAAAAGAAACATTACTAAATCTTAAATCAGTAGGAGACTTCAACACACCTCTTTCACTAATGGAAAGAACACTGAGACAGAAACTAAGAAATAACAAAACTAGCTGACATTATGAGTGAATTGGACCTACAGAACATTCCATCCAAACACAAAAGAATATACCTTCTCATCACCTCATGGAACCTTCTCCAAAACTGACTACATACCCAGACATAAAGCAAACCTCAAAAATACAAGAAAATTGAAATAAAAATTTCAATTTTGTATTCCATCAGAGCACCATGGATTAAAGGTAGACTTCAACAACAACAGAAACAATAGAATTCCTACAAACTCATGGAAACTGAACAACTCTCTACTTAATAACCACTGGGTCAGAGAGGAAATAAAGAAATTAAAGACTTTCTAGAATTCAATAAAAATGAAGGCACAACATACCCACACTTATGAAATACAGCGAAAGCAGTGCTAAGAGGAAAGTGTGTAGCACTAAGTGCCTTCAGTCAAGAGAGCTCATACTGGCAACTTAACAGCTCACCTGAAAACTCTAGAAAAAAAGGAGGCAAACACACCCAAGAGGAGTCGAAGGCAGGAAGTAATCAAAATCAGTGCTGAAATCAATAACCTAGAAACAAAGAGAACAATATAGAGAATCAACAAAACCAAGAGCTGGTTTTTGAGAAAATCAACAAGATAGACAAACACTTAGCCAAACTAACTTAAAGACAGAGGGAGAATATCCAAGTTAATAAAATCAGAAATGGAAACAGGGACATAACAACACATAGCAAGGAAATCCAAAGAATCATTAGATTGTACTTCAAAAACCTGTATGCCATTGGTAAATCTAAATGAAATGTATGATTTTCATGACAGATACCACTTAACAAAGTTAAATCAAGATCAGGTTAAGAACTTAAATAAATCTGTAACTCACAGTGAAATAGAAGCAGTCATCAAAAGCTTCTCAACCAAAAAGAGCCCTGTGTCAGATGGATTTAGCAACAAATTATACCAGACTTTCAAAGAAGAACTAATACCAATACTCCTTGAACTGTTCCACAAAACAGAAACAGAAGGAACATTGCCAAACTTATTCTATGAGGCCACATAAAGACCCAACAAAGCAAGAGCATTTCAGACCAATCTCTCTTTTGAACATTGATGCAAAAATACTTAATAAACTACTTGCAAACCAAATCCAGGAACATGTCAAAATAGCATCTACCATGATCAAGTAGGCTTTACCCCAGGAATGTTTCAACAAACAAAAATCCATCAATATAATCTACCATATAAACAAACTGAAAGAAAAAAAAAAAACATATGATCATCTCATTAGATGTTGAAACAACCTAGATGTCCCTCAACTGAAGAATGGATACAGAAATTGTGGTACATTTACACAATGGAATACTACTCAGCTATTAAAAACAAAGAAATCATGACATTTGCAGGCAAATGGATAGAACTAGAAAAGATCATCCTGAGTGAGGTAACTTAGACTCAGAAAGACATGTATGGTATGTACTCACTTAGAAGCAGGTATTACACCTATAGTACAGGATAATCATACTACAATCCATGGACCCAAAGAAGCCAAGTATCAAGGAGGGCCCAAGGCAGGGTGGCAGAATTTCATTTCAAAGGGGAAATAGAATAGACAGCCAAAGTGTAAGAGAGGGAACTGAGCAGGAAATGGAATAGGTAGGAAACAAGAGTGGGGATCAGGTGTGGGGAGCATGGGAGTGGAAGGTGAGAGGCTGCAAACAAGAAGTGAAACTGGGGGGAGATATCTCTTTGTCAATCTGGATGCCTTCGACAGGTTAGGCTCCTGGGAGGACAACGGTGTGGCTCTGGCTGAGACTCCTAACAGGCAGAGACCTGAAGACTGAAGTGACTACCTCCTAGCCAGGCAGGACTAGTGGAAGGAGGGGAATAACAACACACTGATAAAACCTGTGATCCAAAATTACTCTGCCTACAAGAAATGCAGTGATGATGAGGGAACAGTTTAAGGGAAAGTCCAACCAATAATTGGCCCAACCTGAGACCTACGCC
>NW_026596101.1:1840221-1851331 GCF_907164565.1 Psammomys obesus | reverse complement strand
CGCCATGGTAGAAGGCCAGCCCCTGACACTATTAATGATACTCTGCTATGCTTGCAGACAGGAGTCTAACTTGACTGTCGTCTGGGAGGCTCCAGCCAGCAGTGCATCTAGACAGATGTTGGGACTTGAAGTCAAGCATGGGGTGGAGCTCCAGGGGTCCTGTGGAAGTGTCGAGGCAAAGATGGAAGGACCTGGAGGGGTCAGGAACCCCACATGAAGACCAAGAGAAACAACTAACCCACTTCCATATGGGCTTTCAGAGACTGAGACATCAACTAAGAAGCATGCATGATCTGGACATAGGCCCCCTGCACACATGTAGCCGGTGAGCAGCTTGGTCTTCATGTGGGTTGCCTGGTGAGTGGGGGGGGGGGGTCCTGTTTCTAACATGGACTCTATTGACTGCTTTTGGATCAGTTACCTTGGGCTACCTTGCCTGGCCTCAGGGGATGAATACATACTCAGTCCTGATGTAACTGAATGTGCTGGAGAGGGTTGATATAGGTGGGGGGAGTTCCCCTTTTCTGGGGGGGAAAGGGATAGGGGAACAGGGAAGTGGGGAAGGGGAGGAACTGGAAGGAGAGGAGGGAAGGGGCACCCTTGGGATGTAAAGTAAATAAACTGAAATTAGAAAAAAAATAGCTGTGTATAATTCTCCTTTCTCAGAACCCAGTATACACATTTGTTGTCCATGAGAACTCACTTGTGAGATGCTTCCCAGGCTTCCTCTTCTTCCAGAAGATCTCTTATGATGTCTGAACTGGAACTAAAAGGACATGTATCAGCATTGTCACACCTTGTGAGAGCTGTCCTAATCCAACCATGAGTACTGGGAGATGGCATAGGGTGGGAAGGTAGTCAAACAGGCACAAGGAGATATGGAAGGGTAGGCATGTTCACCATGCACATTGTGAAGATGGTTTCATAGCTACATACCTATGTGGAACCTCATCAAATTGGATTTCTTAAATATTTACAACTTTTTATGTGCTGATTATGTTCTAAAATATGGTCTAATGCTAATTACTGGCCCTGAAGATCTAGTTATTGCCCACTGGACACACTGATCCTTGTTTTTGTAAACCTGCCCAAGACATACCTGACTGATTGATTAAACAGCCTACACTCGGGCAGGCAGAATGAGGTAGGAGTGGCTAGGATTCTCAGGCTTTTGAGGAAAATCACAGGAAACAAAGAGAAAAGAAGAGAGGGAGAGACAGGAAGAGAGGAAGAAGGAAGACGATGAGTTAGCCTGGAGACAAAACCCTGTGGGTCTGGGAGGAAGGACTCCAATAACAGCATAAAAAGGCCCAGATGAAGAATACAAGCAAGTACCATGGGATTGTGGATGGAAGGTAGTTTAAATGAGGATGGTTAAGGAGGATGGCATTTGATAGGGGCTGGGAGATGGATGGTAAGGATATTGAGTGTAAGTGAAATATCTGCCCAGCCCAAGGTAAATAAGGCAATTATAAATCTAACCGGTTTCAGTGTCTTATTATTTGTGATAGCAGGTTAAATAATACAGCTGTGAAAATCTCAGGACTAAGAATAAACATTATATAGCCCTATAGCCATTTTTTAAATTACTATAACAATATGCCAATGAAATTTCAAAAACACTGTAAAAAATTTCATGAATTAGCAATGAAGAAAGAGTAAATAAATCCCCCAACACAAAACCTAAGTCTAGACAGAGCAGTGACACAGGCTTTTAATCTCCTACGTCAATCAAAGATCAAATCACATTTTAATCAGTTCCCAGCACTATCAGAAAGGAAAAGAGAAAAAAAAAATGTGTTTTAAAACTAAATCCTAGTGATGATGAGATTCAGAAGAGACAACTCTCTAAGTGGCTTTTAGTCTCTTGGTAACCAACATAAAGTAAAACACAGTGCATGTGAGCAGAGCTAGTAATGGAAATGTGTTATAAAAATGTGACCTAGCTTAAAATGCCACACTCTCTAGTGGTGCAAGAAAAACAAGGTCACAGAGGGGAACCAATTAGTCCTTTAAAAGAGAAAATTGTTTGAAGGCTTTAGCATCTTGTTCTCATCTACTCAATAAAAATTACTTTAGAAAAGTCATATGTCCACCATTTTCAAATGTACTTCTCTAGAAATTCTACATTGAATGTCATGGAAACCATATAAGACATTCAAAAAAAATGTCACTTAGCAGAATGAGGAAAGTAAGTGAGAAACAGCAGGATTGAAAATATTAAATGCTCATAATGTCTGTAATGATACATTAATAAATAACAAAAGCTTTAACTTATGAAGATTTAATGTGTCAACGAAGCATGTTCAACCATTCCCAACAAGCCTCACTGAAGCAGCATTGCCATTGACAAGAGGCCACAGGGATCATCAAGAACAGCTTCGCACCAAATGTTTCACTGCATGTGTTGCTCCAAGCCCTCTGGATTCCCAAGGAGCCTCATGCAGGGTCTACGTGGAGAGGCTCTCCAGTCATATTGCATGTATCTTCCCATACTTCTGGTTCCTTTCCTGGGCATCTGGGAACAAGGTGCTCACTCGTAATAACAACTTCAGGTAAGGAGCAGATGTAACTTCAGCAATATTTTAGTTGTTTGTTCATATAGCACTAGACACATACAATTTTTAAAATGGTAGCACATACATCTGTAGGATACTACCTTGTCTAGAGTCAATTACCTACATATGAACTGCAATTATTCCTTTAGGTCCCTGTGTTGGAAACCCCTGACCCAGCCTGCCATAGTACCCAAATAAATATCTACTATTCTTTCACACTGAGAAATGCCCTTTCTCAAAAGCTAGTGTATTCTGGAACAACGACCACTTCTTCATCAGTCAGTTTTACCCAACACTGATTTGTAACAAACCTTTTTCCTATTAAACAACTACTGAAATTGAGTTTTTATTAGAAGAAGATGTAAAGCAGAGAGCCCTGCAGGTCATTTAGCTAATTTCACTAACTTTATTACTCTCTGGGAGGTAGACCATTCACTGGGGAAGGCTCAAGTCCACTGCCACTGCCATTCCCACGGAAGCAGTTTTTAAATCTTTCTGGTCATAAAACCTCAACTCTGGCTCCTCCTTATTATGCAGTAACTCTTCTAATTGCAAAAACCCTGCAGCCATTTAACTTCTTCCTGTCCTCAGCACTTTCTGGACAAACTATCTGGCAGTATTTCTAGAAGTGGGGGGAGATTATTTGACTATATTTCTGGCTTATGTCATGTGGTCAAAAGAAAGAGTAAAGTCTACTTCATGGCCAATACCTTTTCCACCAAAAACACTTTACAAGACTTAAAAGAAAATTATAACCCATCTGTGGTTCCAGGTAAGTCAGGCCGGTCTAGGACCTGTTTAACAGTAGGTAGTCTGTGATCATTTCCCTAGGTGCTTTCAGATTAACCATCACAGTCACTGTTTTGTTTTTTTTGTTTTGTTTTTTTTTTTAAAGAAAATATAGTGTGTGCACACTTGAGAGGCTTTTAGAGAAAATATAGTGTGTACACACTTGAGAGGCTTCTGCAATACTTCCTCAGTGAAAACAGATGGAAGATTCAGCAAGCATACAAAGTTGCTTCCCCGTCTTCAACAAATGTTCAGCCATGACGGCAGCCACCCACTGTCCTCAAATCTCATTTCTTTCTTTCTAGTATATCTTAGACTCTCATGAGAATGATCACAAAATTAAAAAACTGACTGATATAAAATCTAGAAAGTGTCGAGTTCATCTGCTAGGAAGTTTCAAGGTCTATGCTACATCTACTACTTCAATTTTGTCACCACTGAATTCTAAGAGTTGCCAGAAACAAACAGCAATCCCAGACAAACTGGTCAAACCTGTCCAAAGTAATGCATTCACCATGTCCTTCCAAAAAGCCAGATGTCAGAAATTAAGCATTGAGTCTCATAGTTAGGATTTTATACAGACACTGCATACAAGTCAATGTTACTAAAATTACCACTCAAAGTTTTCTTTCCTGTAGACAGAAGCAATTAGTATTTTTGAAGTCTTAGTCATTTTAATATGCCTTGGAGATATAAAATTCTCCTAAAATACCATTAAAACATCTAAAAATAATCCTCAGGAGAAATTTAATCACTCATTCTGATACACACGGGGTCAGAGCATGTACAATCCTACATAAACATAACTTTTACATCTAAAGCAGGGAATTTGTGCATAACTTCAGCGTCTCTACTATGTTCTGAACACTTGGAAGACTATGATCTAAGAAGCTGGATAAACAGGCGGTCTGTCACATAAAAGTTACAGCACAACTATAGAAGAACATTGAAATTGTGTCCTCTGATGTCATCATCTGTCTAGCTATCGTGGACATTATTATATGGATCATATGTGAGAAAGTCTCATCAACAATTATATGAATCTTAAATTCCAAATTCACAGCCTGGGTTCTGGAAAATTCTAGTAGGTTTAATTTTTCATGCCACATAGACCTTATTTTTCAGCTCAAAGTTGAGAAAGATGACCTAATTTAATGCACCTTGGAAGAGCTGAGAATTTCACTTAGCTCTGTGAACATTACTTCTAAAGAAAAAGTTATTTGCATATTCCTTCTCTGCATACAAGTTCATCTAGCAGTGAAGATTTTACTGCCAAAGTTGAAATACGTCAAATATTCCTCTAAAGCTATGATTTAAAGTTATCTGGGGGTGGGGGGGGAGGTAGGGCAAATACATGCATAGGTATCAATGCATGCTAAGATAGACTCCTGTTCCTGTCACTGTATGTGCAACCTTCTGAAACCTTTCTAAGCCTCAAAGCCCGTGTCTGTAGGGTCAGGACATGTATTTTCCAGGAATATTTTTTAAATCAATTAATACAGAACACTAAATGTTAAGTGTGGAGGTTGGCACATAGTAAGTGTTCAATCAATGCTTCCTCCACTTTCAGAAAACAGGTTTGAGCCTAGATTTTTCCAAAATACTGTCACAGCAATGTTTCAATTTGCCTCAGGAAACCTGATCACTACATGCACCACTTTAATCTTTGATTCCCACTGTTTCTATGACACCAGGTGCAAAATCATCAAAATCATCAGAGCCTGTTATTTATCTAGCTTGGCAGGTACACAGGGTACTGCACAGTAGGAAAAACACAAACATTTGCTATAAAAATCCAGTAGATTAAAGATTCCTTACAAGTGGAATTTTCTTTTTCTTTTTTTATTATATTTATTTATTTTGAGTCAGGGTCTCATGTTGTAGCTTTGGTTTGACTGGAGCTTGCTATGTAGACCAGGTTAGCCTTGAACTCACAGAAATCTGCCTCTGCCTCCCAAGAGCTGGGATTAAAGACATGTACCACCACCCCTGCACCACAGTGCTTTCAAACATCAAAGCTCTTGCAAGCAGGGAACAAGATTTATTGCTTCCACCCAACATTAGTTTTCTGTGCTCAGGACTAAATAAATTACTCAGGCATTACAAAGATAATTAGGCAGAGTAACTACCCAGTAGTACCACTTCATGTCTCTCCATTAGTGTCTACTCCCATCCTAAAGTTTTCTTTTCTTTTTTTAATTAATTTATTTTTTTTTATTCACTTTATATCCTGGTTGTAGCCCCATCTCTCCTCCCCTCCCAGTTCCACCCTTCCTCCCTCCCTCTCACCCTATCCCCCTACAAAGATATAGCACATGGCAGCTTAGGCTTTATGTGGGTCCTCTAGTAAGAGAAGTAGGGCCTGCATCTGACAGACTCACTTGCTAGCTTTTTGATCACTCCCTCCTGGCAGGTCTGCCTTGCCAGGCCACAGGGAAAAGAGGATATGCTCAGTCCTGAAGCAACTTGATGAGCTGGAGTGGATGAGAAAGGGAGTTCCCCTTTTCTGAGGAATTTTCTATTTTCTAATAGTTATTTACTTCCAAGTGTCTTCATTGTGGCAATAATTTAAGTAGTTGAGAATATGCAAAATTAAAAAATAACCTCCTTTACCACAAACTGAATATTCATTGAAAGGGTATAGAATCTGCCGGAAAATGATCTTTCAGTAAACACTGCCCACTAGCATGAATCCTTCTTCAAAGCATGACTTTTAGCAATCTGTTTTGTAGGGTAAGCCAATAGCTTACTGCTTATTATATACTGCTTGAAATACCCTAGTAATAAGCTAGTATTACTATTGATAGCTATTAGCAATGATGCAATAACATAGTCAACACTCACAGATTTTTACAAAAATCACTCAATGACAAAAGTTAGCATTTTTATGAGTAGCTACTATTATTACCAACCACTGTGATAATCACCTTATACACACTAACTTTTATTCAGACCAGTTCTAAGTCTCTTACCATTTGTAAGATGGGCAAAAGCTCAGAAAAATTAAAGTATGGGGCAGCAAGGGGTAGAGGGGAGGCAGGAATGCCGAGCTCATCTTATTTTTGCCAACCATGTTGTTCCAACAAGTGGAAGCAGAAAGTCAAATACTATTCATCTGCAAGAGTTAATATACCTCCCTACATTTCTATCAAATCTTACCAGAGAACGAACTGCAAAGCTTCATGGATAAAGCACAGCTAAACAGAGCTTGGTTGAGCTATAGGAGATCTGTCTAGAAAACTAAGATGACAAGGCCCCAAATGACAGGGCCCCAAAAGAACATATTTATACAATCTTATAAAACAACAGGAATGAAGCTCATACTTAGCTTACAAAGTAATCCCAATACATGACTATTTAACCTAGGGAGGCTGGCAAAGCAAAATCAAATTAAATTCAACTACCCTCTACATGCCACATCTTTCTAGGTGCACAGTGCCAACAGCTGAGCTAACTCCTACAATGGAACAAAGACAACTGAAAGCCAAGTACATGGACTTCAAGGAAACAAATGAAATTCAGGCTTGATGCGACTGTATCTTCATCTATGTTGATTGAAAGCTTTGCGGAGTATAGTAGTCTGGGTCGGCATCTGTGGTCTCTTAAAAGTCTGCATGACATCTGCCCAGGCCCTTCTGGCTTTCAGTTTCTGATGAGAAGTCTGGTGTGATTCTGATACGTCTACCTTCATATGTTACTTGGCCTTTTTCCCTTGCTGCCTTTAATATTTTTTCTTTGTTCTGTAGGTTCAGTATTTTGACTATGATGTGATGTGAGGAGTTTCTTTTCTGGTCTAGTCTATTTGGTGTTCTGTAGGCTTCTTGTATGTTTATGGACATCTCTTTCTTTAAGTTGGGAAAAAATTCTTCTATGATTTTCTTAGAAGATTTTCTTCTATGATTTTCTTAGAAGATTTTCTTCTATGATTTTCTTCTATATTTTCCAGACCTTGGAGCCTGGAATCTTCTTTTTCATCTATTCCTATTATTCTCAGGTTTCGTCTTTTCATGGAGTCCTTGATTTCTTGGATGTTTTGTGTTTGGGACTTTTCCGATTTTACTTTTTCTTTGAGAGAAGTATCAATTTCAGCAAGTGTATCTTCAGTACCTGAGATTCTCTCTTCCATCTCTTTTTTTTTTTAAATCTTTTATTTTTTTTATTAATTACACTTTATTCATTTTGTATCCCCCCATGAGCCCCTCCCTCCTCCCCTGCCGATCCCATCCTCCCTCCCCTTTCTGCATGCATGCCACTCCCCAAGTCCACTGATAGGGGAGGTCCTCCTCTCCTTCTTTCTGATCTTAGTCTATCAGTTCTCATCAAAAGTGGCTGCATTGTCCTCTACTGTGGCCTGGTAAGGCTGCTCCCCCCTCAGGGGGAAGTGATCAACGAGCAGGCCAATCAGATTATGTCAGAGGCAGTCCCTCTTCCCATTACTATGGAACCCACTTGGACACTGAACTGCCATGGGCTACACCTGTGCAGGGGTTCTAGGTCATCTCCACAAATAGTCCTTGGTTGGAGTATGAGTCTCTGGGAAGTTCCCTGTGTTCAAATTATCTTGTTCTGTTGCTCTGCTTGTGGAGTTCCCGTTCCCTCCAGCTCTTACTATTTCCCACTTCTTACATAAAATTCCATTCACTCTGCCCATCAGTTGGCCATCAGGCTCAGCATCTGCTTTGACAGTCTATACTGCAGAAGCTTTCAAAGATGCCAAAACCATACAATGGAAAAAAGATAGCATCTTTAACAAATGGTGCTGGTCCAACTGGATGTCTACATGTAGAAAAATGCAAATAGATCCATACTTATCACCCTGCACAAAACTGAAGTCTAAGTGGATCAAAGACTTCAACATAAAACCAGACACATTAAATCGGCTAGAAAAAAAAGTGGGGAATACCCTAGAACTCATTGGTACAGGAGAAAACTTCCTGAACAGAACACCAACAGCACAGGCTCTAAGAGCAACAATCAATAAATGGGACCTCATGAAATTGAAAAGCTTCTGTAAAGCAAAGGACACCGTCATCAAAACAAAGCGACTGCCTACAGATTGGGAAAGAATCATCACCAACCCTCTATCTGACAGAGGACTCATATCCAATATATATAAAGAACTAAACAAGCTGAAAAGCAACAAACCAAGTAATCCACTTAAAAAATGGGGAACAGAGCTAAAGAGAGAATTCTCTGCAGAGGAATATCGAATGGCAGAGAAGCACTTAAAGAAATGCTCAACCTCATTAGCCATTAGGGAAATGCAAATCAAAACAACCCTGAGATTTCACCTTACACCCATCAGAATGGCCAAGATGAAAATCTCAAGGGACAACACATGCTGGAGAGGTTGTGGAGAAAGGGGAACCCTTCTCCACTGCTGGTGGGAATGTAAACTGGTATAACCACTCTGGAAATCAATCTGGCGCTTTCTCAGACAACTAGGAATAGCGCTTCCTCAAGATCCAGCCATACCACTCCTAGGCATATACCCAAAAGAGGCGCAAGTACACAACAAGGACATTTGTTCAACCATGTTTGTAGCAGCCTTATTTGTAATAGCCAGAAGCTGGAAACAACCCAGATGCCCCTCAACTGAAGAATGGATGCAGAAACTGTGGTACATCTATACAATGGAGTATTACTCAGGAATGAAAAATAAGGAAATCATGAAATTTGCAGGTAAATGGTGGGACCTGGAAAGGATCATCCTGAGTGAGTTGACCCAGAAGCAAAAAGACACTCACGGTATATACTCACTCATATAAACATACAATATAGAATAAACCCACTAAAAGCTGTACATCTAAACAAACTAAGCAAAAGAGAGGACCCTAACTAAAATGTTCAATCCCCAACCTGAAAGGCAAAGAGGATGTACATCAGAAGAAAACGAAAATAGGAAACAACCTCGGAACCCGCTACAGAGGGCCTCTGAAAGCCAGAAGAAAACAGGAAACAACCTTGAAACCTGCCACAAAGGGCCTCTGAAAGCTTCTCTTCCATCTCTTGTATTCTACTTACCTTTGTGGTTTCCAATCTTTTCTGTACGTTCTCCAGCTCCAGGGTTTTCTCTGTTTGTGTTTTCTTTATAGATTCTAATTCTGTTTTCATGCTTTGCACCATTTCCTTATCTGTTTGAATGTGGATTCTGGTCTTTCTATAATGGCTCCTATTTTTTTGCTCATTTCCTCTCTATATGCCACTAATTGTGCCTCTATTTGGGTGGTTATATTTTTCTGTATTTCTTTGAGAGCTTTGTTCATTTCTTTTTGTTCCTCTAATAACCGCATAAGCATAGCTTTAACGTCGTTTTCCTGCGTTTCCGCTGAATTAAAATATCCATTGATTTTGGGGGTTGCTGGTGGAGCCATGATGTCCTGATTTTTGTTGGGTGTGTTCTTATGCTGACCTCTGGCCATCTGCTTATCTGTAACCTTCACTGTTTGTTCCTGGAGCCTGTGCTTCAGACTGGAACTGTCTTTCTCAGGTGTCTGGAGTATTCTTCAGGAAGATGAGAGAGGTCCAGTGGTTTGGGAGTGTGAATTGGTGCTTCAGCTGTACCTGAGGGAGGAAAAGCCGCTGGCGTAGAATCGATACTGTGGGGGAACAAGTGTGTGTGTGTGTGTGTGTGTGTGTGTGTGTGTGTGTGTCTTGAAGGAGAGAGTGCTAGGGAATGTAGGTGCTTGGGATATGGGGGATGGGAACAAGCGCAAGAGGGGATGTGGATGCTAGCGTTGTCCACAAGAGCAGATTGTGGGAGCAATGCGCCTGAGCAGATTTCCTGAATACCCAATGGTCTACAGTCTGTGGCGGGCTCTGCAGGCTGGACTCTGAGCTCTGTGGCTGATGCTGCGGGCCGGATCTGTACATTGTAGCAGGTTCTGTGAGCCATGTGCTATGCTCTGTGCTAAAAGCTGTGGACACAGCAGGCTAGGCTCTGCTCTTTGAATTGGAAAGCACTGTGGGCTTCCTCTGCTGCCTCCATCTCAGCCAAGGAGGGAGAACAGAGATTGTGGGGAAATGCCGGGGGTTTAAGTGTTCTCAGTCTCAAATCTCAAGCAGGGATATCTGTGCTGGGAGCAGCCAGCACTATGCTCTTTGCAAGGTGCTGCTTGCACTGTGGGCCGCCTCCTCTGCTGGCTGCAGTACCTCCGCCGCTGCTTCCACCCGTTATGGGGAAGTACCTTGGAACTGAGTCCCCAGGAGGAGTCCACAGAGATGTCCACAGTTGACCTGTATCCTATTGGTCTCAGCTCAGGGTTTGTCCCCCTTCTTCCCGGGTTCCTCTGCCCCTCCACTCACCAATTCAGAGTTTCAGCTCCTCTGCCCCTCAGATATGTTGTGAGCTGGTCACCATCATCTTGGATCCCCAGTGTGACTGTATCTCAAACAAAGATTTCCCCTGAACCAAAAGACAAATCTAGTGCAGGTACCAGCTAGGGTAAGCACTTTTGAAAGTAGAAATGATACTAGAGAATTATTCCATGCTCTGACTTTTATTTTTTATTTCATTTATTTGTTTGTTTGTTTGTTTGTTTATTGGTTTTCAAGATAAGGTCTCTCTGTATAGCACTGGCTCTCTTAAAACTCACTCTGCAGACCAGGCTGGCCTTGAACTCACAAAGATTTGTCTGCCTCTGCCTCCCAAGTGCTGGAATTAAAGGTGTGCGCAACCACTGCTCAGCTTTTACTTTTATTTTCTAAAAATTTTCAAACAACAAAACTCACTCTCTAAATAAATGAACCATTTAGCTTTGAGG
>NW_026596101.1:1785521-1840211 GCF_907164565.1 Psammomys obesus | reverse complement strand
TAAAGTACGTTAGAAAAAAAAGTTTGCAAAGTATTAATTTATGAATTATATTAGTAACACAGTCAATGCTGAATAGAATGCTAAACTTTTCAAATGTAAAAAGCATTTTAAAATGCAATGCCAACATTAATTTACAAAATTCATAAATTATAAGACCTCATCAATACATGTTTTAACTCATTGCCAAGACTATTAACCTTCATTAGTCAACATATGACATCTAAGACATAATGATGTCAACATTTTATTTCAAAGGGTTAGAGTGTCTATACATTTTGTTTAGTTACATGATTAAAAATAAAAACATCAAAAGATACATACTGGGAGCTAAAGATGTAGCTAAGTTGGTAGAATACTTGCCTAGAATACACAAAGTGCAGGGTTTGACCCCCCCCCAACACAGTATAAAGTGGGCATGTTGGTACAAACCTGTCATTTTAGCATTCTGGAAGTGCAAGCAGGAAGTTCAAGGTCATCTTCAGCTACATAGTTCAAAGCCCAACCTTGTTTGAGGTTGATCTGATTGATGTGTGTTACTCACCCCCAAGATCTTGTCCCTGCTCAGAAGAGCACATTCTCACCTAAACCTATCCTTGTTGTGTAAACTGGCCAAAATCATTTTATCTGATTGGTTGATTAAACAGCCTATAACTGGGCAGGGCAGAATGGGGTAGGTGTGGCTAAGGTTCCTGGGCTTTGGACAGGAGAATCACAGGAGACAGAAGAATGGGAAAGAGGAAGGAGGAGGATGCCACAATGCTTAGTGTGGAGAAAAAAAAAAAATCACGTATGCTGAAAGGACTCCAACAATGGCATGAAAAGGCCAAGATGAAGAATACAACAAAGTACCATGAGATTATGTATGAAAGGTAGACTAGATGAGGTTGATTAAAGGGGATGGCATTGGATGGGGGCTGGGAGATAGATGGTGAGAATATTAAGACAGTGTAGGTGAAATATCTGCCCAGCCCAAGGTAAATAAGGCAATTATAAAATCTAACAGGTGTCTGTGTCTTATTATTTGTAACAGCAGGTTAAATTAATATTGCCGTAATAATCTTAGGGCTAATAATAATCATAATATAGCCCAACACTAATTTTTTTAAGATGTATTTATTTTGTTTCGTATACAGTGTTCTGCCTGCATGTGTGCCTACACACCAGAAGAGGGAACCAGATCTCAGTTTAGATGGTTGTGAACCACCATGTGGTTGCTGGGAATTGAACTCAGGATCTCTGGAAGAGAAGCCAGTGCTCTTAACCTCTGAGCCATTTCTCCAGTCCCCCAACACTCATATTTTATTTACAACAAAACACCTTTTTGTCTCTCTCATCTCCCACGGTCCCAAACTACACAAATCTGAAATGCTTGTTCCCATCTACCTGGTTCCCTTATCTCCAACATGTAACAACTTTTATTCGCTTTTTAAGTTTACATATTCCTCAACAGTGCATTTATTTTTTTAGTTTGTTTTATGCAAAATCAAATAACATACTGTCTTCCCCTATGTAGAAGGAAACAAGTGACATAAGCTGCTGCAAATGTTAGTACTTTAGATGTTAACATATCCTAGAAATCCTAGAAACACAGAGATATTCATTAGCAATCACATGGTATTTTTAGTAGGTGGATGCACTAGTTAATCAACTAGCCTCCAAGACTGAAAATCCGAGAGCACCCCAGTATTCTTGAGTAGCTCCCAATATGTTATATGTATGGTGGGGGGGGGAAGCTTGCATGTGAGTACAAGTGCCCAGAGAGGTCAGAGACCTTACCTGCCTGCCTCTGCATTGCTGAGATTAAAGTTGCATGCTACCAGGCCATGCCAGGTCAGTGCTCTGCTCTTAAGAATAATGCAATGAGGCCAGGTATAATGAAGCACACCTATAAGCCTAGCACTTAGAAAGTAGAGGGAGGAGGACCAGGAGTTCAGGAAAATCTACACTATGATTTTCAAACCAGCCTAGACTACACGAGGCCCCAATTTTGGTGTAGGGGTGGAATGTGACAGGTGAGGCAATGATGTAATAATCAATGGCTAACCCTAACCTATTGTATGTAGTATATATTGCTAGGACACTTATCCAGATACCAAATAAAGGTATTTTCAGTTGATGTCCAGAGTCCCTTTCCTGTAGGTTGTGCTATACAGCATTCTAACAGTAATTAATAAATGTACCTGTATTCTTACAGCTGTACCCTTAAACCTTAAGATACTTGCTAATCTCACAAATGAGAAATGCTTTCGATTTTCACTTCTCTTTCGGCAAATCATTAGCTTATGAGTGCTGTCCACTCTTCTATCTGGTTTCCAGACTCCTATCATCTTAGTTCAAAAAGAATATCTACGCTTGGATGTTATCCAAAAGAATTAATCTCTATAAAAAAATTATCATCCCTTCTTTAATATCCAAAGTATTTCTAGCAAATTATACTATAACTTTTAGAATAAGAGTGGTTTCTAGATCTGGCTACCATAACTGAAAGAGTAATTTAATGAAGTTGCCTCCTGCAACAGTCAAATCTGTTTCCCTTTTCTGACCTCTAATCTATGTCTCACCATTACCCACATGCTAACAGTGTGATCTCCACTTCAGATCTCTCAGCCATGCTTTTCTCTGGATCCTAAACCAGGAGAGAGACGGCACTCTTACTGTTAGAAGAAAACCATGTTTAATACATGAACTGATCATTCTTCTTTAAAAGCACTACATCATTCACTCTGTGCTTCCTCTGAAGTTTTGCTGTTACACAAAAGTGATGGACTGGGGAAACTCAAACTTGCTAGTATTACTATTTCAACTGTTTGTTCAATTCCACTTCAACACCCTCAAGAGTTTATTAATCTGGCCTTGTGCTTTCTGAGAACTTGGAGAACTGAAAAACTAAGAGAGCTTTATCCTTTGGGGTTGTGAGATTAAGTCACTTCCTGCCTCTTTAAATGGACTCTTACTTGTTAGAAACTGAGGAGAACTCAAATGCTGCTGTTGTCCCAAGGCAGCAGGAGCCTATTTGTCTACATAGACATTCTCCCACTCCACTACTCAATGGCATACTAGGGAAGCATGTAACAGCACAGCTCCTAAGCAGTGTGCTCTCCCTAGTACACAGGGACTGGCGGTACACCAGGCACTAACTTAGTACCCTATGAGGTTTGGGCAGCTGAAGCCCATGGCAAGCACTGTCAGACTCCAGCATCACATTTTTTTTTTTTTAAATACTGACATGCTACCAAAATAGTAGCATTTTCTAAGTCTGCTGAAGGAAAGAGTTAGAAACACTGAATGAAGAAGAGAAGCACTCCTTTTGGGTCAGTGATCCTTATAGATGTGCTGAGTGTTTACTTTCTTTTTAAGGAAATCAGAAGACATTAAGTTATTTCCAAATACTGGAGTTCTCTTGGCTCTCTGAAAGAATTCAAGTCTGAAATAGAACTAAATATTTGTGCTCATGTTTAGCTTGAAACGTAAACAAAAGCAATATCTCCGAGACATCAGCTACCTGATATAAAAGAAATTGTCTTAGTGTTTTATTGCTGTAAAGAGATGCCATGGCCATGGCAACTCTTATAAAGGAAACCATTTAACTAGAGCTGGCTTATAGTTTGAGGATTAGTCCATTATCATCCTGGTGGAAAGCATGAAAGTGTCCAGGCAGACATGGTGCTGCAGAAGGAGCTGAAAGTTCTACATATTGATTCACAGGCTGCAGAAGGAGACTTGTTTCCACACTGGGCAGGGCTTGAGCATAGGAGACCTCAAAGCTTACCTCCAAGGTGACACACTTCTTCCAACACAGCCACACCTACTCCAACATGGCCACACCTCCTAATAGTGTCACTCTTCATATATGGGCCAAGCATCCAAACACATGAGTCTATGGGGGCCAGACATATTCAAACCATTACAGGAATCATCTTAAATTATCTAAATACTGAATATTTCAAACAAGTACCAAACTTTCTCTAGTTAAATGGGCCAAGAAACAAAACCATAAGTTATCACTTTGGTTTTTGTTTTGTTTTAAACCATTAGAGGAATGCACATCTCATGCAAATAACAATCAAGCACAAAAAGACAAGGAGATCACAACAGTAGGTGACAGTGCCTAGCAGTCTGTGGGCACCAACCCCCAGAGAATCACAGAACAAGGACATTCCAAAGATGAACATTTCCTATCACTGCAGTTCCTCTGATGATGGGGGAGGGGCCTAGTACAAAGATGGTACTAAGCTACAATTAAATCCATGCTGTTCTCTTCTAAGAACATGAATTCAACAGTGCAAGTGGAATCTGCCAATGTCAACTACCCTGAGCTGTATCAGCATGGGCAGAATGACTCCAGTCTAGGATCTGTCCAAAAAGGGCAAACATTTCTAAGTCTCACTGTCATGACTGCAGTTCAGTCATTAGACACTTAGCTTCCCTGGCGATCTGTTCCTTTAAGAAATGAAGTATTAAGACTAGGCCATTAAATTTGTGAAAGAACCATTTCTCCCAAACTATATTTACCCTAAGTTTCCAATAATCTGATGTTTTAATATTTTATGTACAATATGACACATACTCCCAATAATTGGTTATAAATGACACCTTAAAGTATGCTTGGTACAACAAGAAAAGCACATAATGACATTTTTAAGGCTTCTAAAATTGGCTTCTGGAGAACCAACTAAAAAAATAATCCTCTGCAACTGAAAGCCATCATCTGTAACGCTTGAATTCCTGAGATACAAGAGTGACGTGTTCTGCTTGCTTGGTAAAATCAATAGAAATGAGCAAACTCAGCAGTTTACTATGTACCCATGTTCAAGAATATATCTGTGTGGGAGGGATAAAGAACAGAGACCCATGCAAATTAGTTTTGCCTTGCTTACTATGAGGTACCCAGACAACTATTCCAAGAAAAGAGTAACAAAGTGTTATCTAGTTATCATCAAGCTAACATAAAAATGGGAAAATAACAGACTACAGGGAAGCAGAACCCACATGGCTGTTTTTATTTATTATTTCCATTTAAAAAATTTATTACAATTTATTCACTTTGTCCCCGTCCAATGCCCCCTCTCTCCCTCTTCTCCCATGCTCCTCCTCCAGTCCACTGATTGGGGAAGTCCTCCTCCCCTTCCCTCTGACCCTAGCTTATCAGGTCTTATCAGCACTGGCAGCAATGTCCTCTTCTGTGGCCTGGTAAGGCTACACCCCACCCCCTCAGGGGGAAGTAATCAAAGAGCCAGCCACTGAGTTCATGTCAGAGAGAGCCCCTGTTCCCCTTACTAGGTTACCCACTTGGACATTGAGCTGTCATGGGCTACATCTGTGCAGGGGTTCTAAGTTATCTCCATGCATGGTCCTTGGTTGAAGTATCAGTCTCAGAAAAAAACCCTGTACCCAGATTTTTTGGTTCTGTTGCTCCCCTTACGGAGCTCCTGTCCCCTCCAGGTCTTTCTATCTCTCCCTTCTTTCATAAGGTTCCCTGCACTCTGCCCAAAGTTTGGCTATGAGTCTCAGCATTTGCTTTCATACACTGATGGATAGAGTCTTTCAGAGACCATCTGTGATATGCTCCTGTCTTGTTCCCTCTTTTCTCCCTCTTCCGATGTCTATCCCATCTGCCTTTCTCTGCTGGTGATGAGTCTGTTTCAAGCTCCGGGGAGGGAGACATCTGCCTACTTGGGGCATCTCCTGCCCAGTCTGCCAACACGTGGAGCCCTGCTCTCTGGGAATTCACCTCTCCACTCAGGGAGAGCCCGGTTAGGGCCACAGAAGGCCCCAGTCTCAGACCTTCCCAGATGCTGGGGAGTGACAAGCACTCAGTGGCCCCAATGATGCACTTCCCCTGTCCTTGTTTGCCTTTCTGAGTGAGGATTGATCATCTTACCCAGAGCCCTCCTTCTTGATTAGCTTTAGATGTACAGATTGTAGTATGATTATCGTATATTTTATGTCTAATATCCACTTATAAGTGAGTATATGCCATCAGTGTCTTTCTGCTTCTGAGATACCTCACTCAGGATGATCTTTTCTAGTTCCGACCATTTGCCTGCAAATTTCATGATTTCCTTATTTATAATCGCTGAGTAGTATTCCACTGTGTAAATATACCACAATTTCTGTATCAATTCCTCAGGTGAGGGACATTTGGATTGTTTCCAAATTCTGGCTATTAAAAATAAAGCTGCTATGAAAATGGTTGAGCAAATGTCCTTGTGTACTTGAGCCTCTTTTGGATATATGCCTAGCAGTGCTATAGCTGGATCTTGAGGTAGCACTATTCCTAGTTGTCTGAGAAAGCACCAGATTGATTTCCAAAGTGGTTGTACAAGTTTACATTCCCACCAGCAATGGAGGAGCATTTCTCTTTCTCCACATCCTCTCCAGCATGTGTTGTCACTTGCACTTTTGATCTTAGCCATTCTGATGGGTGTAAGGTGAAATCTTAGGGTCGTTTTGCTTTGCATTTCCCTGATGACTAAGCATTTCTATAAGTGTTTCTCTGCCATTCAATATTCCTCTATTGAGAATTCTCTGTTTAGTTCTGTACTCCATTTTTAAACTGGATTACTTGATTTGTTGCTGCTTAACTTCTTGAGTTCTTTATATAGTCTGGATATTAACCCTCTCTCAGATATAGGGTTGGTGAAGATCCTTTCCCAATCTGTAAGCAGTTGTTTTGTTCTGATGACAGTGTCCTCTGCTTTGCAGAAGCTTTTCAGTTTCATGAGGTTCCCATTTGTTGATTGTTGCTCTTGGAGCCTGTGCTGTTCCTGTTCTGTTTGGGAAGTTGTCTCTTGTGACAATGAGGTCAAGGCTCTTCCCTACTTTTTCTTTTAACAGGTTTAGTGTGTCTGGTTTTATGTTGAGGTCTTTGATCTACTTAGACTTTACTTTTGTGCAGGGTGATGAGTATGGATCTATTTGCATTTTTCTACATATAGACATCAGTTAGACCAGCACCATTTTTTTTTGAAGATGCTGTCTTTTTTCCATTGTATGGTTTTGGCATCTTTGTAAAAAAATCAGGTGTTCATAGGTGTGTGGGCTTATTTCTGGGTCTTCTATTCGATTCCATTGATCCACCAGTCTGTTTCTATTCCAGTACCATGCAGTTTTTATTACTGTTGCCTTATAGTGCAGCTTAAGACTAGAGATGGAGATACTTCCAGAATATCTTTTATTATAGAGGACAGTTTTAGCTATTCTGAGTTTCTTATTATTCCATATGAAGTTGAGAATTTTCCTTTCAAGGTCTGTAAAGAATTGTGTTGGTAATTTGATGGGAATTGCATTGAATCTGTAGATTGCTTTTGGTAAAATGGCCATTTTTACTATGTTAATCCTGCTAAGCCATGAGCTCTGATATCTTCTACTTCTTTCTCCAGAGACTTGAAGTTCAGTTCTTAAAAACCAAGAAAGCAGTAGTGGTCTAAAATGTAGCAGATAAAAATCCTCACACTGATATGAGGGAATGCCTGGGGTGGAGTGAAAGAATGGCCTAGGCATCGCTCTAGAGGAGCTGCATTAGCTCCTAGACCTCCGTCCTTCATCTGTGAAAGCAGTTACTGTATTTATGACTTCTCAACATATTTTCTACTTTGAAAACATTTGCATTTATACTAACTCACCCTTTTCCTGAGATTCTCAGGGTCTCTAAGACCTTGTAATACTTGCTTTTCTGACTTAAAAGAAAAAGAGTGACAGTGACTATAACAACAAAATCCCAAGCAGCCAGTTAAAAACAAAACATTCCAACAGTATGATGTGGTAAATGGGATATCATTTTACCCATCAAATTTTATACACCAGTACAAGAATGAAGAAACTATGATTTTTTTTTTTTTTTTTTTAAGTAAATCAGAGTAGCTGTTAACTGGCCACCACCTGGGGGGCCTGGGAATATTGATTCAAACCGTTACTGTGTGTCTAACAGTCAGAAGGAACTAGGAGTTCTTTCAGTTTCTACAACTTTTGTCAAGGTATTCTGAAAAACACACTCTTAGCTACTCCTTTTTCTTCTTCATATTTCTGAATAAATAATTAAATTATGCAACAGTAAAAAAATTAAACTAATTTTTATGAATCAAACTAAGCACATGTTTAGTTTTAGGACAAGAATTTCCCAAGTTTGGAAAGTGTTTGATAAACAGCAATGCACTTTAAATTGGCATACTCAGCTGGTGGGCAACAGACTCAGGCCTCAAAGGCAGGTGTCTGACTATGGTGCTACACTGCTTACTGCAGCACACATGCCATTTACCAAGCATGGCTTCAGTTCCTACTTGTTTCGCCATCTCCCTGGAAATTAAGGTTTTCTCCATTTTTTTGCCTCCAAAAGCTCTGCTTTGCTGGGAAAAGCTTTTCTTCCCTTTGTTATTCCAGTCAGGTGTCTAATGTCCCCACAGGTAGATCAGCTGCCCTTTTCTCAACATCCTATATCTCACACATAAAAACACCAATCAAATATTATTGTATTTATCCAATTACCTTTTTCTTAGTCTGGGAGAATGTCTGTTTTTTTAAACCTTGACCATACCTACTGTACATAAGTAGTGTGTTAGGCCCGTAACAAGTATTTATACAATTGTCAACTGGGTCTCTGAATGAATTAACTCTTCTGTCAGATCTTATCCTACTCTAAAAGTTCAAACTTTAGCTACAGGAAAGGCTCACAAACAGGATTATTAGTGATAGTACAATGCCTGAATCTCTCGGCTGTCTGAACCAAGAGTTCACGAAGTTGACTGGGGAGTGATGGCACATCTGTAATCCCAGCACTCAAAAGACTGAAACGGGAATATGACCATGAATTCAAGGCAAGCCTGGACTATAAATCAAGACCTGATTTCAAAAAGAAAAAAAAAAGCATGGGATTGGGAGAGGACTAAGTGACTGAACTGCTTATATAAGCATGCAGGCCTGAATTCACATCCCCAGAACCCACGTAAAAGCTAGGCATGGACAAGCCTATTTAGCCAAAGCAGTAAGCTCTAAGTTCACTGGGAGACCCTGCCTCAAAACATAAGGTCGAGAGGCATAAAGGAAGACACCAGATATTAAGCTTTGGCCTCCAAAAACAACCACACAAGAGCACGTGGACCAACGTGTGCAGCTGCACATATCCACATGCAACACATACCACACACACTAAAAAAATTCTATAAAGATTAGTCTCATACAATCATTATCATGTCAACTAAAACCCAACATAACAGCTACCATGCCAGAACCTTGGAAAATGATCAGATATGACATGACAGCACAAAACAAGTCTCTTTTTTTTTTTTTTTTTGAGCATGATTCCCAGAATGATGGCAATGGTAAGAATTTTGAATATAAAACTAATAATAAAAGTTATAATTTTTAAAGTTTCCTGATGAAAGAAATTGATGGGCTCACAGAAACTTCACAGAGAATCAGTATGACATGGGAATCCATGGATTTGTAAAAATGTGAAGGTCTGCTATATAAGACTGATGAGAAGGCAAACAAGGCAATAATTTATATAAAACTCAACAAAACTATTATAAAAAGTCCATCCGTGTTTTAGTTTAGGGTTACCATTTATGTGATGAAACAGCATGGCCAAAAGCAACGTGGGGAGAAATGGCTTATTTCACTCATACTTCCATATAACAGTTCATCATCAAAAGCAGTGAGAGAAGGAACCCAAGGAATCTGGAGGTAGAAGCTAACACAAAGGCCATGGAGGAATGCTGCTTACTGGCTTGTTCCCCATGGCTTGCTCAGCCTGTTTTCTTACAGAACCCAGGACTAACAGCCCAGGCATAGCACCACCCACAATGGGCTGGGCCCTTCCCATCCATCACTAATTAAGAAAATGCCCTACATGTAGGCTTGCCTACAGCTCAATCTTACAGAGGCAATCTTAATTGAGATTCCCTTTTCTCAGATGAATGTAGTTTGTATCAAGTTGACATAAAACTATCCAGCAATTAGCCCCTTGTCAATTTGATATAAAACAACACTGTAAAGCCACAACCTTTCCTTTTTTTTTTTTTTTTTTTGTTTATCCCCAAGAGCACATATTAATATAAATGTCACAATATAAAACATTTACAAGCTCATCAGACTGGAGGGTATGGAAGAAGAGAGTACTCACAGATACTTGGGAGAGATAACTGGAATTGGGAAGCATTTAGGGGGTAATATGAAAACTTAGTGCAATGTAAACTCCCTGTAATTTATGAGGGTGACCCCAGCAGACTTCTAGTAATAGGGAATATGGAGTCTGAACCAGCCATATTCCAAGCCAACCTGGCCTACAGATCATGTCTCAAAACAAAAACAGGGGCTGGAGAGATGACTCAGAGATTAAGAGCACTGGCTGCTTTTCTAAAGGTCCTGAGTTTGGAGTTTGATTCCCAGCAACCACATGGTAGCTCACAAGCATCTATAATGAGATCTGGTGCCTTCTTCTTACAAGCAAGCATTCATGCAAAGCAGAATACTGTATACCTAGTAAGTAAATAAATAAAAACAATTAAAAAGGAAAACAGAACATTTCATTAACTAAATTCAATAAAGTTCTGAAGCAGTGTCCAACTTCTCACAGAAGAAAGTGGTTTTGATGACTTTGGGACTCAATATTGTCTGGATATTTTCATGTTAATACAAATCATGTGGGTGCTAAAAGGTACTTTAAAACAACAACAAAACCTGGTGTTGGTGAGACTGCACAGTGGGTAATGGTGACTGCCATCAAGTCTGGCAACCTGAGTTGAATCCCTGGAGCCTACATGGTAGAAGGAAGAAACTAACTCCAGAAAACGTGTGGACCTCTGATCTCCATACATCTGCTGTGGCATTTGCATGCCCATATATATATATATATATATATATATATATATATATATATACACACACACACACACACATATATATATAATTATATATAAAATGCTTCCCAATATATAATTATATATATAATTTTTGTGTATATATTATATATAATTATGCATTTTATATTAATATGTAACACATATTTTAATATATTAATATGTAATTATATATTATATCTTTATTTTATGGTATATATTTATATATAATTATATATAATTTTGTATATATTATATATATAATTTTTTGTGATATACATATGCAAAAATTATTTTTAACAATTTAAGGATAAGTAAAATGAACCATGTAACCGGGCACAGTGGTGCACGCCTGTAATCCCAGCACTCCGGGAGGCAGAGGCAGGTGGATCTCTGTAAGTTCCAGGCCAGCCTGGTCCACAAAACGAGTCCAGGTTACACAGAGAAACCCTGTCTTGACAAAGCAAGCAAGCAAACAAACAAAAAGTAAAATGCTGGAGGTGTGCCTCTGTGGTACAGCACTTGCCTAACATGCACAAGTCACTGGGCTCAGTTTTCAATACTGAAAAGAGTATGCTTTTAGCCTAATGGTTGTTTTACAATCCAAAAAAAAAAAGAAAGTTGCACACAACTTACTTCCAATTTCTTCTACTGTTAACATGCTACGTTAGGGTGATATATTAGCTCCATCAAATGGAGCAACAGTAATCTATTTTCATTACTAACTAAAGTAAATATTCAATCTTTACCTAATATCATTTTTCTGCCCCAGGATTCCATGCAGTCTATATATATTACACTTACTTGCCATGTTGAATTTCTCAGACATTCTTTGGTTTTGATGACTGTGGTGGTTTGAATAGGAACAGCCTGCATTGATCCATGTGTTTAAATGCTTGGCCATAGGGAGTGGCACTATTAGGTGTGGCCTTGTTAAAGGAAATGAGTCACTGGGAGGGTGGGCTTTGAGGTCTCCTATACTCATGTTCTGCCCAGTGTGGCACAATACCCTCGTGTTGCCTACAGATCAAGATGCATAACTCTCAGCTCCTTTTCCAGTACTGTGTCTGCCTGGATGCTGCCATGCTTCCCACTATGATAACAGACAAAATCTTTGAAACTGTAGGCCAGCCCCAATTAAATGTTTTCGTTTGTAAGAGTTGTCCTTGGTTATGGTGTCTCTTCACAGCAATAAAACCCAAACTAAGACAATGACCTTAACAAACATTTTATAAAAGGACCCTTAACTGGGGTTCAGTGACTTTTCACCCCACAATGTGACTTGAGAGATGTCAGGAGGAAAACCACAGAGTTAGAGTGGTCCTTACATCTCATAGAGCACATGTTATCAACATACGATACTGTTGATGCTGATGTCCTCACTTGACTCAGGTGGTGCTTTCCAGGCTTCTCCATATGGGAACAACTCCCTTCCTTCTTTGGAGGAATGTCCCTAGGAGTAGCCTTCTCTGAAGGCACAGGTGTTATGTTGTACCTCTTTGATGGGAAGCATCATAGTCAATCACTTGCAATCTCTCTAACCTATTCTCTTGAATTCTCTATGAATTCATAGACATTTATTTTATGCTTTGGGTTAATCCAATGTTACAGTATTTAAGTCACTGCCTAAACCCTCACTTTTTTGGCCACTGAGAACTCTTGCTGTTGGTTCCCCTATCCCCTGGACATATTATCAATTGCTACATTTGTGATATCCTGTTGATTTTCTTCTTACTCTGTTTCCCTGCTCCTGATTCTTCCTTTTGGACTTCCTCGCTATCTTACACTACAAAACGTTCTATCTTGCATATTCTAGTACCAGTCCAAGAAACAGAGATTTCTACAAGGATCATTGGTTCCTTTTGCAGGACAATCATAGAAACCAAGACATGTATAGTAGGTGTGTTGATTGACACACCTACTATACTATAATTTTTTCAACAGCCCTCAGGCATCTCTATGCTCTGTTCTGGGCAGCAAAGACAACTGTGCACAAAGCTACAGAGCCCAGAGCTCTAGAAATCCACATTCATTATTCCCTTCTCGTAGGCAGAGACTAAGGCTTGAAAAGCCCCATCTGTACTTACAAAATGTACAAAAGCCAAAACCCTATTCCTACCTTTGGTTAACATCACTACCTAGCCTAGGTAGATATCCTTTGTGCCCTGTCCCCATCCCTTCAGTGTGCCAGGCTTGGCCTCACTGTTGCAATGCACTGTGCCCAGTATGCGGGCTGAAAGCAGTAGGGAACAGCTCCAAGTGACAATGGCACAAGTTCCCTACCCCACATGAGAACTTAGCCAAGAATTTTAAACCAGCCCGTTTTCCCCAGGATAAAACCTCAGCAGACATTGGTATCCGGTTTGATGGCTTAAACCTTAAATGCTGTCTTCCCTTTCCTACCTCACTTCTTACTCCCTATATAGAAGAAAGTCAAATCCTCCTGACAGGTCTGTTCTCTCAGGGCTAAGTACATACTTCTTTCAGAGGGAAAATGCTGGGTTGCTTGAGTCAAACAGTTGGGTTAAATCTGTTCTTGTCACTTAATTCCTGAATGACCTGACTCCTGAACATTTCATTTCTGCATCTCCAAGGGGGTAAGATTACACATCTTAGAGCCCTACCAGTACTAGCGTAGCATCCACTGAAGTGCACAGAGCTCACTGCCTCCTAAACAAGGCTTTACCATTTTGTAGTCTTGACTGGTGTAACAGAATTACCCAAGACACTCTGGCTAGAAACACAAACACTATGGATTATTCATGAGACCAAAAACTTCCTGAAATACCCATTAGCTTTGAAACATCAAGAGACACACTCTGATCCTTTCATCTCAAAATCATGCTCTCCTGTATTCACCAACCCTAGTTATTAGGGATACAGTCACTGCTTTGACCTGCACCACAAGGCCGGAGTAAAGCCACACCGCATATTATCAAGCCATGTACCCTTCTGGCTATGAGAGAGTACACTGGCTACTTAGAAAGTGCTTCCCATTCCCCTCACTAAGCAATGCACTCATCTGCCCTTACCCAGAGCCAATGGGAACAACAACGTCCTTTGATGAATGACCCAGTCATTTTTTTCCCTCAAGCTATCTCCATTATTTTGCATTTTTCTCAGAAGTTAAGAAAAGTTAGAATTTAAAAACTAACATTT
The DNA here is from genome assembly GCF_907164565.1 of Psammomys obesus. Lineage (NCBI taxonomy): Eukaryota > Metazoa > Chordata > Mammalia > Rodentia > Muridae > Psammomys > Psammomys obesus. The sequence goes on along the minus strand of NW_026596101.1, from coordinate 1,826,217 downwards.
TCTAAAAAGGTGGTAATAAGGTTTTGGGGGTTCTTGTTTTTGTTTTTTTCTGTAGCTCTCAGGTTTCTAGATAGCTCTTTCAGAAATGACTGAAAATGAAGAAAAGCTCTATGAAACTAGAAAACACAAGCCAATAGCTAAGTGCTATTTAGTTAAGGGACCAATACTCTGCGCCTATACTTGTGAGGAATTTTGTTCATAAAGATGCTGTGCTTAACTTAACACCAAAAAAGAAGCCACTGAGTTCCTCCCTCCCCCCCCCGCCCCTGGGGGGGGCAGGCAGATTTGTAAAGGTTATAATGTTATTCATTCATGTATTAATTGACTTAGATTCTTTTATGGCCTGCCCTCTGCATCTGTGGAAGGCTCACCTACCTAAGTTAGAGCAGGCTAAAAATCTGACCCAGAATCATGGTATTAGCTAATCTTTATAATCATTAAAAGTCACAACTCTTGTTGTGCTCTTTAATATACTGACTCAGACAACCATGCACAGCAGGCTCTGACCATAGGTTTACCAAATTTAATGAAAACCATATTCATCACCCTATGTAAACTCATGGTTACTACTTTAAAGGCAATTGTTAAAGCATAAATCTTCCTTTTTAGAACACATCCTAAAGTAAAATCAGCCATTTCCCTTACAGTGTAAAAAACAAAATTCTTTCATTATAGATGAATTTTTTCAGAAGACTTTTTTTGTTTGTCTTTTTTAATAGCACATAAATAGAAAAGGAAACAAGCAAAGAAGCAACCTGCTGAATGGCTTTTAAAAGTTTAATGATTTCAAACCTACAAGCCCCCAGACATTCCAGTTGTTAACAGCCTATCACAGCTATCTGTGTGTTTATAATAAATGCTTAACCATAGAGAGCATGTTGCTGGCAGTGTTATTTAATTCATCAGTGTGATTTTCTTAAGAACGAATCCATATCATAAATTTTAAAAATTTAATACTGCTATAGTAATAGAATCCAGACACCTTATTTGAATTTCTCCACTCATGCCAAAAGATGGTGTCTCTCAAATTTAAAAAAGAAAAAAAAAAATTTTCAAAATAATGATCTAAAGATTCTTCCAAGAAAAAGTATGACTCAATTCACAAATCATTCCTTCATATGAAGATTGTGTCTCTCTTCTCTAGGGTCATAATCAACAGCATCTTTTCTTCTAATTTAGCCTTCAATTAAAATGCAGTGTCCACGGTTTGCCAAGAATCAGTGAACAAAAGCACTCTTTTCTTGCTTAATGAGAACAGTAAGTTAATTTACAGAAATTTGGACAAGTCTCTTGAACTCCTGGAAATCATCTAGCAAGGAACTGTACAACAATCTGAAATTATTATTAATCTGTTTTCAAGCTGCAAAAGAAGATCAATATAGTACAAACAACATAAATTCTAAAAGTAGTACTTACAAGATACCCTAGCAATAAAGATCACTCTATCGTAATAACTATTTGGATTGGATACACATACTGAATCTTAAGATTGTTCTCAGGTGTCAATCTTCCATGTTATATGAGCTTGAATACTGCTTTAGCACAACAAAGGAAACTAACATGTTCGTTCAACGTGGTCAGTTTGGTACTGTATACAACAGCTCCAAGGGAGAAAGAAAACTTGCATATTTCTACTCACAGTTGCCCCACAACAACATGACATTTACCTGACAAAAGAAATATTAAAAAAACCACGGTCCTACTGTTTAAAAAATAAAGTATCCATCTACCTACACATATGCCTATCTGTGGAAGGCACATTTATGAATGTGCTAGTGTAATTTTAACCTCATTAAATTATTAAACTTTATTCTATTAACTTGATTTTTTTTTTATTTTTCACAACACACATAGTCTGTAAATTGTAAAAGTTTGTTGTTTTTTTTGCTTTGTTTTGTTTTTTAAGTTTGGGGCATTGCTGTAAATGTTCTTTAATCTGTCAGTGTGCCTTTCTTAAGAATTAATCCATACAATAACTGGAGCACACAGCTATCAAAATCAAGAAGCTGAATACTGCTACAGTAATAAAATCTGGAGACCTTATTCATATTTCCCAACCATGCCAAAAGATAGTGTTTCTTTCAAGTTAAAAAATAACTTTGTTAGCCAGGCGGTAGTGGTGAATGCCTTTAATCCCAGCATGCAGGAAGCATATGCAGGTAGATCTCTGAGTTCACAGCCCGGACAGTCTACAGAGCAAGTTCTAGGACACCAGGGATACACAGAAAAATCCTGCCTCAAAAATCAAACCAACCAATAAATAAATAAATAGATAGATAGATAGATAGATAGATAGATAGATAGATAAAACCAAACAAAAATTCAAAATTAATAACCTAAAGATTCAGATTCATTTATACATATATACATGTACACATGCATATATGCACACATACATATATAAGAATATAAGAAATACAACAAAAAGGTCATAAAAATAAAAAAATTATAAAAATGCAAAAGATACAGAAACATTTCAATATAAAATATAAATAAAACTCTAGGCTTATGACTTACAATGCTAAGCAACAGATGAACATTCAAATCAACTGCCAACCCTACTACCAAAAGTAAAAGGATGATACAATTACAGAGTTGCAGAAGATCGCAAGAGAGTCACTACAGTATTCATCTCTCTTCCCTCTGCTGCCTGAAGATCACAAAAAGCAAAAGACAAAGAAAAGCCTATACCTCTGACAGGCTTTGATTTTACTATAAAATTAAGTTTTGACTAGTCTCTTCCCACTATGAATTCTTTTCCTGAATTCTATAGTGATAACTATGCTAGTCAAATGTACTACTTAAGTTTTGTACTACTTAAATTTTGGAGTCATTATATGACACTGGCATGAACTCTGTGACAGCCTTCCGCCAGGCCACTATCATCTTCTCTTATAAATCAGTTCATGTTTTCCAATTAAATGATGAAAATTATGTCTGAACTGAGCCAAGACTTGTAGGCATAATGTTATTGTGCACTGTATAAAGACTCAAATGTTGATTTCTGTGACCCCATATCTGGTTGCAATCCTTGTTCTGAGAATCTCCTGTCTCAATGTTGTGGAAACACTGCTCCTCAATTGTTCCCTGATATGTCAATAAAACAGCTCAACATCCAGATGCTGAGCAGGAAAGAGACTAGGGCTTTACTTCCTGGCAGCCAGTAGAGGAGAAGAGAGGGGGAGGGAGGAAGTAGGGGATTCAGGCATGGGCAGAGGTCCAAGAGATATCAGGAGAGAACAGCTGAGCAGAGAAAGCTGTAATTGTAAAAAGACACCTCACCTCTTTCCATAAGCAGTGAGTTACAACAGCACTTTGGACAAAGTAATATATTTTTATAAACATTTTCTACTGTGGTTCGGATCTTGAATGTTCCCTAAATCCCTAGTCTGGGGCTACTGGGAGGTGGTAGAACCCTTAGGAGGTGTGACCTCATGAAAGGTCCTTAAGTCTACTACTTCTTCTCCAACTCCTGCTTTCTTTGATTCCTGTGCATGAGGTAAGTGGTTTCCATCACACACTGCTCAAACTATGATATGCTGACTCACTATAGAGCCAAAGCAAGAGAGCCAACTGAACATGTATTGGGATTTCTGAATGAGTTTTGTTCATTTTTTTTTCTCTTTCTCTTTTCTTTCTCCTTCTCCCCCCGACCCCCAATACTGGGTTTCTCTGGCTATTCTGGAGCTAACTTTGTAGACCAAGCTGGCATCAAACTCACAGAGATCCACTGGCTTCTGCCTCCTAAACACTGGAGTTAAAGGCGTACACCACCATGCATAGTTGAATGAGTTAAAGTAACCTTTTTCCTTTATAAGTTGAATGCCTCTGATATGTTCTTACAGCAACAGAAAGCTAACTAGCACATGAACACATGGCTAGTTCATTTTATTTTCTCCTCAACTATATTTCCTTTACTTTTTCGACTAGGCCAAGAGACTACCTGTCTCTTAGTTATTATGTTGCACTGGCTAGCCTGGAGGGTTCTGCCTTCCTCTGTCCTGAGTACTGAAATTAAAAAAAAATATGCCATCACACTCAGCTTCCAAATTTTTCTTCTGACAAAAACACTTAACAAAAGCAGCTTAAGGAAGAAGGAAGAAAATTTATTTGACTCATGGTTTGAGGGTGCACTGTATTAGAAGGCAGGAATGGCAGAAACAGTATGTGTAAGCTTGTCTTATTTAGTGCCCACTAAGATAAAGGAAAGACATGAATGCTACTGCTCTGATGCTTTTCATTCAGTCAGGGCCCCAGCATTCAGGAGGCAGAGAAAGGCAGATCTCTGTGAATTCGAGGCAAGCCTGGTTTACACAGAGTTCCAGGCAAGTCAGGACCATATAGTGAGATCTCGCTGTGGCGGACGGGTGGGGTGGTTAACTAATAAAGTCATATTTTAAAAATATGTTTCCAAGGGCCAGCCACATAGCTCAGCAGTAGAGTATTTGCCTACCATGTACAAGGCCCTAAGTAAGTTCAATATCCGTACTGAAATACATGTGTAAAAATTACATATGTAACATTTTCAAAATTTCCAGTCACTAAATATATAATTTTTAAGAATCTGAGGGCCCAGGCATACTGAGAAGCTACAAGATAACACCACGGCCCTGTGACCGGTCCCCTCACCAGGCCAGGAGCATCAGAAAGTGAGTAAGCAGGTGATGGAGTGAAGGAAGAGAAGAAGTGAGCATATGGGTGATGGAGAAATGTGAGACGGAATGATGATCGAGATTGGGGTATATAATGTGAAATTCACAAAGAATCAACACGAAGTTTTCAAAAAACTTACAATCTATCCTATTCATTGAGGTCATTGTTAATTTCTCTTTCCTGTGTGTACTATCTTTCCGATCAGCTCCGTACATGTTTTCTTGAACAACAACAACAACAAAAACCTCATTGTTTATCATGTTTGCTCTACCTATCAACTAACTCTAGGGGGAAAGGAAAACAACGTCACTTTATGACCACTACATTAGTCTCCCACATCCCCGCTTGCTATTGCTATGAAGATGACCCAGTATATAAATGAACGAGAACTGACATGGACCATGAATCTATCCTCTAGATCAGTGCTTCTCAACCTGTGAATATCCTGCACATCAGATAGTCGCAATATGATTCCTAACAGCAGCAAAAAAGTTATGAAATAATTTTGTGGTTGAAGTCACCACAACATGAGGAACTGTATTAAAGGGTCACGGCATTAGGAAGGTTGAGAACCACTGCTCTAGATGGTTAATGTTGATAGACTCTGGAAATATCTAGGAGAGAAGGTTCCAGGCACACCTAAGAGGACTGATCTTGATTAGGTTAACTGGAACAAGAAGACACACTCCAAAAGTGGACAGGACATTCCCTGGACTTGGGGTGTAGACTCCATGAAAAGGAGAAAATCAACTAAGCACCAGCACTTATCTTTCTTCTCCTAACTATTCATAGGACAAGCTGTATAAAATTAACAAAACAAAATAAATAAAACATTTGATTTTCTTACCATGAGAGAGGGCCTGAACCCCAGAACTATGAGCCAAAATAAACCCTTTCTCCTTAAAGTTTGATTCTGTCAAGGTATTTGTCACAACAGAAAAGCGACTATGAAACATAGAAAGCAGAAATTGAAAAGAACCAATTTCTACACATTTCTTACCTATTGCATGAATCTGATTCTGAGGAGAGGAGAATATCAGTACAACTAGAAGAATCATCTGGTCTCTCGGGCTCTGACTGCCCTGGGGAGTCCAGCTTTGACTGAAGAATGGGTTTTGTTACTGAGACAGTATCTGAGAAGCTCACATTATCTTCTTGTGCTGACAAGGAAAAATAAAATACAAAAAAAAAAAAAAAATTAAAGAGGACCTTAAAATGTACAACCTATATAAGCCTTTATATTTCTTTAACACTTAATATGGCTATTTTTATTTTTAAAATAGAAGTAAAAAACACTGATTCTAAAACTATGAAATAGAAAATGACACTTTAATTGCTACTAATTATCTTACCTTTTTCATTTTAAAACAGATATGAGAATGCACTGCCATTCTAATGAAGTTTCTATTAGCAGCTTAGTAAGAAATAATTGCATGTTTCATCAGAGAACACTGACAAATTAACCAAACAGAGTCATTAAGGGAATCTTACTATTTGGCACATGACATGACATTGAACATCTATGGACACTTCTCCGAACCCTTTCAATAAAATCTATCCACTAAGGAAAACCAATCAGACAGGAATCTTGTCATTTCATATGACAAATTTCTGTACATACTCCGTCATATTGTTTTCAAAGTTTCTTTTTATAAAGATGCAGGGACACGGCAGAGTGGTTTGAAAGAATATGACATACAGGCATAGGCAAATATATGAAAATAAAGGCACAAAAATTACCAGCTGTGCCAGACTGTCTGATGCCTAGGACCCTCCCTCTCACAGTGTGTGCCAACACTACGAGGATTTTTATCTGTGCTACCCTGAGAATGCAGAAAATGAATGAATGCCAGCAACTATTAAGGTTTTGTGAGAATAAAAAATTTATTGAATAGGACAAATTCTTTAAAAACAAAATCAAAACTACCTTTCCAAGTTCATATAATCAAAATTTCCAGAAATGACTCTCAGTGTTTGTTCTACAGGACAGCATTCATCTTCAGTGCAAACTCCTAACATTGTCTGAGTACCAACAAACCGTCATGACCAAAGCAGAGCCACACCCTCTGCTGTTCATCAGGAAGAGAGGAAGGCCATTAACCAGTGACTTCCCAGAAAGTCCAGAACTTCCTCTAATAAAGACACCACAGGAGGAAAACCAATCATGAAGGAAATTCAATCACTCAGTAATTATGAAGAATGCAGTCAAACTGGCATTTTAGTCATCAAATACCATGACCAAAAAGCAAGTTGAGGAGGAAAGGGTGTATTTGACTTACACTTCCACAGCACTGTTCATCATTGAAGGAAGTCAGGAACTCAAACAGGACAGGATCCAATGCAGAGGCCATGGAGAAGTGCTGCTTACTAGCTTGCTTCCCTTGGCTTTCTCAGCCTGTTTTCTTACAAAACCCAGGACCACCAGCCCAGAGATGGTACCACCCACAATGGGCTGAACCCTCCCCCCATTGATCACTAATTGAGAAAATTCCTTACAGCTGGATCTCATAAAGGCATTTCCTCAACCGTGGCTCCTTCCTCTTTGATACCTCTAGCTTGTGTCGAGTTGACACAAAATCAGCCACCACATAAGGGAACAAGGATTCAATTTAAAACAAACTTAAATATTTGCACAGTGACTACACTCTCCTCTTCTTCCCTGCTTACGTTAGCTTAGAGAGGATAAAACCCCATCAAAGATAAACATCATCCAACAATCTGCGAGCACTAAAAAGTCAGTTATCCTTCCTGCCTGCCCCTTGAAAAGCAGAGCCCAAATGTGAGGATCAGACAACAGACTTTCCCCTAAGACAAACAACAAAAACAAGTCAAGTTCCCCTTGAGAGTGCATGCCTCTTACTCATTTACAGGTCAGTTCAACGTTTACTCTAAAGGACAGCAGTTACACTCAGTGTGGACACTTCACTAAATCCATCTTTTCAATCTGCCCTCCCCTTTCGAATGCCTTTCCTCTTAGGTATCTCTGTTTGTTAACCAGTGACTTCCCAGAAGATCCAGAACTTCCTCTTATAAAGACACCACAAGGAGGAAAACCAATCATGAAGGAAATTCAATCACTCAGTAGTTATAGAGAATGCAGTCAAACTGGCATTTTAGTTAGGGTTTCTATTGCTGTGATCAAACACCATAACCAAAAAGCAAATGTAGCCTCACAACATCAATTACCTCTGAAGCACAGAGACTGTATGTAGTACATAAGCGTACATACACCTAAGATGTATTTTCAAAGCACAAGCAACCAATTCTATGTGAGACATTGGACTAATAAACAGAAAATATTCTCATAGTGGGAAATATTGAGTCCAGTTCTTAAGAATTAAATTAATTTCTAAGGACATCCTTTAACAACTGCGTGAATAAATTCAAACCATTCGAAGATCATGAGTTATATACTAAGGCAGCATCTAGCACCTGAAAGACCCCCAAGAGATCTGAGGACAGATAAGGAGTTCAATAATACAAAAAACAAAAAGAAAGAAAAGGAAGGAAGGAAGGAAGGAAGGAAGGAAGGAAGGAAGGAAGGAAGGAAGGAAGGAAGAAAGGAGAGAGGGAGGGACGGAGGAAGGAGAGAAGGAAGGAAGGAAGGAAGGAAGGAAGGAAGGAAGGAAGGAAGGAAGGAAGGAAAGGAAGGAAGGAAGAAAGGAAAGAAGGAAGGAAGGAAGGAAGGAAGGAAGGAAGGAAGGAAGGAAGGAAGAAAGAAAGAAAGAGAGAAAGAAAGATAGATAGATTCAAGAAAAATCTAGCTTTAAAAAAAGTTCATGAATTGAAATATGTAATATTGCTAAGATGTCAATATTACTCAAAGCTACCCATATAGTCAATGCAATCCAATATAAAAAGAACTCAACAGTGGTTTTGCGAAAAGAATAATTCATCCTAAAATTTACATGCAATCTCAAGAAGTCCCAAATAGCCAAATAATATTGAAAAAGATTAACATCTAAATGATGCATACTTAACTTCCAAATAAAACTAAGTATGGACTAGGTATAAGGCCAGACTCAGATCAATGTAACAGGCAGAATAAGGACAAGAAAAGTAAACCTTTTTATGGTTAGTTGAATGTTTTTGTTTGTTTTGGCTTCTTTCTATTTTTGAAACAGATTCTTGCTATGTAAGGAAGGATGCCCTCAAACTCATAATCTTCCTGCACCCAATTCCTGAAGAGCGTTGGAACTGTGAACATGTTTTATGCACCCAGTCTGATAAGCTGGCTTTTGAGAAACTATCAACAGCATTTTACAACAAAAGACAAGACTTCAAAATAATAATACTGAGAACTAGACATCTGCATACAAAATAATCGAGGTGGACACCATCTCATACCTTAGATAAAAGCAAAGTAAAATTGGCCAAAGACCTAAAACTAAGTGGTGATACCACAAAATACTAGGAAGAACTCATTGGAATAGAGTAATTTGCACAACAGGGGATTTGGCAATGACCTCATGTATATAATACCAAAAGTACAGCAATAAATAAATAAACTGGACATAATAAAAAGTTAAAACAGTTTTGTGCATGAGAGGTACTACCAGGAAAGCAAAAGGCAATACAGAGTGTCTTCAAATATTTGCAAATCTTATATACACAATGAGGAACAAATATCCACAGTAAGAAACCCCAAAAACTCAATCAAAACCCAAAGACCCATTAGTAAGTAGGCAAAGGGCTCAAATACATTCCAAAACGGGGGGGGGGGGGGGGGGAGAACCAAAAAAAAAAAGAAAAAAAAAGAAAAACCCCAAAAAAAAAAAAAAAAAAAAAAAAGAAAAGAGAGAGAGGGGAAAAAGGAAAAAAAAAGGGGGGGGGGGGGGGGGGGGGGGGGAAGATAGCCAATAAGTACGTGAAAAGATGCTGAACTTCCTAGAAAAATAAAAATCAAATCATGATGACACACTACTTCATGTCAACTTGACTACATATGGAATTAACTAAAACCCAAGTTTTTGGAAGACATACCCTAAATCGAGGCCACACCTTCTGGTGGCAGGCTACATTATAAAAAGACTGAGAAAAGGGAAAGTTTTTGCTTTTTCCCTGCTTCCCTCACCCTCTCTGGCAAGTACATCTACCCTGTTGCTGAGGCATTCCTTAACTCGCATTAGGAACTGCTTCTTTGGTCTTCCAACATAAGCGGAAAACCAGATGGACTAGTGGACAAAGAAAACCATCAAGTGCTGACAGTATGTGGAGAAATGAGACATGGACTGCCAGTTGGAATGTAAAATGATGCAGCCATTTGTGTAGCATAATCTGTTGGTTCTTCAAAAGGTTAAATACAGAACTATCATTTGAACCAGAAATTCCACTTAGACACTTTCTGATTAGCTTTACTATCAATTTGACACAACCTAGAATCACATGAAAGAAAGTCTCAATTGAGGAATTCCCTAAATTAGATTGGCCGTGACCATGTCTGTGGTGGACTGTCTTGATTGTTATTTAATGTAAGAGGATCTAGCTCACTTTGGGTAGTAATATCCTTAAGTACGCAGGCCTGAGCTGTATAAAAGAGCTAGCTGAGCATAAAGTAGCCTGAGATACCAGTAGCAAGCAGTACTTTCCATGGTTCCGCTGGACTTCTCTGACTGTGAAGTAAATCTCTAGGTGGGAAGTAATCTCTTGGTTGGAAGGCAGACCTGCCTTCAAGTTCCTGGCCCTGACATCCCTAAATAAGAAACTTCGAACGGGGATTGGAAGCCAAATAAACTCTTTCCTTCCCAAAGGTTTTGTTTATTTTGATTTTATTTTTATTTATTTAATTTTTCTCATCAGGGCTTTTTATCACAGCAACAAAAATGAAACTAGAACAGGCATGTAATAAAAAGAACTGAAAGCAGGGTCTTAAACCATGAAACCAGTGTCTTAAACCAGGCTGATAGGTGACAACTAATGCACATAAAAACATTATTCACAACAGTCAAGAAGGCACAATAACTCAATAAGAAGATGAAATGCTGCATACACATAAGAAATACTATTGCCACAAAAAGGAAAGAAATTTTAACATTTGCCACAACACTGATGGACAATAAAAATAGGCCAATATAGGAAGACAGATACTGTATAATTTTACTTGCATTAGGTCTCCAAAGCAAGCAAATCCATAAAGAGACAAATAGATGATCAAGGATAGGGATATGTGGGGGACCAGGGTGTGATGTGATGCCCCAGGTACAGAGTTTGTACTGGGTGTGCTGAAATGGTTTGGGGCAGAGATGGATGGTTAAAAAGTACTATGAGTGCATCTATTAGCCATGAATTGTGCACCTTTGTTCATGAATTGTGCTATTAAAATATACATTATATGCATTTCATCACAATTAAGAAAAATATTAAAGAAATTTTTGTGCAACTTTCTCCATTATGATTCTGTTCTTCTCATGGTCCAAAGCCTTCGCAACAGAAATACATTAATCTCAAATTTAAAATTGGACCAAAACTAAGTAATGCACTGAATTTTTTGGCAAACCAAGTACATTACCTTTAGACTCTTCATCACAACACTTCATCCAAAGTAAACATGAGACAGAGTTCTACAACAAAAATAACTGTCTTTCTTGGTAGGCTGTCTTAGTATCTTCAGCAATAACCCTTACAGCTAGGAAATATCCTCACAGTCAATTACAGAACTTGGGGTGCTTCATACTTACCAGGCAGCAGACATCTCTTCAGGACAGTCTCCCCTTGTTCCAAAGTAAGCAATAAGCTACTTAACAGTCAACAACTGCTACATTAATCTTATCTAAAAAATATTTTCACCCACTTCAAATACTGAATCACTTCAGTAAATTCCAATGGTTTTAAATTCTTTATACAATTAAAAGAAAAAAAGAAAAAAAAAAAAAAAGAGGACCAACAAGATGGCTCAGTGGGTATATTCAACCTGAGTTTGATCACGAAACCCACATGGTAGAAGGACAGAACCAACTCCCACAAGTTGTCCTGTAAGTTCCTCAAATATGTACAAGTGATGTACATGCATACACAAAATAAGTAAATAAATGTAAAAAAAAAAAAAAGTTATGAATTTACTACACTTTCAGTAAGTCTTACCAGTATATTCAGATGACAGTTTCTCTGCAGGTCCATCTTTTCTTGTTTTTGTAGCTTCTGACATTCTGCCAGTTTTCTTGTATCCTCTTTTGGCCTGATCTACCAGAAGCTGGAATTCATTCTGATGCTTTTTACCTAAAATTCAAAAGAACTGTGAGTGCATGAACCATTTACACACGACAAACTGAGTATCAGGTACACTCAGGAACATCATTCGCAGAGTCTCCCGCACTGAATGCAGAAGCTGCAACACGGAAGACCACAGAGGGCGCAGGGGCAGCTGTTAAGTCTCTCTTCCTCTTCACCCAAAGCAAACATGGATAAATACTATAGCTTGCTATTGGAGGTTTTTTTTCCTCCCAAACCCCTTTTTATGGAGAGGCTTTCCACAGAGTATGAGATATAGACTGGTAACCATTTTCTCCTTCCCTCCCATCTTACTTTCTTTTTGTTTCAGTGAGGCAGGACTTACTTTGTAGCCAAGAAGGATCTCAAACTCTTAATTCTCAGCTTCCCAAATGCTGGGATTTCAACATGTGCCACCACACTCAGTGACTGACGCTTCAAAAATACACCCGAAAGGTGGCTTTCTACCTAATATTCAAGATACACAAGTCTATGAAGACTAAGCAGATTACAGTAACTGACACAAAAGCAGCGGCTCTAAGAAAGTAGGTTTATAATAAAGAATGTTTTTCCAACATTGCTGTTTCCCAGAAGAATGCTTTGAACAGTTTACATTCTCAGCTCGCCATGTCCCGTTTTAAGATATATAACACCAAGATATATAACTACCACTTTAACACCTCCGAACTAATTTCATAACCCTGACTTCAAGGCCATTATTACCCAGATTAACAATACACTCCTGAAGAACCCTCGGTGATAGAGCACAAGGATTAGGACACTAACTTGTGAGACTGAACCATGTTTCTAGGAGCTGTTGTTGTACTTTACTTACTGGTAACCACAGTTCAAAATAATACTGTCTGTAAATGTCCTCAAATTTTAGAAAACTAAAATACTACATTATACTATAATGGTGCAAAAAAAAAATTTAAGAACTTTCCACACATAGCCAACAATATATCTTTTAACACTTGGTTTCTTTTACATTTAGCACAATACAAAGGAAGAGGGAGTGTACTGGAGTAAGGTTCTACACAGGTATACCCAGAGCTACCCTTCTGGGATTCTAGCCATTCAGTTCCTTGAGCTGCAGTCATACTCTGTAAGTTACAGGTAACCAATAGTCATGAAAAACAGTTTTCTGTAGGTATATAAAATCCCTCAGCCGGAGAATCAGCTGAATTGACATCCCTACCCCACTGTGGAAGAAGCCAGTTTTGCCTCCATGTGCACATTCATTATCATAATCCTCATTCACAAGTCTGACTTTTTCATTGATTCTCTTTGGTATACCTTAAAAACATCTTCCCAATCTTTAATCAAATTTTAAAAATTCTATTTTTATTTTATTTTAAAAAATACTTATCCTTAGTATAAGCACATTTAAGTGTTTGTCTTTATATTCACCACATGTATACAGAAGGAGGTAAGAAGAGGGTGTCAGATCTCCTGGTACTGAAATACAGATGGTTTGAACTGCGACATGGGTACTGGAAATCAACCTGTGTCCTCTTCAAGAGCATTAATTTCTCTTCATTGCTGAGCCATCTCTTCAGCCCCTAATAACTAGTTTTTAAATCCATAATAAATTTAATGAGATGAATAACTTCACCTGGTTCTGAGAAGCTTTCCTTCAGTGTGGACAGCACTGTTATGAACCACCTCAAGTAAAAAAAATAATAATAAATAAAAAAAAATAAAGGCTGGATTCCTACATTTGAATGCTGGTGAGGATAGCAAGGCATTTATAAGACTATTTCTAATTCCAGTGTATTTGTGTACATACAGACTCCCAGTGAAACTGTATAACATCTGGTAAATTGTAAAAATAAAAGACTAAATTTTCACTAAAAGAATCATAAACTGGGCAAAGGGATTCCTGGAGAAAATCCAATTCTTTAGAAATGGGTGAAATTCAATGAAAAGTGACTTTTTTAATGAAAAATTAAAACAAAAGCAAACAAATATATAAACTATCAAGATTTCTAGACGCTTGGCATGGTAGAGCATGCCTTTAGTCACAGCTCTGGGGAGACAGAGATAGTCAGCTCCCTGACTATCTGAGGCCAGCCAGGGCTACAAGTAAAGAAATAAAAACGATTACTAGAGGAAGTCATTTCTTTAGGAGCAGGTACAATAATTCCTTTCATACCCTATTTAATTCCATGCATGTAAAGAGGATCACCTCACCTACTTCCTCAGCTCCCACGGTACATGGACACAATACTACCACCATCATTCTGGAGCTGATAATAGGAGTATGGAGTTTAATTAAGCCAACTATAGGCTTATTATCTTGCTTTCTTTTCTTGTTGCTGTGATAAAACACTGACAAAAGCAACTTAGGGAGAAAGGGTTTATTCAGGGCAGGCCGGTGGCAGGAGCTTCAATAGCTGCTCACATCTCATTCACAATTGGGAAGCAAATGAACAATAAACACGGTGCTCCTGCTCAGTAACCTTTAAAACACTTATAAAATCTAGGATCTGTGGGACTGGAGAGATGGCTTAGAATTAAGAGAACTGGCTGTTCTCCTTGAGGACCTGGGTTCAATTCCTACCACTGACATGGTGGTTAATAACTGTAACTCCAGTTCCAGGGAGTCTGATTCTCACATGGTGTACGGACACAGATGCAGGAAAAACACTCACTCACACATAAAAATAAATAAATCTTTATTAAAAATTTAAATCTAGTATTCCAACTCACCATGGGCAGGCCTTCTCATTTCAACACAATCAAGATATCCTATGGGCACTGCCAAAGGCCCATCTCTCAGGTGATTCTAGATTTTATCAAGCTGACCACAAAAGATTGTCAACAAAACCATCACAGTCATTTTCCTTCTTTCTTTTATTTTTTCTAAGCCACCAGGAAACATAGGGTGTGACTTAACATTTGTTCAAAAACCCCTAAAGTAATCAAATTAACACTCAGATGGGCTTAATGGCTTTACTCCTAAAGTATTAAAAGCTCAGGTTTATAGTGTCTTTTTATTCCTTGAGTCTAGTACCCCACGGCTAGGCTGGAAACAAAACTAACAGCCACCACTCTGGCTCTGGTTCAAGAAGTCCAAAATTGCTGCAGAGAAAATAAATGATGCCAACAGATTATGACTAATAAAACTGTTCCCACTCATCATTTCACTTATCTTAGAAGATCTGCTATTTGGCAAAGAACTCTCTAGAATCTAAATTATGAGTTTGAATTATATGTCTTGAATTTTCCTCTTAAAAACTTTAAGTGGTTCTGGGAGATGCACAATGGCTCGGCAGTTTAACAGGACTGGCTGCTTTTCCAGAGGAACTAGGTTTAGTTACCAGAACCTACCTGCTGGCTCATAACACCCAAAACTCCAATTCCAGGGTATCCAACCCTTTCTTCTGACTTCTGAGGGCACCAAGCACACATGCTGTACACAGAATACATGTAAGGAAAACACTCATACACATAAAATAAATAACCCTTAAAAAAAAAAAAAAAGTGGAACTCTGGTGTGGTGGCGCATGCCTTTAAACCAAGCACTCAGGGAGGCAGAAGCAGGTGGATCATGTTAGTTCGAGGCCAGCCTGGTCTACAGAGTGAGGTCTAGGCCAGTCAAGGCTACACAAAACCCTGTCTTGAAAAACCAAAATAAAAAAGTGGTTTGACTAGTTAAGGGAGCTGATGAACAAGTCCATATCTAACAACTCAAAATGACTGTGGCTTATTTTCTGCTCTTCATTCAAACCCCAGCACAGCTTTATTATGGACCCTCTTAGCTGACCTCACAGGACCAAAAAACATACAGACTTATGAAAACCTATATTCTTCCAAGCCACCACTCCTTCCCTATGTAGACATGCTCTATATTCCTAGCCATTATCATGAAACAGGAATAGCTGTGTTAGAATTAAAGGCCAACCCCTACCTTATGCTCTCACCTCCATCCATAAAACCACACACAGAATCGTCTTTAAACCAACATCACAGATTGGGAGGGGGGTACTTAGCAATTCAGGGACTGGCTTTTCATTTTTCATGACTTAATGAAAAAGAGGGCAGAATGGAGTGTACCAACATGCACCAAAAATGGCAAAGGGAAATATGGTTTTGTGAAATTGTTTTCATAACATGTACATGCACTTAGTGGTGCTATAAAAAGCATTTCCGGCTATGGGTTGCATTCCAAAAGCCTGAAAGTCCCTGAGATAAGCACCTCTCAACTTATACAACACAGTTAAACAAACAAAACACCCCCCCTGACCCCAACATCACCTCATTTTTCTACTCTCCCTGCCCTGGAAATATTTCCCTAAAGAGCTGTCTACTTTATTAATGGTCTCTCTTCTTCCAATTTGGTCGCAACCAACTGAGTTGCTTCTGACACCTCCACTCCTGAAATCATTCTAGAGGAAAGCACAATGTCAAGGTTTGCTGCCACAAGCTGGAAAATTGACTGGCCCCTAATGCCTTTTACATAGCTTCCCAGCAACAGGAGCACGTGAATTGTGCCCCACAGTTCATGATTCCATCTGCCTACATTTTCCAATACCACATTTCCAAATGCTCCTTCCACCTCAAGCCTAAACTCTGACAGTTTTCTTTGTGGGCTCCTCTTCCCTTTCCATCATCTACTAAAATAGGGTATTTCAGAGTACAGTTCAGTTAAGTATCCCTGAAATTTTTCCTTCAAGGACTATGAGATAACACTTATTGTCATACTCATACTAAAAGGTTATCTATCTGTTTCTTAAAAAACAAACAACAACAACAACAACAAAAAAAAAAACATTTATTTTACATGTATGGCTGTTTTGCCTCCATTTATGTCTGTGCACTACAAATGCACAGTTACTATAGAGGCCAGAAAAGAGTTTAGATTCTCTGAAACTGGAGTTGCAGGCTGTGTTAGTCTCCATGTAGGTGCTGGGAACCAAACCTAGGTTTTCTGCAAGAACAAGTGCTCTTACCCAAATGGCCATCGCTTTAGCCTTTACATCTCCTTTTTTATTACAATGACATAATATATGAATGGAGTAACAGCAATGGTGGAGAAAATTTCTGGTGCCTAGCATGCATCAAGGAAATGATGCTGTATTCTTCCCAGCATACACACATTACCATTTAGAAAAAAAAAAAAAAGTTAACTTTACTATCTTGATGGTGGGCTGTATGGTTGCTAAGTGGCAGAGTACATGCTTAGTTTGTAAGATCCCCAGCAACTCTCTCTATATATAAATAGATACATTACAGACAGACAGACACACCTATAAACATCTCTTTGATGGAACAGTAAGAAAGTATATATGAAAAACTTTTAAGTTATTTGCAAAAATTAGAACATTCTTTTCATTAATTAAAAAGGTCAGACTTCTCATGTATTACACAGAAAATTTTGTAGCTATGTATATGATCTTGAACTGAAAGATTTAAGCACAAAAAAAGGTCTTTTTGACCCTCCACAGTTACTTCTGTTAACCAACTTCCAGTCCCTAGTAGCACCAACCTATTGTTACTACATTTTTCTTTCTAGAATTTTATATGAAGGGAATAATACTCATACTACTGTTTAGCTGGCTCTTCTCGGGCCACAGTGCTGCTGAGATTTACCCATGATGCTTCATCAGCCAGAAGCTCCCTCTACTTTAATGACCAGTCTATTCTATTACATATAGACACATATATGGTGTTTCTAGATGCTTGCTCATCCTGGCCAGCACCCCTTCAATGAATACTCAATTTTATTGTTACTTTAATTTGTATTTCATAATAGTTTAGTGATTAATAAAACTACATCTTTTCAGGTTAATAAAACTATCTTTTCATGCAGTTCTTTCAGAATTTGAATATCTTCTTTAGAGTCTATTCACATTTTTTAATCCATTTTTTTAATGTGGCATCTACCTCATTATTGAGTTTAAAGAGTCCTTTATATAATGTATTAGTACTCTGTTAGATCTAAGATTTACAGATACCTTGTCTCAATGGTTGTTTAATTTTATTTTATTGAGTTCTTTTTAAGAGCAAATGTTTTAAACTCTTGTAGTCTGAGCTTACACATTCTCTTTTATGGCTCAAACCACTGTGAAGGAAATCTGCCATCTCTGATTTACAAGTTTTATTGTTTCCCTTTCAAATCTATACATTATTTCTCTCTTGCCTTACTGCTCTGGCTAGTACATATCCTGCTGAACAAAAGTGTTGATGATCAATATTTACACTGTTCAAAACAAGAGTAAAAGGTATCATAATTTCACCATTAAACAATGTCAGTTCTTCATACATATACTTTACTAAAGAAAAAAATTTATAAAACATGAATTTGATAAAAACAGTTGCAATAAAAAAATATTCCAAAAATTCTGAAAACTTCAACAATAAAGAAATAAACACACCAAATCCCCACCCCAAGACAGGTTTCTCTGTGTAGTCCTGGAACTCACTCTGTAGAACAGGCTGGTCTTTAACTCAGAAATACAGCTGCCTCTGCCTCCCAAGTGCTAAGATTAAAAAGTGTGTGCCACTGCCTCTGCCACCAACCAAATGCGTCATTTTTTTAAGGAGCAAAAGATTAAGCCAATTTACCAAAAAGATACAGAGAAGGTAAATAAATATATTAAGAGATATCCTCACATGGAATCAAGAAATGACAAAATCGAACAGTGAAAACCTAGATGGACATGTTAAGGCACACTTGTCATCCAGTACTTAGGAAGCTGAGGCAAAAGGATCAAAAATTTGAGTGTGAACTATACAGTGTGTGTCAAACCAACCTAGAACACACAGAGAGGCCATGTCTCAATACAAACAAACAACAATAACAACAACAAAACCCACAAGAGGCAATGAGAAGACAGGCAGAAATCTTAAATACATACTCTGAAACAATGAACTAACAAGAAAGCTTTAACCGGTATGATTCCAACCAGCTGACATTCTGGAAAAACAGAGTTATCATGACTGAAAATATCAGTAGTTGCCAGAGTTTAGAGGAAATACCATGCATGACAGTGTAATGGTGGACACATATGCAAAAATCCAAACAATAAACACCAACAGTAAACCCTAAAAGTGAACCATAGCTACTACTGCGTCTTGTGATTTCACAAGACACTCTGGGGCAAGCTGATAATAGTGCAGAAGTTCCATGTGAGCAAGAGGAAGAAGGCTTCCAACTCACATTGCTCTGAATCTATAACAGCTTTCAAAGGTAGAAGTCCCTTCTAAAGATGCTAAACAACATTAACGTAGTCTTTGAGTCTACATTAGGGATGAACAAATAATAGCCTCTGGGCCAAAACCAACTGAAGACCTATTTGTATGGTACATTTTGAAAGAACTGTTGCCCCAGGCAGTGGTGGCACACACCTTTGATCCCAGTACTTTGGAAGCAGAGGCAGGTGGATCTCTTAGCGCAAGGCCAGCCTATTCTATAGACTGAGTTCCAGAACAGGCAGGACTACAAAGAGAAACCCTGTCTTGATTAAAAAAAAAAAAATTGTTAAAAAAAAGAAAGAAAGGGGTTAAAGAGATAGCTCAGCAGTTAGGAGTACTGACTGCTCTTTTAGAGGAACCAGGTTTGACTCTCAGCACTCATATAACAACTCATAATTGTCTGTAGCTCTAATTCCAGGGGATCGGACACCCTCTTCTGGCCTTTGCAGGACCAGGGCTGCACATGATACACAGACATGCATGCAGGCAAAATAGCCATACATACAAAATAGCACAATTAAAATACTGCAAAGAAGGAGACAAGATATGGCAGAGCGTATGCGGCTTGAAGATTGAACTGCATATTCCCTGGCTCTGAAGTAATGTGCTGGCTGGTATTATGTGAATTTAACACAAACTACAGTCATTTGGGAAGAGAGAATCTCAATGAAAAAATATTACCTCCAGATTGGCCTGTGGGCAAGAGTGGTATCTTTTCTTGATTGATGACTAATGTGGGAGGGTCCCAGCTCTCTGAAGGTGGTGCCACTCTTGGGCTGCTGGAACTGGGTGCTTTTAAAAAGCAGGCTGAGCAAGACATGAGAAGAAAGTAAGTAAGTAAATAACACTCCTCCATGGCTCTGGATCAGCTCCTGCCTAGAGCTCCTGTCCTGCCTTTGCTAGAGGATAGACGACATGTAGTAAGCTGAAATAAACTCTTTCCTCCTGAGGTTGCTTTGGTCACTGTGTTTACCACAGTGATAACCCTAACTTACAGGCAGGTGATTTGGCCGCACTACTGAGGAAGTAGTCTGAGAATTTGCTTGCAGTCCCACATTCTATCAAGCTTTTCTGCCTAGTCTGATAGTGATTCAAGCCACTCCTCATGTGAACTCCAGAAACTGTTCTTCCTTATCCTTTCAGACAGCCAAGAGTAATGGGCCTCTTTCACGGATCGTTGAAGCTGTCTTGTCTCCATAGTTCCCTTCTCACTAGTGCTAAGCCACAAATTCTGGCTACCTTGGCTTCCAAGAATTATGATGCCTGTCTCAACAGATTCCTCAATGCATTAACTGAAAACTCCTAGCAGACTATGGTGCTTTCCATTTTGTTTTTTTTCTCACACAGTCCTGTGCTACCAGTTTGCCAAAACCTAAGACAAACATTAACTTATATATTTCATCAGATCCTTTTTTTTTAAATGGAGGAAAGTAAATCAAGTCTGTTATTCCATCTGCCTAAGCATAGGCATGTACACTTATTTTTATATTTTGGAAAGGGAAAAAATTTTATGTTTTTTTTCTTCTTTTTTTCCTACATTACTGACCTGCCAAGTAAGACTGAATTTGAGGACTACTCTACAAGAAGGAATCCACACCCATTTGTGTAACCTGGTCAATAGCTGGTGGCTGGAGAGGATACAGGCCATGGTGGAGAAGCTACTACAGATATTTTGATAAATGAACATGCTATGGTCATTAAAATGCTTTCTAAATATGATCATGCTTGCTGCCAGTTTGGTGAGAGAAGTTACTTTCTGCAATGGTGGCAGTTACTATAGAAACTCAGAACTGGCTCAAAATATTCATAGGGACTTCCAATGAACAACTGTAAGGACACCTATACTGCTGAAAGCTGTCTTCTGGACCTTACATGAGGGTTGCACTCTTGAACTCAAAGCAGCTACAATTACTGGCACAAGACTGACCTGTAGGTACAAGGTATTTGTGTTAATCAAATGCTGGTTACTGTGCCCCCCATATCTGGTTGCAATCCTTGTTCTGACAATCTCCTGTCTCAATGTTGTGTAAACACTATTTTATTTCCCAGCTGTCCCCTGGTATGCCAATAAAGCAGCTTACAGCCAGTAGCTGAGCAGGAGAGAGAATAGGGCTAGACTTCTCACCAGCCAGAGGTAGAAGGAGGGGATTCAGCCACAGGTAAGGTCCAAGACACATCAGAAGCAGAGCTGGAGCAGGGAAAGCTACAAAGTTTAAGTATCTCTGGGATGTATGCTGGGAGGAAACCAGATTAGCTTAGAGGGCTAAGAATAGAGTAATAACTGCTCAGTTATTGTGCTGTGAAACTTATTACTAAACAATAAAAGAGTCTCAATTATTTGTGTGATAGCCAGGTTAAGAGAGAAACAGAGAAACACTTTTACAAAAAACTATAACACTGGCCCTGTCAACATTCTGATGGAGTGGGGTCTATAGGCAGTTATGATTTTCATCAGTGGTATAAACAATGGTAAGATAACAGTGCTCTATAAATAACTCTTCACCCACACTGCTATGAACAATACTAATGAAATTCATTGAGTCATCATATGCACATAAACAAGAGGAAAATGAAATCAATCTGATCAAAATACATTATATACATGTATACCACCAGGCACATACTGTATCAAATTTAGCTAACTGGGGGTGAGGGTAGTTTTTTTGTCAACTTGTCACAAACTAGGGTCCTCTGGGAAGAAGAAACCTCAGTTGAGACAATGCCCCATGAGTTTGGAGTATAGGCAGGCCCATAGGACATTTTCTTTATTAATGACTGAAATGGAATGACCTAGCCCACAGTGGGCAGTGCTACCCATGGGCAGGCGGTCCTGGTTTATATAATAATATAATAACCCAGTCAGCAGTGTTCATTCATGTTGTCTGCATCATTTCCTGCCAGCAGGTTCCTGCCCTGACTTCACTCCATGATAGATAGTACAATTTCCTCCCTTAATTGCTTTTGGTCACGGGGTTTATCACAGCATAAAAAGCAAGCTAGGACTCTGTGGGATGCTTCGGTCTCCTTCCCTGCTGCCTACTCTGCTCTTCAAAGTAAGAATGGAAGAAAGAAAACTTTATCTGAGCACAGTGAAACTATACCAGAACTGAAATACTCACTTAACCAAAATTCATTATGTACTGCTTGCTAGCCCTTAACTAGTGTGGTGACGCAAACTCAGATACACAGCACTTGAAAGGCAGAAGCAGGTATGGTTTGAGGACACTCTAGGCTATTGAGCAAGGCCCAGTCTCAATAAACAAAGAAAGACAGAGAAAGAGGGAGGAAGAATGGGAGGGAGAGGGAAAAGAGAAAGAGGAAGGGTAGGGAGAAAGAGAATGACAATCAGTCAGGATCAAAAGAAAAAGGAAATCTTAATCCTCATTAAAGTTGAGGCTAGACATGTAACTCTTCCAGGAATGCTGGCCTTGAATTCAACCCTCAGCATTGCAAAACTAAAATTAAATTAAAACTAAAAATAGAAGCAGACAGCCAGCCAGTTCTACATACCAAGCTCCAAAACAGGCAGGGATATACGTAGAGAAACTTAATAAAATAAAATAAAATAAAACAAAAACCAATCTTTAGCACTCGTTTTTAAACTCTATTTTATAATTTGGGATTCCTTAAAGCCTTTCCCTTCCAATGGTTAGTGGGGAAAGGGGGCACAGACCCCTTTACTTCTCCCAGCTGTTCAGGGTCAATGGGTTCTTTTAGGGCTATATCAATCTCCATCGGCAGCAAATGCAGCCAGCAATCTCCTTCAAGCTGCTGCGTCCCAAAGCATGCATCTCTGTTTGCTCTGTATCAACACACCATCCATCTCTGCTCTCTTCAAACTGCTACATAACCATACGCCAACTGCACTTTACACCTTTTCTCTCTCTGGGCTCTCATATTTACATCCTCGGAACCCTAGGCCACACCTCTCTCCATGCCACAACACACAGGCTATTACCAGCTGTCAAAGGCCATGCCCTGCATGTGACAATTATCAGCTGTGAAAAAACTAAAGCACAACTAAAATCCCACACTTGGGATTAAAACAAAAATATATTTACATCACATAACTGAGTTTTTAAAGAAACCAAAACTTCTATTACAACAATCAACTAAGAAAAGAAATAACAACTACCCAGTTAACAAAAATAGTAAGGTATTACCTAGCAAAGATACACACAGGAAGACCACTTCAGAAAAGAATATGATTAAATTTGAGAGGATGTTAACAAGAGAAGGAAACCTATTTTTGACACAAATCTCCCAGGCACAGAAGTACTATACCTCCGTACAGAAGTGTTATTGCAGGCCTGGGACATGATGCAGTCCTGAACGCTTCTACATCTGTGCCATCTTCTCACATAACGCTTTCTGAGAACTCATATTTGCTCAGTGCTTGGTGATGATGAGCTCAAGGCAGAATGTTCACAAATCTTAAAAGGCAGGCACAACATACAAAAGGCGATCTGGGCAGACACTCTACTAAAACCCAGTCTCTGAAGCAACATTAACAAGATTATTTCGAACATTAACAGCAAATATTTCTAATTAAGCTGTAAAACAGCAACTTAAAAGTCTTTACAATAAGGACATTCACAACTTACGATATTTACTGTGAATTTCCTCTATTTCCTTCTCTGTTTGGTTCTTCGTAAAAATCATGAACTAAAAAAAAGAAGATAAAAGAATTTTTAGAATTCCATCCAAAATGACAAAAATGAAAATCAACACATAAGTTTCAAAATCTCAAATGTGGTTTCTTAAAACAGAGGAAGACAATCTGCTTTCTGAGAAAAGAAACCTGCACATTTCCTGACTCTGACTTTCATAAACAGTAAACAGTCCTACTCGTCACTTCTTTCTCATTAGCAGATTTTTAATTTTATTAAGAAAAAAAGGGAAAACAAAACTTTTCCCTCAAACCCCATAGAATCAAAGAAGGAAATTCCATGACGGTTAAATACTATTTTCTACTTTAACAATTTTACAGTGAAATCCGAGAGGCTACTTAAGTAAGCTAGTGTATGTGCCTGAGTGTCTATGTGGCTCATGTGCAAGTATGATGTATGGATGTGCGTGCTTATGTACATGCAGAGACCAGAGAACAGAATATTCTGCTCTCTACTCTGCCTTGTTCTCTTGAGACAGGATCTCTCACTGAACCTAGAGCTAGGCTAGTGAACAGCAAGCCCCAGCAATCATCTAGTCCTCACTCCCCATAGCACTGGAGTTACAGGCATACACAGCCATGCCTGGCTTTTTACTTGAGTGCTGGAGATTTGAACTCAAGTTCTCATGCTTATAAAGCAAGCAATCTTACCTGCTAAGCCATCTACAGTCCCAGTTGTTTATATACTCTGACAAATGTTCATGTTATAATATAATAAGTAACTTGGTAGTAGTTGTGGATTTTAGGCCAAGGTGGGATTCATTTGTAGAAAGATTTAAAGTTTTCATTCTTCCCATTAACAGAAATACCCCAATAAACAACATAAAGTATTTGTATCCAACTCCAAGTAGTTGAAGAAAAAAACAAAAATGAAAATACCAAAAATCAAAATACATATTCACCTGTATCTATAAGACAAAAAAAGGAAGGAAAATTGTGTCAGGTAATAGATCTTTGACAGTAATGGGTAATACCATTTCTTCCACCTTTCTGCATATGTAAGGCTTTTCAAATAAAATACTAATGGAAAATATTTGGTAGAGGAAGGCAGTCAGTACCAGGGGTGGGGTGAATATGAACAAAATACAATGACATGAATGTACGAAAACACCATAAACCCATTGCTTATGTAGTTGCCAAAAACAACTAAAAAAATAAAATATATTAAGAAAACAAAGACAAATTTCTTAGTCAAGTCTCATTTTTCAGCTGTACATGTCATTTCCTCCTTTTGCTTTGAAACTTGTAGCATTTCTTTTCTAATTTTTGAAGTCTATTCTGTCAATTAAAGTATGTTTTCTATCACAGTTTTGTATCCAGTTTTGGTCACACTAGATAGCTGCATATAGGATAAAAACAGATCTATACCCATCACCCTGCACAAAACTCAACCCCAAACAGATCAACATAAAGACATGACTGTATATACTGAATCTTACAGAAGAGAAAGTAGGAAATAGGCTTGAATTCATTGGCATAGAAAAGGAATTTCTGAACAGGACATCAAGAATACAGGCACTCAGACTAACAATTAACAACTGGGACTTCATTTGCATGAAGCTAAAAATTTCTCTACAGCAAAGACGGCATCATTTAAGCAAAGTAATGGCCTACAGACTAGGAAATGTGATAGAAGGTTAGTATCTAAAACAAAGAACTAAAAAAATCTGAACATCAACAAAACAACCCAATTTAAAAATGGGGTACAGAGCTGCGTATGGTGGCACACACCTTTAATCCTAGCACTCAGGGAGGCAGAAGCAGGTGGATCACTCTGAGTTCAAGGCCAGGAAGCGAGTCCAGGACAGCCAGGGTTACACAAAGGAAATTAAAATTACTTTGACATTTCATCTCACCCTAGGCAGAATGACCAAAATCAGTAAAACAATTGACAGCACATGCTGGTGAGGACGCAGGGAAAGGGGAACACTTATTCATTGCTGGTGGGAGTGCCAACTGTACACTCACTATGGAAATCAGTGGGAAGGGTCCTCAAAAAGCTAAAAATCAAAATCAATTTACCACATGATCCAGCTATAACTGCCTTGGGTATATATTCAAAAGACTTAACAGACATACTGACTCATTCGTGTTTATTGCTGCTCCAGTCATAATAGCCATAAGCTGCAGACAGCCTAGATGTCCATCAACTGATAAATGAATTATTCAGTTGTTAAATGGTAAGTAATGAAATCTGCAGATAAATAGATGGAACTAGAAGCAATCATCATGAGTGAGGAAACCTAGACCCAATATTGCATATTTTCTCTTATAGGTGGATGTCAGCCTTTAAATTTAGATGTATATATTTCAACCCAAATAACCACAATAGTTAGGTAGTTAGTAAGAGACTGAGGAGGGGGTTAATCTTCCAAGGAAAAAGAAATAGGACACATTATTATAAAAAGATAACGGTGAAATTTGGAGAATTAAATTGGAGAGAGAATGGGCAGGCAGAATAAAGAAGGAAATATAGAGGGACACCAAATACTAAAGGCCCTTTGAAAATCCATATGGAAACTTCCAAACACACACACACACACACACACACACACACACACACACACACACACCACGAATGAAAGAAAATTTAAATGGAATCAGCAGATAATGGAAAAGACAATGCCCCAACTAAACATCTTATGCTACCAAGTAAAACCTCCAGTGACAGGAATGGGTTAGATCTTGTTGAATTGTTGGTCAAATGGGTCTCATAGACGCCTCCAAACATTACAAGCTATTATCAAAGTTATTTGTTATTCTATATAACCAGATGGTTAGGCCTTTTTACTGAAGACACAACTTAACTTCTGTCATTAAACAAATAGAAATTAGGCTCATGCCCAGTTAGAAGCTACACACTTAATGACTAGTGTTCATGGTACTAGAAAGTATTCTTGCACACTAACAGTAGAAAAAATTTAATTATAAATATCACTCAATTACAAACCGTGCAACCTACAACAGAGACTTGCCTGAAAGATATATTGGTACAATAGTGGCACAAATGTTACAGGAATAACCAACCACTTTTTAAAACTGTATTTAAAGCTCACTCTATGAGCTGGAATCCACTGCTAAAATGGTCAAGAACCTCAGACTAAATAGGCCATGGACCTAGGGAAAAACTATTACTCTGTTAATGGAACACAGCAATAAAACAATTTCTAATGACAAACTGCTGTACCCATATATCAGAGTATCATCCAACTTTCCTCAGAAAAACTTCTTTTTTGTAGTAGATGATAATTAACAGAGATCCATAAGTAGGCAAGGTTCACAGAGTGAAAGACTTTGAAACACTTAGCCCTACATGGCTATCTTTATCAAATCTCTTCCCTCAAACTTCAGGGATCTACGAAGAAGAAGAGGTGGAAAGATTTTAAGAGCCAAAGGTAGTGGATGACTCTAAAGAAACAGAATCATCTAGACACAACAGGACTAACACACATATGAATTCAGAGACCATGATAGAATGGACAAGATCTGAGCAAGTTTAAACCAGACAAAATTCCCAGCATTGAGAAAGGAAAGTGAACACCAAGTCCCAACCCTAACCAAGAAGCTATTTGCAACTGATACCTGTGCACAAAGGGAATATCAGTTTTCTTCAATGGAGTATCACTGGTTATAACAACCATATTCCAGGACAGGTCTCATGCCTAAGAGTAGTTGGGCAAGTCCATGTTGTATGTTGTTGTTTGTGTATTTTTATTGTCTTATTCTATTTCTTTTAGGTTTTTGTTGTTTTTGTTTGTTGTGTTTATTGGTTTTTTTGTCTTTGTTGTTGGAGAAAGAGAGAAAGAATATCAAGTAAGATGGATGGATTACGAAGTAGGAAGAAAATGGGGAAGAAAAAGAACTGATTAAAATATATTCTACAAAAAATATTTTTAAAATAAAAAATATTAAAAAAAAAGTATTATATTATCTGGGACTGCTGGTGCATACTTCAATCCCAGTACTTGGGAGGCAGAGGCAAGTAGATCTGAGTCTGAAGCCTGATTTATACAGTGAGTTTCATGCCAGCCAGAGCTACAAAGTAAAAGCCTATCTAAAAAAAAAAAAAAAAAAAAGGAGGAAAAAGAAGGAAGAGGAGCAGGAAGAAAAGGAAGGAGACGACCACATTAACGAGATTGAAGAGAAAGCTCCGAAGTTAAAAGAATTTGCTGTTCTTTCAGAAGACCTAAATTTAGTTCCCAGCACCCTTATCAGGCATCTCACAAATATCTCTAACTCCAGTTCCAGGGGATCCAACCCCCAAGCCTGGCCTCCATATGCACCCAAACACACATATGGTATAAATACAAAGACACACACATAAATAAAAATATAATATGAAAAAAATATTATAATGAAACTTCCCAGGTGGTAGGCAATTATGTTGTAGCTATATAATTGCCTATTTTCTTTAAATCAGATTATTAAAAGTTGGCCCATGATTCATAAAAGCTTGGGAAAGGTAACTCTAAAAGCATTATGTTGTGGCTAAATGTGAATCCTGGTCCTGTGGTCTCTCCTGAGAGCTACAAAAGTCATCAGGAATAGCACAGTAAATCCAGAACTCCTTCTTAATACTTATGATTATGCGAAATGCTTATAATGATTACAAATCTTAGAATATTCTTATTTTTCTTCACTGTTTCTTCTATCAATTGTGTCCTAGTAACATACTCATTTTCCTAGCTAATGATTCACATGCTGTTTTTAGTGTTCAGATCATGGCTGCTTGGCCCAAGACCACCTAGGCAGAACACCACAGCGGCAGGAGTAGAGCACCATCTTTACCTCATGGCTCACAGGAAACAGAGAGCAGCGTGAGCTTTTCTACGTGACTCCAGCTTATAAGCAAAACTCTACTTGGGGCTATATTACAATGCTGTAAGTCTATTAAACACATATACTGTCCAAAACCATGAGCTGGAAGGAAATTTTAATACTTTAAATAGCAATGTGTTCCAGTACATTTTCTACTAAGAAAAATTTACAACAGCTGGCTTTTAATTTTAAAAGTTCAATTCAACCTTTTCCTCCAGGACTTCTACCCAGATACCAAAAGAGATTCAACATACATTTTCATTGAGTTTACTTGCTTCAAGGCGCATTCTTGTCTTCTCCATGTTTTCAATTTCTTGAACTATTTCAGCAGCTATTAAAATAAGAAGGGGAAAAAACCACTTACTCACACTGTTTGATCATCATTCTATGCCTATACAAGGTTTTTAACAGAACAAGACAAGTGGTAGATACAAGCGGATTCCTGTGTTCTTTTTGCAAGTTTTCAAAAAAAATTTAAGTGTAGTGGTTTGGAGGAGAATGGCCTCCATAGGTTTATAAATTTGAATGCTAGGTCCCCGGTAATAGAAATGTTTGAGAAGGATTAGGAGGTGTGGTCTTCCTGGAGTAAAAAGGATTCACCTAAGGACACACCTTGTTGGAGGTATGTCACTGGGCTGGGCTTTGAGGTTTCAAAAAAACCCACTCAGGGTCAGTAATACTCTCTCTGCCTGAAACTTGCACATCAATGTGAGCTCTCAACTACTGCTCCAGGGCAGTGCCTGCCTGCCTGCCTGCCACCATGCCCTCTGCCATGATGGTCATGTACTCGCTCTCTCTCTGAAACTGTAAGCAAGCTTTCTATTAAGTGCTTCCTTTTATAAGTTGCCTTGGTCTTGGTGTTTCATCACAACAATAGAACAGTAACTAAAACAGTAGGTTTAGCAATACTTCAAAGCAATGCACTAAAAGAAGAATGTGGAGTTTTAACATGCAACTCCTCTATGTATCAAAATAAAACTGTAAAAAAATACCATGTCATTTTTGCCTTTTCTCCTGAATATTTAAACAGCAATTTAATGAAATATGAGAATTAACTTACTACTCTGAGTTAAAATCTTAGAGGCTATCCACTCAAACCCTAATACAGTAAATGTAGTGAAATTTGCCAAGAAGAAAGATCTGCAAATACCAAGGGAAATGTTCTTGCCTCCAAAACCAGTGTCTGAAGGCAGTTTCCAAAACTCAAAGCAGAGAGAGCAATAAAATGTCCTATCACACATTAAATGCCTTTCTTTAAACATAAATGGTGCAGATTTTTGCAAATGCTGTCTTTCTGTATCAAATCTCAATCTATTAAAGTGCATGAGACTGTGGTTTTGTTCTGTTTACACTGTCCTTTGCTTTACAGAAGCTTTTCAGTTTCATGAGGTCCTATTTATTGATTGTTGATCTTAGAGCCTTGCTGATGGTGTTCTGTTCAGGAAGTTGTTTCCTGTGACAATGAGGTGAAGGCTCTTCCCCACTTTTTCTAATAGTTAAACCTATTAATGTGTCTGGTTTTATGTTGAGGTCCTTGATCCACTTAGACTTTATTTTGTGCAGGGTGATAAATATGAATCTATTTGTATTTTTCTACATGTACACATCCAGTTAAACCAGTACCATTTGTTGAAGGTGCTTTTTTTACTATATGATTTTGGCTTCTTTGTCAAAAATCAGGGGTCTGTAGGTATATGGATTTATTTCTGGGTCTTCTATTTGATTCCATTGATCCACCAGTCTGCTTCTATGCCAGTACCATGCCATTTCAAAACAAATACTGAGATTCACAGCCAAACTTTGGGCAGAGTACAGGAAATCTTAGGGAAGAAGGGGGAGATAGGAAGACCTGGAGAGGGCAAGAGCTCCACAAGGAGACCAACAGAGTCAAAAACTCTAGGCCCAGGGGACCTGCAGAGTCCAATGCTCCAACAAAGGACCATGTATAGAGAGGACCTAGACTACCTGCTCAGATGTAGCCCATGGGTAGCTCAATCTCCATATTGGTTCCCTAGTAAGAGGAGCAGGGGCTGTCTCTGACCTGGACTCAATGGTCAGCTCTTTAATCACCAACTCCTGGGAGGTGCAGCCACAGAGGAAGACAATGCAGCCAGTCCTAATGAGACCTGAAAGGCTAGGGTCAGATAGGCGGAAAGAAGGACCTCCCCTATCAGTGGACTAAAGGAGAGGCATAGGGGGAGAAGGAGGGAGGGGAGACTGGCAGGGGACGAGGGTGGGGGCTACAGATGGGATACAAAGTGAATAAATTGTAATAAATAAATAAAGATTAAAAAATAATAAAGTGCATGAGGTACACAGAAAACTGACAATCATTTATATGTATAAAGATATTGTCTGGAATTTACGGAGAGGCTCTAAATGGTAGACAGAAAAACTGGGATGGCTTGATAATTGTTTATATTGTAGGATAGATCCATGGGGAAAATGAGAGTACTTCTTAGTCAATCTGCTTCTACACCCACCTCTCTTCATCATATATCCACTTTGAAAAATTCTACTAAAGTTTATTTTAAAATTCAAAACAACTGCTTCAATTAAACAAAAAATTTTCTTTTCCAAGTACTGAGATGTCAAAAAACTGGTAGAAACAATGTAAACAGTCTCTTTTGTGAGCTAGAATTACTCTTCTCCTTGGGAGTTTACTGAGTCATGGATAATAGAAAATCAGCAGGATTTACATTCTATCCGATACATTAACAAAAGTACCATTCTGGCACACTCTACAGTAGTAAGAAAATTTTATTAGGGTTGGGTACAAGTTAAAGGATTAAGCTATTTTCAGAAAAACTTGTAATTCCATTTAGGATGTAGAGAGCTAACAACAGCACCACACTCACTATAATGACAAGGAAAAGCTAGGCAATCTATCCAACTCTAATTTTGCTTGAATCCACCAGTTATAGCCAAACAGCAACTTCATGTCTTAAAATCCAAAAACAGGTGGCAAGAGCAGGAGGGATCATGAGCATCAGGTGACAAAAAGCAATGCTCAGGAGATAAACTGCAATGACCATATACCTGAGTGAGATCCTAGCTAAACTTTTTGATGGATTGCAAAAGGCCAAGGATTGCTTCCAAGAAAAGCATAAAAACACGGAGAGGCCCACACATAGGAACATCAGTAATAGGCTATTTCTACAGAATACCAGCACCTCTGTTTTTCTGCTTTCTAGTGTGCTGAGATGGTAGGAGTCCTAGCTGCACACTTAGCACCATAAACTCTGTCATGCCTTCCCACTCATGTGTCAGCAAAATCAATGAGTTGAAATAAATCTTCCCTTCTTTAAGTTGCTTCTTCTGGGTGGTCATGGCACACGCCTTTAACCCCAGCACTTGGAAGGCAGAGGCAGGTGAAATCTCAGATCAAGCTGGTCTACAGAGTGAGTTCCAGGACAGCCTGGCCTACAAAGAGAAATCCTGTCTTGAAACAACAACCAACCAAATGAACAAAATTTAGTACAGAACAATGAAGTCATTGTGATAATCTGGCCATGTTGTTCATAGGCCTTCAGAAGTAGCATGCAGAAGGACTGTGGAAGAGTATAAGGCTGCAGGTGAGAATCCTAGAATACTCTATGGAGTATAGAGTATAGAGGATACCTAGAGCACAACTTGACAGGCCATTGTGGTGGGAAAAAAGAAGACCAGAATGCTGAAATGTAGACAAGGAGGACTGTACTCAAGAGATGTCAGAGGGCAACAAGAGCTCTATATGGAACTAGAACTTGATTAGATGCCATTTGTGTCATGCTCTAGCAAAAAATATGACTATATTCTACCCATGTCTTGACTTCTTCATTGAGGTGAATTTAAAAAATAGACTAATTTGTTTGGTGGAGGAAATCTTACAATAGCATAACATTCAGGCTATGACATGACTACTGTTCAATGCATTTATCCTAATTCACAGAAAACAGAATAAAAATATTTTTTAAAAATGTGTAATTTAAAAAGATCTTGAGGCTGGGTAAAGTAGTGGACAGAAATGTATAGTGTAGCAGGAAAAGAGCTTTAACCATGACAGCAGTAGAACCAGGGATACACTTGTGGCTATTACCCACTCGTGTAGGTCAAGGAGGCAGATGACAGTGGTCAGATGTATATAGACAACCACTGGCTTGGGAGGAAAGGGATTCTGGGATATTGATGGTAATCTCAGGAGGCATTTTCATTTTTATGAAAATTTAGCAAATGATGTACTTTTCTGTTTCTATATCACTCTTCTTGTTTTTAAACATAAAGCAAATTCTAAATGTTCTTACCTATAAAGAACTCCAAAATGTAATCACTATGTGGAGAAAAACTATGTGGAAGATACTGACATTTTTTTTGAGTCAGACCAACTAAGAATGTCTGTTTATGTATAATAATCACAATGGAAACATCCACTGAGTTCTAAGTACTTGCTGAGGTACTAGATACTTTGGATACATTCATTCACCTTAAAACATTGTATAGCATGTAGGATTATAATCCTCACTTTATGGATGAGAACACTGAAATACAGAGATGTTACTTGTTCACAGTCACTCAGCATAAAGTGGGAGGAGTATGGGATTCTAGATCATTCTTTACCACCATGCAATCTCTGGAAAGATACTAAAAAACTGACATCAGTGATTCCTCTATGAATTGACCTGGTGCTATGAAAAAGCCTGAGAGGAAGACTGCCTTAGCATAGTGTTTCTCCAGGTAGCTCTTGAAAGGATTTGTTTGCATTTCCTACCTACTACCTAGGAGGTGCTTCCTGACCTACACACTTGCTTTATCCAGAGATGAGCACAGCTGTATTACTTTACCTGATTTAGGATGCAAAGCATCGCACTGGGCATTATACATGTGCACAAATTCTTGGTGCCTTTTAATAAGCTGCTGTTTGTTTCCTTGAACAGATAAGCCATGCTGTTTCAGCTTTTTCTTTAAATCACGATCAGAGAGCAAGTTATACACAGTTTTCGGCAGTGGCTTCCTTTTGTGAGCGGAACTAAAATAAGCAAACAAACAAGAAAGATCTGAGGATTACTGTGAATTATCAAATACTCTCAAATAAAATAGTAATTTATCTTCCCAACACCTGACTGACAAAAAAAAAAAAAATAATTGAGCCATTAAAGTAAAAAAGAAGGTAAGGAAATGAAGTCTAGTTTATGAAGTACTTGCTTCACAAGCATGAGTTTGACCTATCCATATAAGAAACTGAGGAAGTGGAGACAGGAGCATCTCTGGAGCATGCTAGCTCTAGCCAGCCTAACTAATCAGCAAGGCCAGGGCCCAGTGACAGACTCAAAGAACAAAATAAGCACACTCCTGAGTATGATACCCACGGATGACCTCTGGCTTTCACATACATGTTAAGATACATGTGTACCCCTAAACATGACATGCATACCCACACTTATACAAAGGTAAAGAGACAGGTAGGGTGTCAGCATAAGCATTTCAACTAGAGGTTCAGCTATGCGGGCAATTAAGTACATAAAGCAATTTTCAAAGTGGTCTCTACAATTGCAATCACTTCAATGACAACAGCAAATTAGTAAGATCTTAAAAGATCATAAAGCCTGTGCTTCTCAAACTTCAGGGGACCTTAGAAAAGCTTGTTTTAAATGAAGATGCTCAGTCACTTTCTCCAGAGCACCGTCTACATAGAACAGGACTGAAGCAGAAACTGAAAATCTTTACTTTCCAGTTTTCCAAGGTAAATCTGGGTCCAAAGGTCATCCTGAAAGCACTATTACAGTTAAGTATAGATAAAAACAGTTCTATTCACACCAGGATCATTTCCTGACTAAATTGTCTCTATTAGCAAAGTCTGAAAGCTACAAATAACTACTTAACTGTAAAAGAACCTGCAACCTCAACAGTGTATTTCCCAAAACTTCTTATAATGGCATCCAACTGGATTCTACAAGACTGATGAAATTATGTTAAAATAATATCATAGTAGATAGCAACAACTTACTCACTTTGCAGTGTTTATGACAAGCACAAAAGGAGGAGTGATTCATAAAGTCTCTAGCAAACATTTATTTCTTTAAGGTCAGACTATTACAACTGTTAAGTTCTAACAAACATTTGTAGTGTTCCCTAGCACTCACAATGAAAAGACGACCAGACACCAACCATCTCTACCAAAAACTTGAGACTATGAAGCCAAAGAAACATTTCCCCAAGCATGACACGACACTCATCTTTTCTATGCTGACTCAGTGAAGATAAATATCATGAGTCAGGGGTCTCAGAACCAGAACATCAACAGAAAAGAGCTCTGCTCTGAAGCAACTGATGATCTGCAGAGGAAGGGATCAGAGTTATCAGCCACACTCAGTAGGTGACCTTGACTGTTATAAAGGAGACTGTAAAGCACAGAGACCCTTATGTGACCAAACCCAAGGCTAGAATATAGCTAAAATGATTCAGCTCCATTTGCCCTAAATATGTCTGAACAATTTTTTAAGAAATAACTTGTGAGGAAAAAAAAAAGAACAACAACAAAACAAACAAGCAAAAACAAATAAAGAAACAAAAACTTGGAGTAAAGTGAATTTAGGAATTATGAAACAAAACCAGCTCCAGCAGCTGTCTCAAGCATAGGACTTCTCAGCACCTTCGGTGTACTGACAGTGACACAGTACAGGCTAGTTCTGTGTTGCACTGGGGACCAACTGGCAATACCTGTGCAGCCAGATTTAGAACACCACTGGACAAAGCTAGAAGTATTAGATGAATACAACAGAGCCATCTAGAAAGAGAGCAATACAAACAAGATCATCAGTGCCAATTTCTTATTCTTCAGGGAGAAAATACTCAGCTTTTCTACTTCCAACTTATTTTCTGGGAAGAAACACACGACAAAAAAAAAAAAATCAAACAAACAACAACAACAAAAAACAGGTCATGAAATACTGATGGCTTAAAAGTCATCCTAAGAGCAACATAAACATCTAAATTATATTCCCATCAACAAATTTGTGGGAACAAAAAGGAAGTCCTTGTGAGCACAGGACTCCCCAGGCTTGGAGTCAAGTACAGCTTCAATTAAAATATCAGTCCTTAAACACATAAGTGAATTAGTTTCAGATTGATACAGAAAGGAGGCAAAGTAGCACAGTAGTATGGGTACAAATACTGAACTCACAGCTTATTAGTAACGTCATTTCTTGGTGTTTTAGGAAGAAGATCATTACGCCCCAAACATACTCTTTCTCAAGGAAGGAGTAAAACAGAAGCAAGGGGCTGGAATGTCACTGTACAGCTTAAGCTGCCCTACTTTTCGGTCATCTATGCTACCCTTTTCAGTAGTCTACGATTCTCCTATCTCAACCTTCTGAATGCTGGGATTTTAGGCATATACCACCAAACTAAGCTAAAAATACTCTTCTGCATCTCCGCCTCCCACCCCAAGAAAGGGTTTCTCTGCATAGCCTTGGTTACCCTAGACTCTCTTTGTAGAGCAGGCTGGCCTTGAACTAACAGAGATACGCCTGCCTCAGCCTTCCAGAGTGCTGGGATTCCAGGTGTGCACCACCACACCCAGCTTCTGCATCATTTTTACAGGACATCATGTTACAGAACAACCTATTCAAAAAATAATTTTTGAAAAAGCTCACTAGGTAGTAGACCTTGGATTCAACTCTCAGCACCATATAAATACCAACAGGCAAATATACAGTACTTAAATTAATATTTAAAATACTAATTCTTTGATTGTTTAAAGGTTTATTTAAGATATTAAAATACCATAAGAACTAATGAAAGATTTTACATGTTCCAAATTTCAAGCTGTCCTTGCTTTCTTTGGGCAAGGCCTTTGTATGAGATTTTGAGAATTCTAAAAAGAAAGTAAGTTTAAAAGACAAGTGAATTCTAAGTCACTAGTTTCTCTAAGTCATAATGTAGCAGCAAGCAAGCACTGATCTGCTACTACCATGTAACAATGTGAACTGAAGAAGGACAAAGAGAAGATGGAAAGATAACCAGCATTAAAGAAAAAAATCAAGCGGGAAAGGAAACAGGAGTAACAGTCACCAGGACAAAGGAGTCCTGTTTTGAGTCTAGTCTGTAAAGCACAGAAGCATCAATCTGAGGTAGGTAAACAGCTATGCCCAGCTTTCTTACCTTCTAAGACTCTCCTTCTTCTCTTCACGCGATAAGCAACAGTCTAAATGCTTATTGATGTGATTTTCTGAAATGCTGACCCCACAAACAGGACAAGACACTACATTTTTTAAAAAGAGAAACTTTATTAGTCATAGAAAAGGCAAAAATTAACAAACTGGCATCTTTCAGTAACTAAAAGAAAAGACAGGACCCTGGCTAATATGCTCTTAGAAAAACTCTTTTTTTTTTTTGTATTTTTTTTAATTTTTTATATTTTTCTTTTTTTCTAAATTTTTTTATTAATTACTCTTTATTCACTTTGTATCCCCCCTGTAACTCCCTCCCTTCTCCCTTCCCAATCCCTCTCTTCTTCCCCCTTCTCCACATATGCCCCTCCCCAAGTCCACTGATAGGGAAGGTCTTCCTTTCCTTCCTTCTGATCCTAGTCTATTAGGTCTCATCAGGAGTGGCTGCACTGTCTTCCTCTGTGGCCTGGTAAGGCTGCTCCGTCCTCAGGGGAAGGTGATCAAAGAGCAGGCCAATCAGTTCATGTCAGAGACAGTCCCTGTCTCCATTACTATGGAACCCACTGGGACACTGAACTGCACAAAGCAAGGACAGTGGCACACTGGTGACTAGTAACTAGCTACTGTGTGGAAAATCACATGATCAGAATCCGAGGCCTAGAGACTGCAAGTAAGGTTGTGAATTGACTAATTAGAAAATACTTTGGTAATAGCTTTTCTATGAAGGTACCAGGAAACCATGTGCTGAGTTTCCCCAGGCCCCATCTTACACAGGACAAAAGCAATGTCAACAACTCTGTAATGAA
Source organism: Psammomys obesus (assembly GCF_907164565.1). Classification (NCBI taxonomy): domain Eukaryota; kingdom Metazoa; phylum Chordata; class Mammalia; order Rodentia; family Muridae; genus Psammomys; species Psammomys obesus. The sequence goes on along the minus strand of NW_026596101.1, from coordinate 1,788,718 downwards.
GTTACAACTATGAGTTGTAACTCAAGCCAAGGCTTGGCTGGTTTGGTACAACTAGCTGAACTACTGACCTCCCTGCTCCCATGCCAGGTATGCCTTATTAAAGCTACGGCTTTGTGAAGTTGCAATGAATGTGAAGATAATCAGAATCTACCATGGGTTAAAAACAGTACCCAAAGAAGGGAGGCTTATGGACCACAGTCACAGGTTCCCTCCTACTACTTTTACTAGAACGCAGAGAAGTGTATCTATTTTATAGGTTATAGCCATTCTAAGATTTCATTTGGAAAAAAAAAAGTTCTACAAGAGTTGAAAACATGTATCTATGAAACTAAAAACACAACAAAAACCATAGAATATATAATCAAAAAAAAAAAAAAGCCGTAAGAGTATTAACACATAAGTAATATTAAACTAATTCCAGCTTTCTAATAAACACTACTGGCCTTTAACTATGGGTTGTATGGGTTTGCTAAAGACACAGCATTCTTAGTAAAAGATGAAAGCATAGAGACTGGTCGTGGGTATTCCAGATAACCCTTCACACTATAACCTTGGCTCTGTTATGTCACTACTGCTGAATAAAAACAGCAGAGATAATATGTAAACAAAAGAGGAGCATATGTTCTAGTAAACCTGTATTTACTACACAGATGACACGTCAGATCAGTTTTCAGTTATTCTGTCAGTCAAGGGGTACACTGCAGGAAGAGTGACAAATTAGCTAAGAAACATTCAGGGAGTTAGGAAATAAGGCAGGGTCACTGAAGTACTGTCATATGCCAAAAGATATTAAACTACAGGCAGAACAGCAAGGAAGTGTTCAACCAGTAGTATAAAATAAAGGACTCTTTCTTTCAGAGTTAACTTCAACTGGATGAGGTGAAATGATAAAATAAATAAATAAATAAAAAGAAACAACAACAACAAAAAAAACCAGAAAGCTTCCATGAGAAGCATTAACTATTTAACCATTCCACTTTTGCAAGAATCATCTTGATTGCAACTTTGAAAGACAACAAGCCTCTAATCACTGATTGCACCAATCCTAAGACATGGTGAGGTGAAACCTGGTCTACTCCTTTTTACTCCCCCTCAAAAGTGCTGCCTGTTAATCCCACACCACATGGGTGAGACTTCCTTAAAGATGAAAGGGCTTATATAAAAATGGCTTCCTACCTTTAGTGTCCAGTTTCATAGTAGATGTAGAAGGTGTCACAGGACCATTAGCATCCGAGGGACCAAGTACCGTCTTTCCTATGAGACTTGTCTCCTTAATCTCAGCAAAGGTACTTATCTCTTTATGAGGGCTGAATTTCCTGTCATTTTCTTTTCCCAACAACTCAGATACAGAATCATCATTTTCTCTAACCAGGAACTTATCCATTAACCTGTTCCCCTGTTTGCTAGGATGTTTGATGGCTTCAGCATTATATACTTTAACAACTTTCTTCGAGGTGGAGGACACAGGAGATATGGGTGGTGACTCTAAAGCAAACTGCAACAGGCGAGTCCTTGAAAATAAAAATAAAACAACAGGTAATTAAGATGTCAAATTATACAAAATAAACTCGTGTCTTCAAGACTTGTTCCTCTGAAACACAGAATTTATGTCACAATCACAACCAAACTAAACAGCCTTTTTAAAAATAAGAAATAAAGCAATAAATCAGAATGAAAAGGCAATTAGTAAGACTTAAAGTAAATTGGGTTCTAGCTGCTAATATGAGACTTACTCTACAATCACTAAGTAAAATGTGGAGAACTACATGAAGCAAATGAGTCGCACTACAGCACAAGCAACACAAAAGTATGATTCTTGGAAGAAGAGAATCACATGAGGTGATCCAACTCTGCCCCCAAGATCTTCACCTGGAAGCATTTTCTGAGATTTGCATATTGAACTGACATCTAAATAGGAAAAGTGAATTCGCTGTGCAGGGAGAAGAGAACACAATTCTGAGCAAATGTGACAAGGAGTTGGGGACAGGGTACTCGGCATGTGGAAGCCACAAAAGCCACAAGAAGGAAAACTCTCACCCATCAACAATCACCTCCAGAGTACACAAGGACAAAAAAAAAAAAAAAAAAGAAACCCACAAGCCTGGTAGAAGACAGACATTGGTAAACCACAGGCCAGTGCTGGAAAGATGTTCCATTCAGCGCAAAGTGTGTGTTCATACAAACGTGCATGCATGCATATATGTTTGCTTCTGTATGTATAAAACTCATGTGTATGCATATGTGTACGTGTGTAAAACCAAAATAGAACCTAATCATACATTGCACCAACCCTTTATAGAGCAAAGGCAAAGAGCTGGTAATTTAACCGCTTGTCAGAACAAAAATGTACTATCATTCAAAGAAGGATTTTGCAGCTTCTGTAACATTTGGTCTACAATGTTCACAAAAAAGAAAGAAAATAGCTACTAATCAAGCCATAAAATATTTTTTAAAAAGGGAGATGAGGTTTATTTTTATTATGATTTCGTATTAAATTGTATTAAATGTATTTTCTGCATTCATTATGATGCATTATATACATTTTGCTATTTTATTTTGCTAATATAGTTACATTAGTTGATTTTTCAATGTATCTTAAATTTCTACATCTAGGTTTTGTTTTGCCAATAATTTTTGTGACTGATTATGAAATACTATTTGAGTATAGTTTTCCTTTCCTGCTTGTCTGGTTTTATCAGGGCTCTGCTTCTTTCTTTCCCTCTCTCCTTTCTTTTCTCTTTTTCTTCTTTCTGTTCAGGGTCTTGCTATGAATATGAAGCCTTGGCAGGCCTAGAACTCACTAATTTGACAAAACACTACTTTAAAAAAACAAAAACCTCACAACTACTATCAATCATTAACGGTAACAAATGAGGCATCTCTCCCAAGACTGAAAAAGACACAGATTCCTATCAGCACCATCTCTCTTAAAACTGCAGAAAATGTCCTGAGCCAATGGTGAGACCAAAAACAGGAGCCACAGATAAAAACCATAAAGATTACAAAAAGTAAAGAAAAATTTTCATTTGCTTAAGAAAAGTTAGATATAAGACAGGTGAGAGAATAGCTTCATTATATTATCATATATATATATACAAGTTATGTATATATGTGTGTGTGTAGATATCTATATCTATCTACACACTATAGATAGATAGATAGATAGATAGATAGATAGATAGATAGATAGATAGATA
>NW_026596101.1:1727887-1785511 GCF_907164565.1 Psammomys obesus | reverse complement strand
ATAGATAGATAGATAGATAGATAGATAGATAGATAGATAGATAGATATAGATATAGATATAGATATCTATACACACACACGTATATGAAAATAAAGGAAACTAAGCTAAGGGTAGCAGCACAGGCATGTAATCTCAAACATTCAGAAGGCTGAAGCAGAAGATTCTAATTCAAGCCCAATTTCAGTTACATAGTGATGTTATGTCTAACAAAACTCAAGAAAAAAAGAGAAAGGAGGGAGATTAAGCAAGAGGAGGGAGATAGGAAAAAGAAAGAGGGAAGAAAAAAAAAGAAGGTAAATGCAGGAAAAAGCAGGTAGAAGATTAAAAGTAACACCTAAGGATCTTGGTCTTAAGGAGAAAACAAAATTTTAAAAAATCATCTTTAGTACTCTCTTTTCCTTCCAGTCTCTGAATTTAGTACAAAGAAGATTCTGAGAAAGGCTCTCCTCTCATAATGACAAAGAACACAGCACAGATGATATGCCACTGATCCTTTCAACATACTAGTGATAATTTTTTGCCTTTACTCCACAAGTCAGGTGAATTTAATTCCAATTGGCTCTTTTATTTCAAGACATGCCAATAAAGACTATGGCAGACAGCAGCAGCAAGACCACAATAAATTTATTCTCAGAGCTAAAATTAAAACCAATTAACTTATTCTAGTACCATCTACTCTTGCCATAGAAGTACAATAGAAAAGCAAAGCCTGTACTCATTGAAAGTTACACAATAAAGGAAAAAAGCAGGTTTATACAATCTATGTGAAAAGTGCTGATACAATGGGGCCAAAGAGCCAAGAAAACAGCTTGAGAATCTCTAGCACGTGGAGGGCTCAGGGTGCCAGCACCACACCAGAAAAAAAACAAAAAAAATAAAAATAAAAAAATAAAATAAAATAAAATAAAATAAAACACAGCCAAGTATAAGATGTTGATGAGATGTTGATATAATGTTCTTGTGGAAATATACACTTTACCCTTGTTACATTCAAATGCTGATTTCTCTACCCCACTATCTGGTTTCAGTCTGGACAGTGCACTGTGATGTTTATTCTAAGCATCACCTGTCCCAAGTATGTGTAAACATGTCACCATTTGTTCTCTGTAATTTCAATAAAACAACCAGCCAATGCTGAGCAATGGGGAGAATAGGGTGGGACATTCTGGTCTGGAGGGGAGAAAAAAGAAGTGAGTGGGAGGAGTCAGGGAGAAGAGAGTGGAAGGAGAGGACTTGGAACCATGAGGAGAGATGAACTGAACCTAATATATGACTAAAAGTAAGTATAATGGGTGAAATAAGAATGGGAGGAAACTATGTGGGCTTGGAAGTTTAGGAGAGAATAACCATTGCCCAGCATTGTGCTCTAGGTTAATGAAATAAATCCTAGTTTCTGTGTGGTGATTTGGGTATACAGCTGGGTTAGGAATAACTACTGTTTAACTAAAAGATAAACCAATAATAAATATTAATAATAAACAACAATGAGGTAAGTATTCTTAATAACTGGTCAGAAAGCCTCACTGAGAAGCTAACTTAAGAGAGAACAGAGTTCAGAGAAAGTAAGTCTAAACCAGGCGGCCTCCTGGGAAGATACTGGTTCACCTGTAAAGAATAGCAAGCACAATATCTGGAGTCAGAAGCAATTAACATAGCAGACAAACAAGAAGGCCTGGAACTTAATAAAGGGCAAACATGAAGTCTGAGAGTTAGCAAAATGGCAGAGCAACCAGAGGTCTCAATAACAAAGGACTTGGGCACCTGCTCCAGTGAGACAGAAAACATAACAGTTTGAATGTTAAATACTCCCTGAAGACTTGAGTGTTAAATGGCATTGGTTTAAGGGTTGCTTTGTATCTAATTTAAGAGGCAGGTCTCAGGCCACTGGAACATGTCGTAACACAGGACAGTGGGCCCATTTCTTGTCATCTCTGTCCCTCATCTGGAATACAAGCATTTGTTCCAAAACATACTTTTATTAAAATGTGCCATCCTCACTAAAGGCGTAAGTGCACAGGGCTTCCTATGGTCCTGTGGTATGGAAACTCCAGAAAAGTCATCATTTCTCTTTATATGGTATGCTTCTTGGCCACTTTATTATACCAATAATAATATTGAGGTAAAACTGCCTCACACAAGGAACTGCCACTAAATGGCTTTACACATGACCTGACTTTTGCTTTAACAGAATCACTTTAGTTACTACCATCTATAGTGAGAATTTTGATTTCTTTAAAAACACAGAAATGTTATGTGAATGTTTTTGTTTTAATACATGTTGTGGGATATGGGGCTGCTTCAGATTGTCCACAGCAGCTATGGACAAAACTATGATTTGTCTGGTGCTCTAGGAGGGGCAGGATTTTGCCAAGTGAAACTAATTTACACTTGGAATTCTGCTGACTCTTCAGATGGTATATAAATGCCAGAGCCCTAAAAGGTGATGCAGCTGCTGCTCCCCCTGCCGCTGCAGTTGCTACAGTTTGTTGGAGTTCGTCAAGAGGTCATGTACAAAGAGACAAGCAGAAGAAATTCAGTATCTTTTCAGCAAAGATCAATTCTGACCCAAAGAACTCAACACTCCTATTCGGCAGGAAGTAGTCTGATGATATCTATGCCCCCTTTCCCCTCTATCCTTCTTTCTCTCCTACCTAGTGTTGAAAGATTGGAAGGAATTAGGGTGAAGAAAGGTGATAGAAAAAAAGAACCCAATAAAGTAACCAAATGTCCATTTTCCAGTGGCACTCAGACATAGGGCTTGACAGAATGGGACTCTGGTGTCTAATGCCATAGGGAAAACAACAGAAGAAGAGATAAATATTATGTTTCAGGACATCAGAAAAAAAAGTTTATTGTAGCTTCTGCCACTGGGTTCTCCCTCCCTATACTCCCAGAGAGGATTTTCTATATTTGTCCTCCTCTTCCTCCCTTCTTCCTTCCTTTCCTTCTTCCTATATTGTGTCTCAAAAAGGTTGGGAGAATAGCTGAGCAGTTTGAAAACTTGTGAGTGGAAATGAAAGAATCTGAGAAACAAAAAAAAAAAAAATGGATGAAATGGGAAAGCCAAAAGGGTCACTCTACTCTCTAGTTTTTGAAAAGATTTCAGAGTTGACTGTGCAACTGGAAATTTGAGGGGGAGGGGAAGTGCAAGGGCTTGGGAAGTGATTAGTGCTGGAAAAGGAAAAACCAAGGTCTTTAGCTAGAGTAATTAAAAGGATAGTTCCATTGAGGGGCTGAGGAGAGAGTTGTTTTGTAAAAGTGCTTGCCATACAAGCCTCACAACCTGAGTTTGGGCCCTCAGAACTCATGTAAAAGCCAGATGTAGAAGAATAAGCATCTTCAATCCCAGAGTGCCCCATCTGAGAGATGAAATGCAGACCACGGCAAATTCCAAAAGCTCAAGGGCCAGCTAGGCTGCTTATGCAGGGCCACAGAGACCCTGTCTCAAGCAAGGTAGAAAACCAACAATGATTAAGTGAAGGCTGTCCTCTGACCTCCATTCACATACCATGGCACACACGTCCAACCCACTCACAAATACACACATGAACAAGCACACAATTCATACACACGCACACATACTGGTGCTGCTGTTCAGAGACAGAGCAACTGTCAGGGCAGGTACGGGACAGAGAAGAGCACTAGCGGTCTCCTTCGCGCATGTTGAGCCTTAGACGCTCTTTGAAGAGGCTCAAGGATAAATGTGAGATAAGCTGTTGACAGGAACATGAAGAAAGGAACTAGAAGAAAGGCCTGTCTGAAGAATTGGAAAACATGAAAAAAAGAGGACATCTAGAGCCCAGAAACGTTTTAAAATTCATACAACCTAAAATAAATTGGACAAAAATGCTCATTTCCAAACTGATGTTTACATTTATATGGAACTGGCTACTTTTCTTAATTTCCCTTATGACTTCTTATTACAGTGACCTGGCACTGCAGAACCTAACTGCACTCATCACAGGCACTCTGGGATCTTGTTGTCAGATTATGGACTTTTGGATCTGGAAAGATTGTCAGAGAAGAATCAACATCTCATTGTACAGAGAGGTAAATAAAGACCCAGGAAATTCTACTGGTTTGTTCCAAGTCATCTAGGAAAGCATACAGATTAGATCTCAGACAGCTGACAGAGCCCCCGAACTGCCCAGCACATGGCTTCTTACTCTGACTCATATAGAAAAAGCTTGCCAACTTGTTAACTACACAAGTAACCTCATTTCTTTAGAATGTGGCCAAGAATCAAGACTTACAGTATGTCTCTAGGTGCATGGGAAGTCATTAAGATCGTATAATGAATATAGCTATACCACTGAAGTCCCCGAAAATGTCTGCTCTGATCTAAAACATGCAGTTTAAAAACATCTGATGAAGTAGGCAGAGGCTACTAAAGCACATTCTTTTTTTCTTTTCTCTATTTTATGTGTCTGTGTGTTTTACCTGCATGTGTCTGTGTAACAGGTGCATGCAGTGCCTACAAAGGCTAAAAGAGAGCAGAGTTCCCCGGTAATGGAGTTAGAGACCTTTGTGAGCCACCATATGGGTGCTACGAATCAAATCCCAGTTCTTCTGACAAAACAGCAAGTGCTCCTACCCTCTGAGCCTTCTCTTGAGCCCCTATAGCACATTCTTAATAGCACCACAAAGCATCAATGTGGAAGGCGGAAATGTACAACAGTAATAGGAAGCTGGTTTTGGATTCCTTTGTACCAAGTACTATTCCAAAAACCTTTATATAACTCTCATCTACAATCCTATCAACAGTACCATTTACCTTTTCAGATGAAGACAGGGCTCAAGAGTAAATCTCAAACTGTAATCATAACTAGAGAAATAGGAGCTCAGTGCCACCTGAATGGAGAGCCAGCATGCTCTAAATGACAGCACAACCACAGGGGAACTGACATCCTATTTGTGAGAAGCTAAGAGTATTATCTGCTATAATTGTTATCTAAAATGTTTAATTAAATGTTTTTGTTAATTCTTTGATAATTTCACTCATGTATAGATGTACTTTGATCGTATTTACCTTCCTTACCCTCCATAATTCCCTCCATCTCCTCTGAACCCTTCTTCTTCCCAAGAAACCCTGGTCCTAACATCCTACTTTCACGTTCCTTGACCTACTATATTTAGGGCTTCTTGCATGAGTGTAGGTCTGGAGTTACTTACTGTTGCACGGACAGCTTATCAATGGCTACATCACTGAAGAAAATGACTCCTTATCCCCTAAGAGCCATCGACAGCCTTGGGGAGGAGTGGGACTAAAATATGTATATTCTTACATTTGGAGTACTAGAAGAAAATTCCAAACTCCCAAATAATTTATAAAACCAATGCCATAGATGAGACTGGCCTCTATTAAAAATAAGTAATACTTCACCACTTAGGGCAGAAATGATATTCTCCTTACAAAACATTAAAAAAAAAAAAATCTAACTAAGCTTATGTTCAACACAGTAGATAAAGAATTTCTTTCTTTCTTTTTTTTTTTTTTTAAACACTGGGTCTTATTACATAACCAAAGCTAGCCTCAAACTCCTGATCCTCTAGCCTTGGCTCCCCAGATGCTAGGATGAAGGTAAGCCACCACACCTGGCTAAGAACATTATTTTAAATTAAAATGAGCCAAGAAAATGTGTGCTCTCTGAAAATAAATATCAAAGGTCAAAAGAAAATGTTAAAAAGAACTATGTCATCCTTATATCGGAAACATCTTCAATTATTTCTCATATCTTGTTATTCAATTTAGAATATTGAATTTTTAAATATTAAATTTTTAACCGAATGGCATATAAAATGGTAATGACAAATGAGAAAGACAAATAAAATCAAAAAGCAATATAAATATCTTACATTTTAGTCATAAGATTAAACTTCTTTCCTCATCAGTTTTAGACCAGGTTCAAACAAGTAACGATACTGATTATCTTCTATTTCTTCCCTACTAATTTTGTAGATGAAGTACCCCAGCATAGCACATGATGAGTATCCAAGAAACAGCATCTCAAGGATGATGCTAAGAATGGTAATATCAAGAAGGGAAGCAGAAGGAGAATGACAAATCCATCAGGGACCTTCAAAAACACACGGACACATAAAAACAAATCTTAAAAAGCAAAAGCGAACAACAAAAAAAAGTCAGAGAGATGACTCACGTCATTAAGTGACGTTGGAAGCAAGAGGACCTAAGCTCAAGTCCCAGGACCCCAGAGAAATCTGGGGCTGTCAGTGTACACTTGTAGCCCTAGGACAGACCAGGCAGAGACAGGCAGACCTTGAAGCTTATTATCTAGTCAGCCTACACAAACCTAAAATTTCTCAATGAGAAACATTCCCCCAAAATGTGAGGAATAATCAAAGAAAGTCAATACGAATCTCTGGCTTTCACCCCCTCACTCACACACACAAGTGTGTCCATATACATGTGTATATGCCCACATTAAAAAGTATGTTACTTGCTATATATCACATCCACACATACCTTAAAAAAAACCTCTAATACACAAGAGACTTTACAGTAAGAAAGCAACAACTTCAATAAAAGAATTAGAAAAACACATAGTTTCTTAGTCTAGAAAAGGATACCATCCTTATGTGGCCTCACAAAGAAAATAACTAACCAGTCAATTACTGGAATGACACATTAGAAAACTTCAGAGTACTGAATATGATCACCTTTATGCTACAAACCTCTGAATAAATGTGCAATTCTAAAAGAAGTCTGAAGACATTTTTAGAGGCAAGGTAAGGTATCTTCAAGAATGTTCCAACAAGTGAAGAAGTCCTATATATGGACATATAAACTAATAACATGATTAAAACAATGCAAGATATGTTTAGTAAAACGCCTTTTTATATCCCTTTGGGTAACCAAACTCATATTCACACATTCATGCATTTGACAGCTAAAGAGCAAAGCTATATATAAGAACTTTACAAACAAGCAGTTGTATGTCTCACACAATAAACCATATTGCACATGCTTAGTAAATGTAGTTAAGAATAGGTTAAAACATAACAAAGAGAAACAATTACAAATATGCATATACAAAAGGATTAGCATATACAACTGTATAGACACATATATTCTCTAGCTCTGTCCATTAAAAAGCCTAGGATGCTAACACCCAGCAGCAATACAACGCTAACTATAAACCAAGCGCCAATATATCTATACTTTACTCTTAATTCCTCAAAAGAGGAAAGTTTCTGTTAAGAGAAAATCTTATGACTACATATTAGAACTTCTTCATGTGTGCAGTGGCTATCATGGACTTCCTTCTTCCGCTCTAGTATATAACCCTGAACTCCCTAACTGAATAGGGCACGGGGAGGAGGTACACATAAAGAACAAAGGCAGTTAGAGGTTAATCACAAAAGTGAATCATACCGTGCAAAATTCATGCTTTTTACCAGTTCATCTAAAAGGCGATTATTTCTCAGGTCTGGCTCTGTTACTGCCTAGAAAAGAAAAACAACAGATGGAAAAGGTCAAGAACAGTAATTAACTTGTCACAATCTTGTGTTTGAAAATGCCTGACCTGTCCTCCTGAGGCTCTCTGTCCCACTAGTCTTCCAGGAAAACCTCAAAATAAAGTGAATTCATCTCATAGTAACACAGAACTTTAACCAGTGAATCAGGACCTGCTAACAGCTCTCAAAAGCATGTTAAAACTATCTGCTGTTTACTTTGCACCAACTAAGACAAAACTCAATATGAGCAAGAATTTTTCTTCAAAATGCCATAACTCTAGCTTTCCCCAAATTACTTAGAAACAGAAGAGAGAAGCTCTTCTCAGTAAAAACACTGGAAGAGGCATGAAGTGTTCAAAGAGAGTTAAAAATAAGAAATTCAAAAATATAAGGGAAACACCCAGTACTGCAGCACAAATGTTGTCTGGAATACATTGGTGCTAAGTCCAGCAAACAGTGGTCAACACCTCCAAGTTTACACAAGTTCAGTGACATCCTGATATACTGTGTTGGCCAGAGTGGTCATGAACTCCAGCTCCCCACAGCATTCTTTTCAAGAGATCTATGCCTCTTTCTTTATTCAGATGCAGGGTTAATTTCCTGTCCTATCTCCCTCTCTACCTGTTTTCACACTCAAGAAAAAGTCTCAGAGATGGACAGCATACTTGTTGATGTTTGTTCTGAAGGGCTGGTCTGAGAGAATGGTAAGACACCAGGGAGGGCTGGATGAGCCCAGTTGCTATGAATCTCTTGCTTCCTACAAAAATTTGCATCCAAAGTGAGAAACTATAATTTAAAGTTAGGAGCCATAAAAACATAAATTATAGGAGTCAAAGACTATTATTAGAGCCTTATACTTCCTAAAATACATTTAGGGTATCAAAAATCCTGATGGGAAGTGGAACAAAACCCAAGTGTCTTATGTATACTTAAAAAATCTTTCCTGGAAATGTTCAAATGGTTTACTTCAGTGACCACATATCATCCCATGAATTTTTGTGGACACAGAAAAAAAATGCTGTAATCAACAACAAAATTAAAAACAATAAAACAAAATAAATAAAAACTTACCACACAACAAGTTGGACACTGAGTTTTATAGGACAAAAATTTTCTTATGCAGAGAGAACAATCTGCAAAAAGACACAAGATGTCACATAGGAAATTGAAACTATTGAGTAATGCACAAATCTGACTTTTAACACAATTGTGGCTTAAGACTAAAGTACTTCCATCATCATTTCTGTATAACCTTGTTTCTACTGCCTTCTTGCTGCACAAGTACTTATACGTATAACTAAAAAGTGCTGTTAAGACAAGGCCTCTGGAACAATGACTTTCTAAGCTCTCATAACTCTATGAACACATACCACCCCCTCTTTGTGAACCACAGAAACACATAGAAGCCCACGCTTATTTTATACAAATGCCAGATACCAGATATCTAGTGTTTCCCTCTTGTAAACAGAATCTCGGAAATGGGATATACAGACACAACACATACCCCAGCCATCAAATGAAGATTTCTATACCCTGACACTGTGTTGTCCACCACCATGCTCAACAAGCACTTGGGTGACAGGTGCCAAAATAACACACAAGACTAATTTTTTTTTAACCTCAAAGGAGCTAACGCAGTGCAAGGCAGCTACATTACAACTCAAGCAAGAAATAAGCATCTACTAAATTTTTCATACCCAAGGCAACATAAAATGAAAACTATCTGGTATAATAGACCACACCTTGCTCACTGCTCCTTTACACAAAGCCAATATTCAGCTGAATTAAGGAGCTTTGCTAAAACCAAATCCATTTAGTTGAGGAAGCAAAAATAGTATGATTTTGACCGTGCAACTCTTCAGAAAGAAGTATTTCCAGCTGCAACAACCGTACCCCAAGAGAGAAAAGGAAGGGACATATTATGGCCAGTACAAGACAGACAACAGGTTTAGTTCTTCTGGGCATTGAAAAAAAAGCTAGAAGTGGCCATTTGGTTGCTGAGCAACCTGAAAACCCAGTAATTCTCCTTATATCCACCAGAAAAGCAAGGTCATAAGCTAAACTGCTAACCCTCCCCAAAAAATCTAGACAGGCAACAACACAGGGAGGACAGACCACAAGCAGAGAGCACCTCAGAAGCCAGAAAAGAACCCTGTGGGAGCCAGTACCAAACACAACATCTGAAGTGTGACTGACAGTTGCTAGGCAGATCTGAAGGTGGGTATCAGGAGTGGAATATTGCTCTGCCACGTCTTGATCAGTCCTTTCCTTTCCCAAAGGCTTTGGGACTCTGGACTAGGAAAGTAGTTGAAGTGATGAGCCATGGGGGTTTAAAGGGTGTGGAAGATATTAGTGCTGAGAGCAATGGGAACTACAGAGGCCCAGCTCAAAAGGTTTCAGAGGGGAATGATATTAGTAATTGGAATTGAGACCGCTTCTTGTGAAATTTTGGCAAAGAATGTGGCTACTTTCCACACTTGTCCTAAAAATTTGCCTGAGGCAATACTGAAAATAATGGATCATTTTCTTAGTGAGAGAACCTAACTAACTCCTTTTTGAGACTGGGCCCAAAGCCTGGCCAAAGTTCTTGCCACCCTTCCCCCTTTCCTGCTTGACAAGTTCCTAGAGAACACAGGAGACTGGCAATCAATCAGCGACTGTCCAATATCTAGCCAAAAATTAAGTCCATCAAACAAAGAAAAGTCCCTGTAAGGTAATCCTCTCTCCCCAAAGTGAGGAGCAGTCAAAATTGTCCAAGTACATTCCTCCATGGGCACTGGGCAATCCCAATCAAAGTCACATAGCCACAGTTGAAATTCCCCTAAAAGCCTTTAAAAGAGCAGGCGAGTTCACTTCATGGTCGCCTGATTGGTACACCCCTGCATGTTGGTTTTCTGCAGAATAAACGCTCTTTGCTTTCACATACTATCTGAGTCTGGGGTCTTTATGCAGCAATTCTCGGACCCTTACACTAGGTAGAATAGATATCTGTCAAGTAGTTCTCTTCGAAACCACTCTTATGCAGGTCATGATGAAAAAAAGCAAGTGGGGCAAAAATATAAAATGTAGCTTAAGAAGAAAAAGAACAGAAAATTTAATGTCAGAGCCAAGGCCTATGCTGAAAGAGATGAGAAAATTGAAGAAAGACCAGTTACACAATGGAATAATGGAAAGGGAGCACTCAGGGCAAGACCACATTCAGCCATGCTACCACACTTGTAAAAAGGAAATGCCTGAGTAATTTTCTGCTGCTAAAAACAAATATAATGCAAAGCTTCTACAAAAATAATTCAAAGCAGGGGCCAGGCTCTATCCTGAGAGGGCAGGAAAACTTGGGAGTTGACCACGTGATTCTTGCATTCAAGTCATGAGGGTCCACAAGTGGTTGTGGAATCTTCCTCCAGGGCTGAAGAAAGCCACTGAGACCAGGCATGCGACAGGGGAGTCCCAGCTTGAAGGTCCTGAAAGGCTACTGCATGAAGCTGTAAAAAGTGAGCCCCGGTTGTCTTGTAGACCCCACAATGGTAGAGGCACCAGAGCCATGAATATCTGCTCAGCAGAGCTGTACACAGGAGTGGAACTAGCCCAAGAGCAAAAAGTGCTGCAGCAAGCCAAGCTGCAAGGAAGAACCATCTAAATCCTCTGACGGAAGACATGGAGCTGTGAATCCAGAGTTTGTCCAGGGTTTCAGTCTTGCGTTAGTCCCGCATTTCCTCACTATGCCCCTTTGCCTTCACGGTAAGATAGATTCTATGCCACTATATGTTGGAATTACGTAATTTGCTTTTTGATTTTGAGTTTACAGGTGGTAACAATTAAAATACTGCCTTGAATTTCAAGAGACTTTGAACTTTTTTTTTAATTTATTACAATTTATTCACTTTGTATCCCAGCTGTAGCCCCGTTCTTCAGCCCCTCCAAATCTCACCCTCCCTCCTCCTTTTCCTCCCATGCCCCTCCCCAAGTCCATTGATATGGGAGGTCTTCCTCCCCTTCCATCTGATCCTAGCTATCTGATACTCCAACCAAGGACCATGCATGGAGATAACCTAGAATGCCTGCACAGATGTAGCCCATGAGACTTTGAACTTTTAAACTGTGTTGAGACTGTGAAAAACTATGAGGACTTTTGGAGCTAGACTAAATGCATTTTCCATTATTATATGGCCACAAACCTACGGGATCCAGAGAGTGGAATATGGTGCTCTGAATAAGAATGGCCTCAATGACTCATATATTTGAACACTTAGTTATCATTTGGTGGAATTGCTTGAGAAGGATAAGAAGGTGTGACTTTATTGGAGAAGGTGTGTCACAGAGGTGGACTTTGAGGTGTCAAAAGACTCATGCCATTTCCAGTTAGCTCTCTCTGACTCATGGTTGAATCTCTAGATGTGACCTCTCAACTACTGCTCCAGCACCATGTCTGCCTACCTGCCTGTTGACATGCTTCCCACCATGATTGTTAGGGACTCTAACCCTCTGAAAACTATAACCCCCAAATAAACTCTCTCTTCTCTAAGTTGTGTTGGTCATGGTGTCTTAGCACAGCAAGAGAAAAATAATTAAGACACACAGTAAGAAGTCTCGCAAGCAATATTTTTTAAACTCACAAACTCCTAAATATGGCTACTGATCTCAGGTACCTATAGGAATGGTTACTGCTTTTAATTTAGTTTCACAGTTTTACTTCTCTTCTGATGTAAAAATTTCTCAACAGACTTCAATATTTAGAGAAATGTTGGATAGTAATTACAAACTCATCTACTTGGTAAGTGGCACTCAGAGCTAAGTGTGGGTGTATCTGCAAAGCAGATACTTGCCATCATCTTATTATGACTTCACAGAACTTTTTGTCAAAGTTCTCCAAAAAAAAAAAAAAAACATCTTTAAGCCGAACTGAATTGATTTTTAACTTTCCAAGACAAATCAACTTGAAAACAGAGGACAAAAAAAGATCATAAATCTAAACATTCAATAAACTAAATGACAGGTTCACTAACCTCTACAACCTTAAGCTATTCAAATACTCCTAGGAGAGTAGCAGAGACTTGCCTGAGCGTGTAGAGGGCATGGTGAAGTCCCATCACCAAGCAAATAAACAATGAAAGGTTTATACAATAAGCATTTAAAAAATATCTCATAAAGAAGATAAGCAATTCCACTGCACAATTCTTTTCAGTATCACACAGCTGCTAAGTGATAACACAATCTGTAGTAATCTTCAGTGAGAGAATTCTGAGGGAATACAGATGGCCCTTGAGTTATGATGGTTTGACTGACAATTTTGCAACTATACCAGAATAGAAAAACAGTATTCCCTCAATAGAAACTATATTTCACCCTGTAATTCTCCCTGTCCTGTTCTCCGCCATAACCTTCCACTAGCAATATGCAGTACACTTTTGAAATGCTAGGTAGAGGTAGTAGGCACAGTTGCCCATCGCCACATCGGTCAAGAGGGTAAGCACATTCTTCCTGTACTGTGCTACAATAGGAAATAGGCTAGGTGTATTGACAAATTAACAGTATTTTCAACTCCTGGCAAGTTTACTGGGATATAATCCCATGTTGAAAAGCATCTGCATTCCTATTATTTTGACGTTTAAAATTTTAAATTCCACACCAAGTGGTTGAACCATTTATCTATCATCCTGCTAAAAACAACATCTTGAAGTTTAACATGTTAAAGTGCTCAGCAAATAAGCATATATTGTTACCAAAACCTTTACTGCTACAAATTCTACAAAAGGCATACAAAAATATCCACGGGGGAGGTGGTAGAAAATGTAAGAACTTTGTAAAAAAAAAAAAAAAAAAAAAAAAAAAATTGCCATATTCAAGAAAAGGTGATGACATAAACCTTAAAAGTGCAAGACAAAGGAATGAAAGATGAAAATGAACATGTGAAAGAATCTTACACATTAATGAAAACTACCTTGTCCTTTTAGAAACACAAAATAAAATGTACTTACAGTTGTGAGAGCACTGGGGGATTATCACTGCGATGTTGAAATACTCAAAGCAAATCCCACAGCGCAGCAAATCATCTATTGTCTGAAATGCAAAAGCACATATGTATCAGCAAGACGTCAACAGCAAATCAACCCTTAGCACTCAACTTTCCCTTTATTCCCTAAAATTAATTCCATAGCATTCATTTGTATGGGATAGTTATTCAAAATCTAACTACAGATAAACAAAGGTTCATGACAAATAGAAAAAAAAATCTCCCCAATTCAAACTTCAGGTTATCCCAGTTGCTTTGGACAGTTGGCGCAGGTTCCTGTGCCACACATACTGTTAGCCCTTCACAAAAGGGCTCCTGCATTCCTGCTCTTCAGACCCCATCCTCACATCCTCACCAGTTGGGTGCGGTGGCGCACACCCTGATCCCAGCACTCGGGAAGGCAGAGGCAAAAAGAGCTCTGTGAGTTCAAGGCCAGCCTGGTCTACAAAGTGAGTCTAGGCTACACAGAGAAACCCTGTCTTGAAAAAAAAAAAAAAAAAAGAGCCAAGAAAAAAAAAAAAGAACCAGTTGAAGACTGTCTTAGTTAAAGTTTCTGCTGCAACAAAAACACCATAACCAAAGAGCAAGTCAGAAAGGAAAGGGTTTATTCAGCTTTCACTTACACATCATAGTCCATCACTGGGGGAAGTCAGGATAAGAACTCAAGCAGGGCTGGAACCTGGAGGCAGGAGCTAATGCAGACGCCATGGAGGGGTACTGCCTACTGGCTTGCTCACCTCATGGCTTGCTCAATGAGGTTTCTTACAGAACCCAGGATTAGAAGCCCACAATGGGCTACGCCCTCCCCACACTGATCACTAACTGAGGAAATGCCTTACAGCCACATCTCATGGAGGCATTTCCTCAGCTGAGGCTCCCTTCCTCTGATGACTCTAGCTTGTGAGCTGACATGAAACCAACCAGTTCAAAGACTAATAAAGGCAAACATTAAAGTCTCTAGCAGGGTATGGTCACACACACCTGTACTGCCAGCACTTTGGAGGCTGAGGTAACAGTGTAAACCAGACCAGGCTATATAATGAGACCTTACCACGACAAAAATATAAATAAATAAACTGGCCAATTAAAACCTTTGAGGAAGCTAACATCCAGGGTAAGCACAATACTGGGCTTGAGTCAAGCCAACACTAAAATACCCATTCTCTTGGTAGCCTAACTTTCTCCATGATACACCACAGTGTAGCCAAATGAGAAAGCCTTCAAAACAGCTAGCAACAGTCAGTATCAACTTTAGACAACAAGCTAAACAGAGCATGATTTATTCTTGCAACTTAAAATCTTTTAATGTGTTTAAGAACAGGTGAGCTGCTTTATTCTCAAGAAACAGAAGTGTGAGAAGCTGAGGAGGTAGCTGAAAGGCAGAGTCTTGGTCTAGCATGGAAGTGGCTCTGGCTATCATGCTGAGCTACACACATACACACACAATATGAATAAAAATGTAGGCTCTGGCCAGGGATATGCTTCCCAGCACTTGGGAGGCAGAGGCAGGAGGATCTCTTGTGAGTTCAAGACCAACCTGGTCTACATTGTTAGTTTCAGGACAGACAGAGCTACATAGTGAGACCCTGCTCAAAATAACAAAAGCAAAAGTAAAATATATTCCGTACATGAAGAAAATTCTGAAGAGATATAATAAAATGATAAATCATAGTTACTAAGACCAGGGAACTGGGCAATGAGGGACATGCTGAAAGGAGAACTTTTTCATCTTAGAGATTTCTTGAATCATATGAATTTATTTCTTAAAAACTGTAGAAGCTAAAGAGACACCTCAGAGGAGATGGGTTGGATGCCTGGCCCCATACATAGCTTACGGCCATCCATGACTCTGGTTCCAGGGGATTCAACATTCTCTTTTGATCTCCATAGGCACCAGACATGCACTGCAGTACACATACATACATGCAGGCAAAGCACGCAATGCACAAAATAATTTTTTTTTTTAGAATAAATAATTTAAATACAACCAAATACCACTAGAGTGGCGCATACTTTTTTAATCCAAGTATTTCAAAGGCAGAAGCAGGAGGATCCAAAGCTAGAAGCCAGCTTTGGTAGCAAGCTCCAAGCCCACCTGTACTACATACGGAGCCTGTCTCAAAAACAAACACCAATCAAAAAGGTTGTCATTAACCATCCATATGAAATATTATATAATTATTAAAAACCTGCTTGTGCTGGACTATGGTGGCACATGCCTTTAATCCCAGCACTTGGATGGCAGAGGCAGTCAGATCCCTGTGAGTTCCAGCCTGCTCTATAGAGCTAGTTTTGGGATAGTCAGGACAACACACTGTCTCAAACAACAAAAACAACAAACAACTGCCATAGGGAAATGCTCAGGTTGTAATAGATACACTGGATTTAAGAAAAGTAAGTAGGAAGAAAGGAAGGAAGGAAGGTAAGGAGAAAGCCTGTACTCAGGGCGCAAAGCTACCCAGTGATTCTTAGTCAAAAACCAAACAACAAAAACAAAACAAAACAAAAACATTCAGGGGATGAGAGGGGGTGGCACACACCTTTAATCCTAGCACTAGGGGCGAAGAAGCAGGCAATCGGAAGGCCTGCCTGGTCTACAGAGCAAGTACCAGAACAGGGATACACACAAGAAAAAAATCCCGTCTCAAAAAAACAAAAATCAAAACGAAAGAAAGAGAAAAGAAAAAAAAAAAAAAAAATCCAGCCCAGTAAATGTTACATAAGTGAGATGATTCAGTGTGCAAGAATTCCTTAAAATCAAAGGCTAAGTGCTGGGCTTAGGTACTGTTCTCGTTTTTTGTAAAAAGACCCAGGGAAGAGCGAACTGCTTGATGGACCAGGTAGAGTTTGAGGCCGGCCTGGTTTACATACTGACCAGGTCTGGTTTACATCCAGACCAGCCAAGGGTTACAGAGTAAGACCTTGTCTCCTAAATAAATTAATTCAAACAATAAGTTAAATAAAAGAGAGATGTGTCGTTATTAGGTCAGACAGGGTACATCAGGGAGCAAACCGATTGCAGTGTACTGAGGAGGAGGCGCACTTCTGGACCTCAGCGAGAAATGGAAAACCACGATAAATCCAACCCCTGCTAAACTACACGATTATAAAAACACGTCATCCGATGCAACGTCCACCCAGATCACGCGTCGTGTCACTGTTAACACAGGAAGTTCTCGGAGGATGAGCGGTCACCATCGTTGACGCTGCGTTACAGTGACTTTATTCTGATCACGCAGTGGTTGTGACCGACACCCAAAACATCCGGTTCGTTAGGGCAGCCACCTTGGGCTCGCTGCGCGGGGCCGCGGCGCGTTCCCGGCCGGTCTCGGGGGTTGGAAACTGAGGCCCGGCGTCGCGCGGCCGCCCAGGGTAGGGCCCAGGCCGGGGGCGCGCGACCAGGGCCGTCCCGCTCGCATCAGCGCCGTCCGCGCCCGGCCTTCCCGAGACACTCACCTTCATCACCGCCAAACTCGGAGGCCACTGCGGCTCGGCCAGGGCCTCCATGGTCGCAACTGACAAGACCGCCAGCTACCGGCCTGCCGCGCGGCTCTTCTGCTCGAAATTCCCCGCGCTACGGCGTCCGTCCACAACGCGCGACGCGCTCGAGGCGCGCGCACAGCATGCTGGGAACTGTAGTTAACGTGTGTTGGGCTTTAGCGGCTTTGGACGAGGAAAGTGAGAGTTCCAGGGCTTGGAGCGGTGCTGGCCTTGGACCCCGGGAAACAAGAGGATGATTGGAAGATTAAGGGCATCTTGAATCAGTCTTAGAAAATGATTAAACAAAAGATTCCCGAAGGTGATTCAATATTAGGAAAAAGTCAGGAATCAAATGAAATCTTAAGCCTTAAACAGAGATTTCAAGGTCTAGGCTCGTGTCTTCCCTTTCAGGGCGTATTCTCTGGTTGCTATAGAGATCTGTCCTTGCAAATATCTAAAGTTACACTTCTGTCTCAACTCCTCTTTTCTGTGAACGATAATGGCATCCACCAGAGCCACAGAGAACCTAC
Organism: Psammomys obesus; assembly: GCF_907164565.1. NCBI lineage: Eukaryota > Metazoa > Chordata > Mammalia > Rodentia > Muridae > Psammomys > Psammomys obesus. The sequence continues at coordinate 1,768,014 of NW_026596101.1, read as the reverse complement.
ATTATCTAGATAAGAACTTTTGCTTTAACTTGGGGGAGGTGTCAAAGGTAGAATCTTACCCCACCCCGCCCCCGCACCTCTAAAATTTCAATTTCAAGTTATTTCTGTCCTTCAGAGATAACCACTGTTAATATTGTCACTTAGTTCCCAAATATTTCTTTCCCATGTATAAATAAGGTCCAGTTTTGGCGAAGTGCATTATATTAAATCACTTTTAACAGGAACCCACGTTCTTTTGTTTGTTTGTTTGTTATTTTGGTTTGGTTTGGTTTGGTTTATGTGAGGTAAGGTTTCTCTGTGTAGCCTTGGCTGTCCTAGACTCACTTTGTAGACCAGGCTGGCCTCAAACTCATAGAGATCTGCCTTCCTCTGCCTCTCAGAGTGCTGGGATTACAGGCTTGGGCCCATCGAGTCCTTCGGGAACCCATATTCTTTTCATCGAATTCCTCAGACTACTTGATAGGTTCCTCAACCTCTTCCATCTCCTGTGTTGCTTTATCTCCCTGACCTGTCTCCAGCAACAATCCTTTCGAGCTGGTTGAACCCAGAGTCCCATTATCTAGATGTGGAATGCTGACCAAACACACAGCCAGCCTGGCTACCTGGCTCAGCATTCATCCTCTGCCTTCTGTGGGCCTCCATTTCACTAGGTGTCAGGGGACTCAAATTGGTCCAGATGCCACCCAAGACAGAACCCTGCAGTTTGCCATGTCACTGATAAGCCGGTGGCCCATGCATTCATCCAGCATGTACATTTTGAAGGCTTTCAATGGGCCAGACATTTTACAGCCGTCTTTATAGAAGACTGAGACCCAACAGGCTAGGGCTTCATTCTTTTGAGTTTCCTTCATAAAATGACCTCTGTAGTCAAAGCCAATAATTTTTTCCTAGCCTACACTCACATATAAACTGTGCGATAGTAGTGCAAACAACACTTAGGAGATAGTTTAAATGTCTTTAATATTTTCATAGTAATCGCTAACACATTAGACCACCTGTAGGCTAAGTCCTATTGTGATTTTTTTTTAACGTCCATACACTTACTTGACTTATTTTTTCAGAAGAAAGGGTAATTGGTGCAGGACATTTTGCAGGTAAGTAGAAGCAGGGTTTGAACTCAGGCTGTCTGACGAGTACATAGACTACCACAGAACATTCTCATGAGAATCTGGCCAAGACTTTCCCACTTAAACATATGGGAACATATAGGAACAGAGCATCAAAACAGCAGCAGGATTCATTCAAAGTCACATTATTTTTCAGTCGCAATGCTCAGGCATGGTCCAGATGTTTAACTTCAACCCAAAAGGATCACTAGGGATACTTTATTGAGCAGCCAAGGACACACAGAATGGAGCCAAGACTGCGAATCCCAGGACACCAGAGATAGCAAGCCAGCAACCAGAAGATAAGTGGAGGATTAGGTACACGGTGGATTTGCACCAACCAATCAGAGAAGAATACACAAATGAACTCTAGGCTGAGTTGGGTGCTGTTGGCTAGCTCTGTGTCTAACAGGAGCAGGTGGCTGTGCAAAGACAGGACAACAACAATAAAGAATGTGCAGTAGTTTTTCCTTTAGGGTCCTCTTTGGATACTGAGTAATTAGGTTGGCAAGTGGCCGGGGTGGTTAAAAAAAAAAGAAATATACGAGAAAAAAGAAAACTGAGGAGGGAAGGAGAAAAGACAGAAGAGGCAGGGGTGGAGAGGCACTCCCTTCTCTGTGTAGAGCCCCAAGGCCAACCCCCCCATGCCATCATCTCTGAAGCCTTGCCACCAGCCCCTTGATAAGCTAGAATGAACGGACAAATTATCAGGGCGCTCACATCCCCGTGTTCCCTTTTCCTCCGGAGCTGAATGATTCTCTCCTGCTGGTAAAGCAGCAGCACCCAGGGAGGTAGGCTCTACTCCAGGTCACCTCTGGGCCTGGGGAGGAAAGTTCCAGGGAACGAACGAGTAGATTCTTGAAGGCTACCATGAGGTCAGGACAATATACTGGCACCTCCCCTTTCCCTCTCTTAAGCCTCTAGAGCCATTCTTCTGTAACAAGCCACCATCTGTCTCTGAGAAATTTGTCCTTCTTTTAGATCAATAAAGAGTTTGTGCTTCTTTATCCGGGAGCAAAAACAAACTGTTCTGTGTTTTAAAATCGAGTTAGAGTCAGCAGGATCTTCCACAACACTTAGCGCCAAGTGAAGAGCCGGGATAGGATGGCTCCATAAAAGACAGCGCCCAGTAAACTTGAATTTCAGGTACATAGCATATTTTTGTGGTATGAAACACATAACATACTTATATTTCAAAAAATCATTCCCTGCTTATCTGATATTAATTTTAAACATTTTGTTATTATTATTTGCCAAATCTAACAACTTTAATCAGGGCAATGACCTCCCAGCCAAGCAGGGGCCTGTCCTGGACTCACCCTGCATGTCCCATGATCTTAGGCACCTGCCAAAAGTCTCTTTGCATCTTGTATTCCTCTCTGCCCTCCATCCTCTCTCCTTCTAAGACCTAATTCACTCTCTTAAAGAGCTTGGGGCTTTGCCCCGCCTTCCTTTCTATCTTCCTTCTCTCTCCTTTCCTCCCCTCCCTTTCTTCTAATCTTGTTTTATAGTTGTTTGTCTATCTGTCTGTTTGCAATCCTAGGGATCAAACCCAGGGCCTTGAGTGAACTAGGCAACCAATCTACCACAGGACTGCATCCTCCACTCCCTCCCCCTTTGAAGGTTTAGTTATTTTGTGTCTGTCTGTGTACCACATGCTTGCCTGGTGTTTCCAGAGGCCAAAAGGGGTGCTGAGTCCCCTGGAGCTAGGGTTATGGTTGTGAACCATAGATGCTAGGATTTGAACCCAGGTCCTCTGGAAGAGCAATAAATGCTCTTAACCATTGAGCCATCATCCCAAGCCCCAGCCCTTTGGTTTTTAAGACAAGGCCTAACTGAAACCCAGTCTATATGGTTTTTACCTTCCAAGTGCTAATACTCCAAGCTGTAGGGCACCACAGGACCCAGCCCTTCCATTCATTTTTACAAAGTGTTTCCATCCCCCTGACACCCTTTCCATGGTCGGGACTGCAGAAGAAGACAAATCAGATGTGGTCCCTGATCTTGAAGAGCTGACCCCTTGGGTTTTGCAGGGGTGGGGTGTGGAGACTACATAGACAAGGGAGTACAAAAGAAAATGAATGAACACGGACTTCCTAATGTGGAAAATAGGTGTGAATACATTAAAAGCCAATGGGCTGATGGAGGCTGGAGGATACCATGGGATGGAAGAGCTGGGACATCTCCTATAGGACATAGCACGTGCCTGGTGACTCATTTTGGAAAAGATACAGGCAGCATGTTAAAACCTGGGATGAGGAGTTCCAGAAAAGTGTTTGGATTTCAGTGCATGCTAACCTGACCAAGTTGCTGAATCTCTCTGTGCCTCCATTTTCTCATCTATAAAATGAGCTTCAAAGGGACTTTTAAGATATGTGCTAATGCATTACAGTGATATTGGGAATTCAAATGCAAAGCAAACATAAAAAACATACATGATTTTAAAATCTGAGTGATAGATGTAACGAATTAGCTATGCTATCCCTATGCTATTCTAAAATTTTGAAAAATTTCCATCAAAATTAGGAAATTACTGTCTGCCATGTTACAAATGGCCACATGAGGGCAACAGAGTATCATACAAGCACAGTGTTCAACCAGGATGAAACAGTAAAACGCCCTGTTCATACATAATTCATTTATAGCTTGTCTTTTCATTTAATTGACTTTAATGAGCTCTGGGCATGTGCGGGGTCCTTTTTTGAACCAATAGAAAATATAGAATTGAATCTAGGCATGGTAGCACCCACCTTTAATCCCAGCTGTCAGGAGGCAGAGGCAGGCCCATCTCTGAGAGCTTAAGGCCAGCCACAGTGACATAATGAGATCTTGTCAAGAAAGAATGAGAGAGCGGAGGGAAAGAGGGAGAGGAGGAGGAACACCCCTGCCTTTCTGAGATCACGGGCATAGTTTTTGACAAGTCGATGAGGCAGGCACTGTTACTTTAGAAGCAAGGTCCTGGGACGTTAAAGGCCTTTCCTTTTCAGAGGTGGCCCCTAAAGAGAGGCTAGGAAGATTTTAAGAGCCAGAGGTCAGGGAAGATTGAAGCAAAACTTCTGGAGAATCCATTGCACTCAGGAATGCTCAGCGTCTGTGGTTGGCTGCCCTGAAGATCAAGCCGGTCAGCATTCCAGCAGGGAGTTCGGGGCGGGGAGCCGTGAGGGAGTTCCTCATTTGGAGCCGTGGAGAACTGACAGCCTTGCAGGAGAGTCAGCGTTTTTATGGATGTAGCCACCGGTAAGTCAGCCATGTTCCAGAGGATGGTACAGCACAAACTGGACTTGGTGGGTTATTTTTTTAAGAGGGGTGGGGAAGACACGAAGTTGAAAGGGGGTATCAAAGTGGGGTATAGATCTGGGAAGAGTCAGGGAAAGGACTGAGTGTGAAAATATGAGTAAAATACACTGCGTGCATGAAATTCTCAAGGAATAAAATTTCTGATTTTTTTTTTTTTTTAAAGACTTTTCTTGCAGCTTCCCAGGAAGGAGGGAAGCTAGGACCTAAATCCAAACAGCCAAGCCCCGGAAAGCCATTAGGGCGGCTGTCCCACTTTAAGAATGTGTTTCTCGGGGGTCAGAAAGATGGTTCAGTGGTAAAGAGCACTATCTGCTCTTCCAGGGGTCCTGAGTTCAATTCCCAGCAACCACAGGGTGGCTCACAACCATCTATATAGGGATCTGATGCCCTCTTCTGGCACACAGGTATGCATGGAGATAATGCAGATAGAGCAAATAGAGCACTCATCTATATTAAATAAATAGATACAATAAATCTTTGAAAAAAAATAAAAAATGTGTTTCTCAAGGAAGAGCCTGAAGTTGCGGCTGTTGGTAGGCTCTTTGGGGTTTGTCCCTTTAGCATTACAGCTCTAAGGACAAAAACCCATCTTTCTTGAAAAAAAATAATTCCTAGTTATCTGATACGGTCTAGAAAACCAGACTGGAACCTCTGGCTCAAGAATGGGCATGTAATCTGACCAAGTTAGCAACTGTCTGACCTATCCTCTACTTAGCGATTGGTCCACAGAAGCATGTGACTCAAGACCAACCAATCAAAGACAAGCCTGGAACTTGGATTCATGAGTTGAGAAGATGGTTGTGAGCCACCGTGTGGTTTAAGCCTGAGATTCCTTTGGGCCATCTTTGCCACACAAATACTTGTGATGGAGCAAGCTGGGTGAACGGACCAGGAACTGAGGTGAACAGCCCTTGCTGTCATCTCCCCATCCTCAACCCGCTTCAACCCGTGGGCAACTGAGAGTGTGCTCTTTGCTTAAGTCAGGCAGTGCTGGGTTTCTGTCACTTTGAACTGGGTCCTACTTAGTGTATTTCTCAACAGCTTTGAGGCAACAAGGACCAAGCTACTGTCAGGGGATGAAAGACCTGTGAACCTGAGTCCAGACAGAATTTACAACAAAGACAGAAAATCTTGTTTCGTACATGACAGGCCTCTGAAGTGGTCTGGAACAGAACGTCTTGAGAGAACATAATTCCAAAGAGCCAGCCAGTCACAATCAGAGTCACATAGCCTCCATGGGCACCAGCCAACCCCAGTCAAGGTCAGAGAGCCACAGCAGGCATTACCCTTTCTGGCTTTGAAAGGAGCCTTCGCGCTTCCCTTGGGGCCGCCACCATTTTGTGAAGGTGGTGACCCCAGCATGCTGGAATTCTGTCCGTACTCCTTAAGTGTGGGACTTTCCTTCGGCGAATCCCAGACCCTAACAGTCTGCCTGCAGCTTTGCCACATGTGTGAGACACTGGCTCCACTCCACAGTGAAGAGTGTGAATCATTTCCTTGGAGGGTGAGATAGATTTACAGCAGTCAGAGGAAATAAAACTAAGAGACTGGAAGATAATTTTCCACCATTTTTTGTTTGTTTGTTTGTTGTGTGCGAAATGTACGTATGCTTTTCTTATTTATCAGTTGTCAGTTGGTTAGTTTTGTGAGAAAAGGTCTCTCAATAATTTAGGCAGGACTAGAGTGTGTTATATAGCCCAGGCTGGCCTTGGGTTTGAGGAAATCCTCTTCCTCCCTTCGTCTCTCAAGTACTCAAGATTTCGGGTGTGAGCCAGCACCTGACTACTCCCTTCTTCACACTGCAGCTAAGCAGCAGCAGTTCCTTTGGAATCCGGGACCCAGGACTCTAGCATGCCACCACTAAATCCTCAACAACACACCCTCTATTGCTAAAGACTAGCTAAGGGCTAACAGCTAGGTTGGTTGGTTGGTTTCTGAGACAAGGTCTCACTTTGTAGACCAGGCTGCCCTTGAACTCGAGATCCTCCCAACACACCCAACCTTAGCCAATAACGTTTTTACTTTTAGATTTTTTTTTCCAATTTTATATGTGTGAGGATTTTTGCCTGTGTGTATGCCTGGTGCCCACAGAGGTGAGAAGAGGGTTTTAGGTCCTCTGGAAATGGAGTTACAGATCTTTATAAACCACCATGTGGGTGTGGGGAACCAAACCCAGGTTCTCTGCAAGAGCAACAAGTGCTCTTAACTGCTGAGCCACCTCTCCAGAACCTATCAACAGTGTTTTAATAGCAATAAAAGGATCAATACCCCTACTGTACCTTCCAAGGGTTTCTCACTCTCTTAAAGTAATTTCAAAATCCTCACCCTGGCTTGAAAGCCCTGGGTATTCCGGCCCCTCCCTAGTTTGTCACATCTCATCTTTCTCTGTCGGCTCCAGTTTTGGATTTTTCCATTCTTCCCACACACCAGGCTCTTTCAAAGTTCGCTTTCTGTGCCTCCCTCCACCTCCAGGCCCACCCTTTGATATGGTGGCCCCATCCAACCTAAGGTTCCTTTTCTCAAAGCAATGGCCCTAACCTCTCAGCTGAGGGCTGAAATCACTACCCGTCCCTTCCCCCACACCTTTGATGTTTGTTTTGTCAATGTCACCTTTTGACCTCCAGCATTTGAGCGCCCGGTACACAAGCATCTTGATCCACTTTGCTTATGGCTGTTTCCCAGTGCCCACAGCATACCTGGCACATGTGATGGTTAATATTGTCAACATGACAAGTCTTGCATCACATAGATGAGCCTCTGGGTATACCTGTGAGGGATTTCCTAGATTCAATCAATTGAAGGATACAGTCCTTTCATGTAGGGCAGCAGCATCCTTGAGTCTTGGAACAATAAAAGGTCCCAAAACCTAGCTGAGGACTACCATTCATCACTGACCACCCCCTGACTATGAGTGTAACATGACTTCAAACTCCCGTCACCATGATATCCCTGTCATGATTGACTACACTCTGCAACTGGGAGCCAAGATAAACCCTTAATAGGCTATTTCTGGGTATTTTACGACAGCAACAAGAAAAAAAAGAAAACTAACTGAGTTTATCATGCAGTGGGCTCTCAGGAACTATGCATGAAAACTGTGCTTGGTAGCGACCATACCCATTCCACTAGGAATCAGTATTTGCTCCCTCACTGTGGACGGGTCCTCATATCATCCCAGGTCCACATGGCTTTGCTCTCAGAGGCGCTGCTCTCTTCCTTGGCCTGCTACAAGCACTGGCTTTGCTCACCACACCTCACCCCTCATGACTTCAGTCTCTGTAAGTCCCACCTTTCCACCTCTGGCCTTGTCAGTGTGTGGTCTTTCGTCTTTTGCTTTTCCTGCTAACATCCCAGCATTTTATAATTTCTGCTCAAACTTCTTACAAAAGGCCATCTATTGGCTTCACTCACTAATGGCCAGGGTTAGCATCCAGTCAACTGTACTTCCCTTTAGGTCAGTGGCATCTACGGCTCATTCCACTGGGACAAGGAGATAAAGCTGATACCGAAAGTATCAGCTCTAAAGTCACTGGAGCATCAGGCTGCTTCCTTTAAAGCAAGCGCATGGCAGGCAGAGCAGAGGTGACTGGCACTCCTGTGATTCTGCAGCCTCTGCCCAGACAGCAAGGGGGCACTCAGATCAGGAAGAAACAGTCTCCCCAGTCTTAGAGATAAAGAAACTGAGGCTGGCCTGGGAAAGAGAATGCTTCCTCCAGCTGGAGACCAGTGGGAATGGTGGAATTTCAACTAAAGCTTTTACCTTCAAGCAAGTTTGATGCAGCCAGCCATTAGAAGGCCAGCAGCGCGCTCTTCCATTCTACAGAGCACAGAGATGAAGCAGGTGACAGTGTCACCAGGGCCCTGGGCAGCAGCACAGCCTCTTCTTAGCCGCACGTCCCTAACAAAGGTAGGCTCCGAGGGTTGTACCACTTGGCAAGGTTTGACAATGGATGGACTGACATCCATCAGTGTCAATCAAGGCTGAAATTTACATATATAAATTTGCATATATATTTTTGATGGAAGCTCATCAAACCTGCATACAGGGGCTGTAGGTGTGGGAGAGTGCTAAGGGTCAGGGGGCAAGGGTCAGGATAGCCAGAGACCTCTTTCCTCCCTGTTCCAGTTAGGCTTTTTGTTTGTTTGTCTGTTTGTTTGTTTGTTTGTTTGTTTGTGTCAGCTTCTGTCAACATAAGCTACAGTAACCTGGGAAGAAAGAGCTCAGCTGAGGTGGCCGGTTGTCGGGAGCCGCTCCCGCCATTACAAGATGGTGCCGGCTTCCTGCTTCCTGGTTCTTCTTGCCAGCATTTTCGCGCTTCTTGCCTGCGCTGCCCTGCAGTTTACGCATGCGCAGCTTTATGCTAATGAGGGTTTAGGCTGCACTCCAATTGCCAGCCATATGCTTATGAAGACTTGAACAGAGCACCAATTACAGACGGACAGGTCGCGCTGCTGGCTATTTAAGCAGAGCACAACCCGGGGTTTGGGTCCTTCACCATCTGCAAGAAAGAGCTGTACAATAAACTTGCCGCTGAAGAAATCCTCGGTTGTTGCGTCGTCCTTATCGGCAAAGGCCGGTCGCGACAGCCGGTGGGCAAGTCTGTGAGACGTTTTCTTAATTTAGTGATTGATGTAGGAGGGTCCAGCCCACTGTGGGAGGTGCCATTCTTGGGCAGGCGATCCTGGCTTATAAAAGTAGGTGTGCTAGGACACTTCCTCCAGCTGGACTTGAGACTTGGGTCTGAATCCTCTCCTGTCTCCAGCTTCCCAAAATTCATATATATATTCAATATCCCAACTAATGCAAACCCATATGCTCTGTGGAGAGCTAGAGTAGAAAACACATGAGCGAACAGAAAGTGTTCCTACAGTAGTAAAGACCAACATGGCACAGATGTAGAGAAGCAATTGGAATTATTCTCAATATCAGCGTTTAATGGAAGTTAATGGATGATAGAGCTATTCCCCACAAGAGGCTGGAACAGACTTAACTCCTTAAATGGTTGTCAGCATAAACAGGCCTGCACGTGGTGATTACAGAATCCTGGAAACTGTGTCCTGCAGCAATCAGGGTAGCAGAAATGACACTGTGGAATCCTAGTTGAGAGCATCCGTTTCCTCGGCTGTAAAGTAGGGGAACCTAGAATTGAGTGGGACTGGAAACCATCACTGTTAGCACTCTTGGACCTCAACGATACAGCAGCTCTCACCATCTCCTGTGGGAATCTATTCTTTGCTGATATAGTCTGGATAGGGGTGGCAGTACCCTTGTAACTACAGGGTTGCTTATTCCTGCTTATAGTTGTCTATCCCCACCCTTGAACTACTCGGAAAGCGGGCCTATGGCTCAATTCTAAGCATGGAGAATCAGGCCCAAGATGTTTGTTCTCCTGAGGCTGAGGTGACGCGGGCAGTGGAAGCATTTAGCATCATCGAGTAGCCATCATATGAGGCGGGTTGTGGTGAGCTATCTTAAGAGAAATAGCCCGAGACAATGCTCCTCTCATCCTTGCTTCATCTCAAACTTAAAGACAGCTCCAGTCTGGGGTTTCTGCTGTGGCGGCCAATATATTCTCTCTCACTTAGGGCTACCTGTCTTGGAGAGTTTGTCATACATAAACCAAAATATCTTAAACAGATTTTGACTACAAAGTAAACATTTCAGCCACAGTTCATGTGTACGTGCTAGTACATGATAGCTAAAATCTGTCCTTTGTGCAATCTGGGTGTCTCCAAGGTAGAGGCACAGTATTGGCTAGTCACTGTGACTCAAGGTGAGAGAAAGCCTTCCCTGCTGACTCCCTTCATAAACTTTGAAAACTTTGTATACTTTGTAAACCCTAAAGGCAGGAAAGCCACCAGGCCCCAGCCTCAGAAGCTCTGGCAGCCAAGCCCCTCCCCAGACCTCTTTAACTGTCACAGAAGCTTTTTCCAGCCTCTAACTGTCACAGAGGTCATCTCCAGCTCCTCAATAGAATCCTTCCCAGATTACGAAAATTTTAGGTGAAAAGTCTGGACAAAAAACCACCAATCCGTAAACAGGAAAACTCACCAATCCCAGAGCTCCCCTAAACTCAGGACTTGAAATCCCACCAATCCTCACCCTGGAAATCTCTGTCCTGGGAAGCTCCGCCCCCTAAGAAATCCTATATAAAGGCTGTGTTTGCTCACCGGCCGTCCATGGATTCATCCCGCCAATAGATCTCTTTCATGGGATTTGCTGCCTGGTGTGACTCTTTGATCGGAAGAAGCAATGAAGAGAAGAAAAGCAGAGGAGCCCGGCTGAGGCTCCTGAGCTTCTCAGATCAGCTGGGAGGTTCAATGCCTTTGCTGAGCAGGCTTCCACCCAGAGCTGTGTGGTTCCTGCGCTTCCAAGTCCCAGGACACCTTTCCGTCTGAACAGGAAGGCCAACACACAGTGCCGTTAGTTGTTGAGTCAGAATTGATTGGACTGATTGTTTTGTGCAATTAGGCTGTGAACAGCTACAGAGCTGAAAGATGAAACTGGGCCTCATCCATCTGTGTCCCCAACAGCTAATTTGGGAACATAAAAAGATATTCATTGGATGAAAGGCTTCTAATTTGGGGCTCCTGGATGAGCACGGTTGCTATGGCAAGTAAACGGATTGCGGAATGCATATTAAAAATGGAGCCTTCTAGAAGGTTCCATAGCAGAAGCTTGGTTTAGCAAAAAGCCACCACGAAGTGGTGGAATTTGGATGGGTATGGCAGTCGCTGGGGTTATGGAAAAGACCCATTCTCTTTTGCACAGAGACTTACATGAAGATCCACCAGAGGGAGCTTCAGGCCCTCGTTTTCCTTGGCTGCAGCGGGAAATGGGGGGTGGGGGTAGGGGAGGTAGGGGCGCTAAAAGCCACTTTCTAGGTAAGGGTACCTGATCCAGTCTTGGGGCGAACGGCAGCACAAAGCACATGAAAGGTGCATGGTTTGATAAACGAATGCTTCAAATTCTCGCTCTTGCACTTCCTTGGCTAACTTTGGTTAGCTAACTTAGCCTCCAAGAGGTGCAGGACTGAGTCTAAGAGCAACTGCCTGCAATGGCTCTTTTGAAAATTAGATGAGAAATTTACTGTGGAAGTGTAATCTAGTGCTTGAGACAAAAAAATTAATAGTTAATGGTGCACATATATGCACACACACACATACCTAGACCTATCTGTCTTAAAGGTCCAAGGCTGTATTGTGTTTAGACAACAAATGCCAAAATTTTACTTATGTCTTGATGCTAAACATCGCCTAGTGGCTCTGGCAATTTGTCCTTATTATTTCAGGACACTTTCTGCTTCCTTCTTGTCCTAGTTTTCCATGCCCCGCCCTGTTTCCCCAGCCACGTTTTTAGGGCGCTACATTTGAATGGTAAGTCCTTCTTGCAACCTTGACTTTCAGGTAAAGTGTGTTTCCAGGGTGGCTGATGGAGGAACAGGCAGACAGGGTGGACTGAGGGCTAAGAATGCTCCTCTGGGCCCTCTCTGCCCACAATGTGTCACATCAACTTTGCAAACAACCACAGGATGCGTTTGAGAAAAAGTTAAGCTGTTTTATTTCACAGGATAGCTCCACATCAAACCAGCAGGCACCATCAGAATACGCAACAGAGGATCCAATCAGACACTCTATAGGACGGGCATTTGGTCATAAGGTAGAGAAATGACACCCAGAAGAGGGCAACAGTTAGCATCACATGGGGACAGGCAACCAGCAATTTCCTAGGGTGGTTTCGGTTTGTTTTTCCTGTCACAACGACGTGGGGGGAGAAGGAAAGAAAACAAAATAGACCAGCCACTCTGAAGCAATCAGAAGCAAACCTATTGCCAAACCATGTAAACAGTCACACTGCCTGGAATGAGGGCCTGAGCAGCAGACCTAGCCTTGACCCACTTCCATCTAGGGAAGAAAAGTGCACTCTGGCGGTTCCCCTTCAAGGAACAGCTTTGTGATTTGCCTGGGACAGTTCACACACAAAGGAGGTGTCAGCAAAGGGCAGCCATGGCCGTTAGGTCAGTCCCAGAGGATGGGACAATAGAATGCTGGCAGATCAACCTCAGAGAGGCCAGAAGGTCTCAGGCTGACAGTGAAGACTCTCCTGGCAGTCCCCCTGGGCAGCTTCGAGTGTGTGCAGTTCTCCACTTCGAATTCAGCTCAGTGGAGAAGAGACCAGAGAACCAGAGAACTGGGCGTGAACTGTCAGCATCAGCTCTGCACAGCAGCAGATCAGTGAAGCCACGCCTCAGCTCACCCCTTCCTGCTCTTTGCTCCCCGTCACACCTTTCCTTCCTAGTCCAGCAGGACTCACTACCACAGCTAGAAGCAACAACCCCCTCCACCACGCCCTTTCTGGGTTTCTCAGGAGGATGAGGCATTTGCTCTAGTGTGGAACCATCTGGAAGATGAGAAGTTAGAAACAGAAAGGCTGATAGGGAGGACCAATCGCGTTCATTAGTCCTTGGGGTTTGCCAGCACTTGTTCCGAATGTATGTGGCACTGGCCACTCAATGGTGACCAAGCACCAGGTCACGAGACATCCTCTGCGTCTGTGCCTCCAGAATAAGAAAGGACCTCACCCAACAAGGCACTCCAGGAGACGCCAACGAAAGGAGCCCTGTGTAGAGGCTTCTCTCCCACCAGCTCCCCTTTGTGTACCACAAACCAGTTTAAAGTGTTTATAAGGCAGATCTCTGAACTGCTGGTTCCAGCCAGTAGCCAACGGATGGCTCCTTTTCCCTGTATCTCTTCCCACTCCAATTTTGTTTCTTCATTGGATATAAACCTTCCTGTTCCTTAGGAATCCCTTTCCCTCCTGACCCTTAGTTTAGTGACTTGGGAGGGAAGACTCCTTAGTCTTAACTCCCATGCCCACAATTCCCTCCAGTTGTGTGCTCTGTCCGGGGTTCAAAAGGCGCTTCGAGGTGAAAAGTTAGCACTGAAAACAAGGAAAGGCGACAGTTGTTCACAGGATCCCACAGCTCAGAGCAGCTCGACGAGGAAAAGAGAAGGGAGGGCAGGGAGGGCGAGTGGGGTCGGAAGCTCAGCTTGTTCTCAAATTGATCGGAGAAAGGTCTTTAGTGGCAGCTGGGCCACACGGTGCCCAGGAAACTAGACCAGGAAGTAATTGTCTTTGGTCAGTTTTAATTAAATGAACATCTTGCTGGTTCATTCCTAAAACAGACTGAACACCGGTTATACATAAAGACAAAAGGCTTGACCTCAGGATAAGTTGGAGGTTAAGAAATCATTTCATGAAGCCAAAATAACTTTTTTTTAAAAAAAAAAAATGCCCGTTATCAACTAACTGATCAGTACAGCTTTCAATAATGGTGATGAACATTGGTAGACACCACTTCCCCTTGTATGCTTGGCTATATTGAGGACTACTAACTATGATACTACACCCCCCACCCCAATCACTGTACAATTAGGTTTCTGGTAATTTATTTTTACATCGATCTATCTACTAGGTGCAAAGATTTGGTGAGTGGCATTGGCTATAATGTAATTGTAGCCTTCTTTAAAAAAAATTACAGTTTCACATTTTAACAGTTACTTTCCAGCATTTAACAAATACAGCAATATATAGTGGACTAAAAACAGGCAGGAGTTGGAAGGGAGATGCTCACGCTAGATAGACACGGATGGGGCTGAAGTGGGGCCTGGGGGCGGCTGAGACATGCAGGGGACCAGATGAAGAAGTGTGTTGGGGATGGGGGTGGACAGTGTTTTTCCATTTGTTCTGCATCAAAGCTCAGATTTGGGGTTGGAGGAGTTGGGGACTCGTCTGCCATCTGTGTGTGCGCTTCCCTAAATGTGAACTCATCAGCCACTTGCCGATAGGGGAAAAAAAAATAGATGCCTAAGGAAAACAGCTGAGGCTCTGCTCTTGGGACATCTGGGGAGAGGCAGTAAGGAAAATGAAGTCAACCCAGAGACAAATCTGCACAGCATAACTGGCATTTGGCGTGTCAGATAATATATTTGTAAACTCAAATTTGCTTTTATCCAGGCAGAGAATGTTGCATTTTTGCCTAGGAGGTGAGTGGACTTAAAAATCTTGGAATAGCCCTCAGATACAAAAGAGAAGTCTTATCTCCTGGATGCATAGCAGAGATAGCAGATACTTGGAAATGAGGGCTTCCTGAGCCTGGTGCAGAGCATCAGGTCATCTGTCATAGCTTGTGCAGGTCCTAGCCCACTCCCAGGCTTTACTCTCTTCAACTATAAAATGTGCTCAAAGACAGAGGGCCCATCATAGCAGTTGACAGGGAAGGAAGGCTAGGTGGCTCCGGCATCTCCCTGACATTCTCATTTTGTGCCCATTCTTGATTCCATAGTGCTGATCCTACAGGAAAGGTAGAATGGGTGATCCTCCCCACACTCAAGTCAAGTACCAGTGACTCACTAGGTCTCTCCCTGGGGAACGGGGGAAGTTATCTTTAAACGGAGGACCCAAGAGAAGGTGGAAGCAAACCCAATGGAAAAAAAATGCCAAGGATGGCATTTCAAAGCATCTGTAGATGACAGGAGTGCTGCACCCAAAGGTTACACAGCTCCTATGGGGGCTGTGACTCAAATTCTGGATTTGGGGATGTAAGACTTGGAGGCAGGAAGAGAACCAGCCATTGTGTGTGTGTGTGTGAGAGAGAGAGAGAGAGAGAAGAGAGAGACAGAGAGAGATGGGGAAAAGATTCTTGGCTTGACATGCATGTATAAATGGTCCCATTAGGATCAGATTCACCTGTGGTGCGTTACCAAAAAAAAAAAAAAAAAAAAAAAAAAAATCTGGAAATATCTGGAAAATGGAGTCAACAAAAATGCAGATAAAATGGAATCAAGCAAGAGCCATGCAGAAGGCTCTTGTCATATTCCAGAATCACATACCTTGTTTCTACCACCATGTTTGTTTACATTAATTGCTTTAGAAGGAATGGAAGAAGGGAAGAGAGGGTGGGGCATACTTCCATTGTCATAAAATCTCAGCCTACAGTGTTTCCCTCTAGGATGGAGGCCAAAAGCTGACCGAGCACTGGACATTCCAGCGGTAGCACAGCGTGCTGTGGACCGATCCCAAACAGAAACAGTTTCACCCTTCAATGGCTGAGTGAAATGTTCATTCATTCCCTGCCCGTTTAGTTCCAAATCTGACATAGTATAATTAGTAGAATGAGGAAGAAGAAAAAGATTAAATATTTTGAAGATGAACGAACCAAAGCTTCTATAGTCACCACAGATTCATCCCTATAGCATTTCGAGGGTTTGAACCACCCATACTACTGTTTTGGTTTTTGTTCTTTTTCCCCCAACGATAGGTAATGCTGTGCTGTGATGGGGCACAGCATTTCACCATCCTGATTCTGTATATAAACTCATGGGTCTTCACACCAACCTCCCCTGTGCCTTTCGGGGTACAGTTGACCTTTGGCCTCCGGGTGGCAGGGCAGGGTCTCT
Source organism: Psammomys obesus (assembly GCF_907164565.1). Lineage (NCBI taxonomy): Eukaryota > Metazoa > Chordata > Mammalia > Rodentia > Muridae > Psammomys > Psammomys obesus. The sequence goes on along the minus strand of NW_026596101.1, from coordinate 1,752,151 downwards.
GGGGGTGAATGGAGGGTTTTCTATGAGGGGTTCCCCACCTTTAGGAGCAGTCTGCATGGGGGTACTGTCTGCCCCACCCTTCCTTGAGGGGCAGACTGTTCTGGAAGGCCACGACTTCTGGAGACAGCTGGAGACTGTTTCTGGTTTTGTGTCTCTGCAGGTTAGTGGTATATTGCTTCATTCGAAGTTACTGTGGGGCCTCTAAGTTCTCCCAGAGAAGTCCCTGCAAATCCCACCAAATAACAGTGGGAGATGTTTGGTGGCATGGGTCTGAGGTAAATCTAAGTTTCATAAAAAGAAAAACAGGAGCGTCTATATACAGTTAGCATGTGTGTATGTCCATCTCTCTAGTATATGTATATAGATGCATAAATATACACACACACACCTACAGACACATACGTACACATATGCGTATATATGCACGTTTTTATATACACACACAGGTATACGTATGCAGAGAATATCGAGAGAATAATTTTCCAGTGACATTATGAGAAGCTGGTAAGCATCTGCCTCAATCTTAGGAAACACCGTCCCTGGGACTGATCTTGCTCCAGCATTCCTTGGCATGTCTGTTTGCCCACAAGAGGTCTGTGGCATTCACATGGCTGAGTAGGAGCTGCAGCTAACGCCTGGGCCTCTGCTCTCCACAGACATCCTCCCTCCCAGGCTGACCTTCTAGGATCTCCCCTCCAAGGCCAGGAGATCCCTGGGAAGCAAGTGGAAGCCACCGAGGCCACCCTAGGCCATGGTGTGCTACAGTGGGCCACGGCGGTGTCACTGGTCCTGCAGGTCACATGGTGCCAGACTTGTCCGAGGAGCTATTGGGGAACATCTTCTCGGTGGGTGTCACAGCTGGGCTGCCCACACCCGAGCTGCTGCTGCTGCTGGATCGGTGCTGGACCACAGGCCTGACTGGACGCATTGGGGGTGGACGCAGCTGGGCACCAGCCAGGCGAGCTGACAGGGCCGGCTTGAAGGTGGTCATCATCTCGGTAGATGAGCTGCTGCTGCGGCGCATGGCAGCATCAGGGTCTCGGATGACAATGGTGTGCAGGGGGCTGGCGGGCTCTGAGCTGATGGGGCCTGGTGGGTTCTTCAGGGGCTCCAGGGTGTCCAGCACCACATCTGGTGCCTGCTTGACGGTGTTCTGTCTCTCAAGCTCCCGCAATTCATGCAGAGCGGTGCTCATGGTCTTCTCGATGTCCTGGGGACAGACAGAACTCTGGTCAACACAGGGTCTTCAGAGCTGCTGGCCAGTTTAAGACCTTCTAGAGGATGTTTTCTGGAAGCCCGATTGCCCAGAGGGAGATCAGACCCCAAGGGTGTCTTCTAACCAACTCAGAGAATCAACATGGGCATGCCCTCTACCCATTTTGCATGGGAAGTCACCTTCATAAAGGCAGATCGGGTTGTGACAGGCAGGCATTCCTTCAAAAACCGACTCTGCTACCTCTTTGCTATGGAACAAATATACCTCTCTGAGCTTGCGAATTCTCACTGATAAATTGCAGAGAGCTAAAACAGCCTACCTCAGAGAGTTGATGAATGTACAAAATGATCAGATCCTTGCAAAGAGACTGTCATGGCACCTGGAATGCAGTAAGCACTCAAAAACAGTAGTAATAATCTCCATAGCAATGATACCTAATGCTGAGTACTCACCCAAAGCTTTTAATAATTTATTGATAAGGTGGGGACAGCTGTAATTCACTCATAAGGGAACTGAAGCTCAGACTAGCCAAGTACCTTGCTCAGGGTCACACAGCTAAGTAACAAGACAATCCAAGTCAGAACCCAGCTAGCCTGGCTTCAGGGCCTTTGTTCTAGCCATTTTTTTTAAAGGCCTTGGCTTAGGGGTAGAGGGATGGCTTAGTGGTTAAGAGCACTGGCTGCTTTTCTAAAGAACACAGATTCCATTTCAGTACCCACACAGTGGCTTATAACAGGCTGTACCTCCAGGCCCAGGGATCCATCGCCCTCATCTGCCTCTGGGGCACTGTGCACATATGGCACAGAGACATACGTGCAGGCAGAACACTCACACGTGAAACCAAATAGGGAAAATAAAAAGTCATTTGAACTCATACAGATATTGAGAGGCTTCCCACTCCGCCCCCACAGAACTGTACAGCTGTATGTCAGTTTTAAAAATAGAAAGAAAGCCTTACCATTAGGGAAATGACTATCTACACCATGCATGCCCCGTGCATCCTAGAATGACAGGAAGATCACTGTCCTCTCAGCATTATGATCTTTTCTTATTTAAAAAGCAGACAAAAATTTAAATGGCACGCAGTACATCACTGTATCTGCAGGCTCATCAGGAAGAGACGACCTCAGGTGACAGAGGTGTGGCACACTGGGCCAGCCTGAGCTCCTTGTCTACCAATCCAGGGCAGGGCTGGGGTTGATCTAGAAGCTGGGCAAGCTGAGCAAGCACCAGCCACTCTGAGCTGCACTCGGTCCATCTGTTGAAAGCCCACATTTGCTGTGAAAATGCGGTGAGAAGATGAACACGAGGAAGCTCTGCAGACTGCCAGACAGTGCTTATCCAACTCCTCAGAGCTCAAGATCCCTGTTCGTGGGGCTTTCAAGGGGCCGCCTCCACATCCACCGGATGTGAGAGGAGTTGCTCAGGCTGATCTGACCCAGAACCCATAGAATGCACAACACGGGAGCTATCGTATAAACCTCCATTTGCAGGTGCCATGTCCAATCTCAACAATGTTGACTACTAAGGGATATTTGCTCTTAAGCAGTCTGAGGCAAGCCTTGGAAGGAATACATGGTTCTAGGGAGATAGCTGGGGCTGGAGCCTGGCAATACTGAAGAGGCCTCTATCCTCCAGAGGCCTTTATCATCTTCTCCTCCTTTATCTGCATGCAGTCTCCTTCCTGCCAGACTCCATCATGTCCCCAACTGGCCTCTTGCTTACCTGACTGTCCCAGTCTATCCTATTCGCTTTCTACATCTTGCTAATGACTAATACCAGCTTTTATGCATTCCTGTCATGCTTAACCCTTCACACACTGTGCTGGCAGCTTTAAGAAAGGGTCTCCAGGAGATTCTTTATCCGGAGCTTAGTTGGGAGTGACTGTAGGAAAGGTTCTTCTCCCTGTCTCCTGTACACACACTGTGTAGGGTCACCCCAGCCCCCAACCACTGTTCTGGATTTCAGTCTCTGCCTGGGCCCCCATGATCCCCTCCAATTGCTCTAATCCAATGGAAGCTGAAAGGCAAAAAAAAAATGTCAATAACTAAAATGCAATTTCTCATCTCTCCACCCCTGGTAGAGCATGAATGGGAAAGACAGAAAGCTCAGAGAAAGGTGGGCTGGAGGGTTTAGGCTGCAGCCTTGCATTAGTCTGATGAGTGCGTGAGTCTGCCAGGTGAAGCTGCAGTGAGGCACCAGGAATGACGGACACGGTTGGGAAGGTACTCATTTTTCACACACACACCCCCCACTTTGGATGACAGTGTTGCACATTTCTAAAACAGCCTCTTTACCTGGGCTTCAACTCTACATTGTTTAGGGCATTTGGAGACCACAGAATGTAGGGTGAACCCATCTACTATTTGGGGTTCTCCACACTACCTCCCCTTTGACTCCAACCAAGTCAAGGGCTCCTCGGAAATGAAGCTGAGCGAGTGGGTAGCTGTCCAGTGTCTTCTTGACTGTTTTCAGTTTCTCATGAGCTTCCATGTCACTTCCATCGATGAAAAGCACCACCCAGTTAGAGTGGGCGTGCGCACTGACAATTTGCATAGCACTGCTAAGTGTACTGCTTGTGTTAGGCTAACAAGAGGCTCCTCAGGTAAAAACTAAAGACCCCTGGAGATGGGATACACTCTGTTCTTGTTAGAGACCCACAATGCACAACAAACTATCGCAAAGCTCTAAAATGTCTTGTAGATACTCCTTTCTACTTGGCCAGAGTACTGCAGCATAAATGAAGCTACTGCAGAATACTCCTCTCATTCCACTGGCATCTCACAGCAGTCTGTGGTGTGTGAAGCACAGTGCCCCAGACTGCATTTGATTGTTTGTGACAGGCCTTGAGACAGCTTTAGGAAGGCCCTGCCCCTTGTGATTGTCAGAGTCTGTAGAAGATACTAGGTTCTAGGGTGATGGTTCTCAAGATTCCCGCCAGCTTGAAGGATCTGTTAGCCCCTGTTATCTCTTAACTGAGAGACAACATTGAGAGATGTGTGTAATGGACCCTTGGCCAAAATTACAGATAGCATAATAAAAAGGGAAACTTCTGGAAATATGATGTCAATACATCCGATGCCCAGTGATGTAGGGATGTGAACTGGCCAATGGCCGGGGAAGAGGGGATCGCACAGAAAACAAAAAGAAACAAAATACTCTGGAAGAGCCTGGAATGTTCTTCCATTCTGTTTCAGCTACTTAGTCTTGCCCATGTGTTGGGTCTCCAGTCCTGTCCTCCCAGGGAATTACTTCCGAACTGTAGATGCTCAAAATGATATACCATCCCCTACTTATTAAAGACACCTGGCCCAGCTGCCAGTTGCCACTTGGGGTTGGCAGTTCTCCTTAATTATAAGCGCATATGGGGAGGGCCAAAGTAAGCAGGTGTCCACTGTACTTCATTGTGCATGGTGAATGTCACACAAGATTCATCAATAAATGAATAGAGTAATGAAAGATGTGTAATGCATGGGTGGATACATGGACTCAATCATAGCATCTTGTGGAGAGGTCTGCCATTGCCTTGGCCCCATAATCCAGCTACCCTCTCTCCAGCCTGGACATTCAGTGTGTGTAGGGGAGGGGTTTTCCAGCCTTTACAGAAGCTAGTTGGAAAGGAAGCCAACTGTCTTGTCTGACTCAGTCTCAAGTCCCACCAAGGCCACTGTGATTCCCCACTCATTTTCCACCCTCTGTCCCACTGGGTGTCTCACTGGCCTAACTCTCCTCTGTGAGGCCCTTACTTCTGCCAGGGCCTCAGCCTCCAGGGACTTGTGGTCCCCTAGGCTGCTGTGTCGCGTGGAGCCGCAAGTCGACCTCATGGAGAGCCCTTCTGCCAGTGCCTTCTTGTCAGGGTAGTTGATGCTGCCAGCGCTCCCGAATGTCGCCATCCTCCTCTTCTCAGGGCTCTCAATCCGTCCCCGGCTGAGGGGGATTTTGTGGGGGCTGCTGGGGCAGGCAGCAGCTCGGGGTGGCGTGTCTATGCTGGGACCCAAGCCCCGGGGTGGGCTGTGTGTGTCGCCCCCGCTTCGGCGCCTGGGGATGGCCGCTCCGTCGGACCGTAGTCGCACTCTGCAAAGGAGCCAGAGGCAGGAAGCATGGGGCAGAAGTCAACCCTAGCCAGTCTCAGAACGTGCCAGCCAACCCCCATGCAGTAGCTAAATGCTATTCTAGAAGAGCTAGCACAGTGAAGCCTCATTCAGCCGGACTGTACAATTTGGCAATGGAAGGGCCAGCTCAGACCTATGACATCTCCTCTAAAAGGGAAGAGTAATCTGGCCCAGGGAGGAGAGCTGAGAGCTGAAGCCAGGCTGGCTGCAGGAAGCCTTGCAGACCAAATTCTAAATCAGGCTGGGGCAGGAAGGTTTCAGACTCGAAATTCTGGAGCTAGCTATATAGTCTGAAGTCTTTCAGACTCCAGCTAGACACTGAGGCTTGACTGTACCAAAAGGCCACAGTAAGCACTGGGGGAACCCTAGGAATGAAACACCTGTTCACTGTTGTCACCCACCAACCTCCCAAGTCTATACTGTTTTCCCATATCTCGGAAAACAAGTCATTGAAGAGAGAACACCCCACTGTAAAGTTGTGTACCTTTTCCACCTCTGGGGCTCTACTGGTGTAAAGGGTATGGGCTGCTTATGAGGAAGGACAAGCCTTTGACCCACGTCTGCCATCAGCTTTCCTGTATTCTCCCAAATCCGTTCTGCTGCATCAGTGGACTATCCCTCACCTGCCCCATTTGCGTGGGTCTAAAGGCTGCTGTGTCCTATGGATATCAACCCAAGATACAGAAGCCTTCGTGAAGGGAGGGAAGGCTGGATGTGGGTGAGGGCAGGGAGGGACAGCGTGCTGGGAATGGACCGGGTTCCATCAGATTTGTGGCACTTCAAACCCTCTGCCCCCCAGCAAAGCTAAGCAAGCCTGTGAGTGCCCAGATAGGACAAAAGCATAGGTGTTGGGGAGAAAGAGGCTTTGAGAAAGAAAAGAAAACAAAGAGAGAGGGAAGAGAGAGGAGAGGCAGAGATAATTTGGTCCTCTTAGGAGCTGGGGACCATGTCATTCTCATCTATGGACCTCAGCCTTCACCCTCCTGATGGATTCATCTTGCAGTGTCCAAAGCGGAACTGAATAGACTTAGCTCTAAAAGGAAGCATCAGGACCTCAACTAAAATAGATTCTTGAGCACGTGCCCATTGTATGCTACCACAGGTGTCTTTTGATCTCTCTGCAAAGACTGGGTTGATCACATGACCCTTCTGCTTTGGGGGTGGGGTGGAGACACACAGACTTGACATTCTAAGAGGACAAGGGTTTGGGGGTGAAGCAGAGAGAGACTGTTAGCTTTTTCTCTTTTCCTGTTCCCAGGAGGACTTGCACAGCTCCTCACTGGTAGAAGGGTCAAGTGACAAAGCCCAGCCTCTGTGAATAAATTGGCATATCTGCTCCCACCAAAGAGGTGGGTGGAGTCGGGTATCAACTTTCACTGGCACAAAAGGAGGTGTGAGCTCTCTCTAAGTGGAGTGTCTCAGGGATGGGGGACTGTGGGAACTTTACATTTTTGAAATATTGTGTAACAAATCATTTTCAGCAAAAAGCTGGAAGGAGGTACAAGAGCTGGAGAGAGAAACAAAAGTACTCGCCAATTTTTCTCTCATGTTTTTTTCTGTCTCTCTCTCTCTCTCACATTATTATTATTATATTAAAATTTCAAGACAGTCTTACTATGTAGTCCAGACTGGCCTATGATTTTTTAAATTAAAACTCTACAATCTCAGCAGACATCTTTCTCTTCCTTCTTCAACACTCCCCTCCCCCAAAGCTGGGCTGGCTCACACCTGGAATTCTTGGGTCATCCTAGACATCCCACCCAGCTGTACTCAGGTTATGGCTTGTAGAATTGAGGTGCTGTAACAGCCTCCTCCTTCCCCTTCTTGCCCTCTTATGTCTGCCAAATTCAGACACAAACAAACAAACGAATAGGGCACTAGTGAGGCAAAAATGAACCCGTGTTTCCTACCGGCCCATCACCCCCCCAAAGCCGTAATCAGAGATGTGCTCTGTGGGGGACTGAAGGTCATTCTTGGAGGAGGCCTTGTCATCCAGCAGTGGCCCGCTGCTGGCCTCACTGTCAGCCTTCTGGCTCAGGCTATCGGAGAAAGCATCATCCCTGCAGAGAAGAGAGTCATGAGTTGGAGGTGGTTCCCATCCCCCAAGGAAAGCCCAAGATGCCCAGAACTCCTCCAAAGGTCTACACACCTATGGCTACCCGGACCAGCAGCCCAGGATGAGCATCTTCCCTCCCCAAATGCCTATTGCAATGCTCCCATAGCCAGGCTCTCTAGCAGGTGGCTTCTTTGTATTCCACCCCCATTTCCCTGTTTCTTTCCCTTGTCTAGCTTGTTCTCTCCCCTACACCCTCTCAATGATGGAGACAGGTTGGAGAAATGAGTGCTGAGATCCACAAGCGGGGCAGAGGGTACTGAGTGCTGTCTCCTAGCACAAGGTGCTGATCCTGAGTTTCATATGGCCCTATGGAAAGTGGCTCAGAGCCAAGCAAAGGGGGAGAACCTCAGTCTCTTACCGCCCTATCTGGGGTGCATGATAATTGTGAGGTAGCCCCATGCTTTTAGGGGTGCCCTGCCAGTTTTCTTCCATAACTTTCTCCTGCCAGTGACGTGTCAGAGGTCTGTGGACTCCAGGGTTGTCAAGTGTACCAATGTCTCTGTTACAGCATCCCCTTTCTCATTCATTCGTTTGGCCTTTGCACATGTTCATAACTTTCCTTTCTGCATCACAACATAGGCTTAGGTTTTCCTTCCTGTGAAGTTTAGCTCCACGGCAGCTTCCGGGACAGGTCAGCTCCGCTGAGCCTATCCAAGCTGGAAGGAAGTGGGAGCCCGGGAAGAAACTCATACGAAGTGTTGACTTTCTGACAGTGCTGGATACCTGGAATGTGTGGCTCTTAACTCCTAATCATTAAGAATGACGCCTGGTTAAAATAAATAAGGGAGTGTTTGTTTTTCTCCATCTCCTTTGAAGGTCACATCTGGAGTAGAGGACGGTGGGCCTTTGGGAGTGGTAATCTGGTCACCGGCCACAGGAAAAGCTCAGGACAGTGGATAAAAAGACTATGAGATGCAAGTCACCATGGTGGGTGATGAGTGACATGGCAGCCCCAGAACTAATGTTATCCCTGTATCTCTGTGCATGTTTCTTCCATGGATTTCCACTTAAAGAAAGTTAGAAAAAACAAACCCATTCTTAGTGAACATCAAGCATGTTGAACCTGGGAGAACAAAGTGCCAGCATACAACCCAGTACTCCCTTCCACTGCCCATTCCAGGCATCACTAATCTATTACCTCATTCTGCACAGAAGGCCCCAGTTCTCACTCACATGTCCTGTACGACTATGTACTGATGAGGGATGAGTCCATCCACACCATTGTGACGGCCTTCCCACCAGTCCTCTGAGGCACGGTGGTACAGGAGCAGTGAGGCCCCTTTTTTGAAGGACAGCTCACGGGGGGACCGCCCCACATAGTCAAACTTGGCGATGGCCTCGATCTGCTCCACTTCTAGAAGAAAATCAAGAGAAAGAGCATCTGTGAGGTCAGAGGGGTGGCTCATGACTCAGACAGCCTTGTCCTTCAATGAGAAAAGATGGGCCACAGCCTTGATAAGCACATGTGGCTGGAGCTTGGGACCCCAGTGCTCTAAGCTCACACTCCTCCCCACTGTTTGATCTTAGGCAAGCCATGTAATTTCTCAGAATGCCCAGTGAGTACCAGGCTCAGGGGCATAGACATGAAATCCCAGCTTTCTGGAGCCCCGGACAGGAAGTCTATGAGTTTGTGACCAGCCTGGGCTAAGTAGTACTAACCTATATCATTAAAAATAAAATAAAATAAAATAAAATAAAATAAAATAAAATAAAATAAAATAAAATAAAAATCCACAGTGTCCATAGAGATCTGGCATGCCATTGCAGAATTACTGAAACCAGTGTGGCCAGAGGCACACCTGTAATCCAAGCACTTGGGAGGCAGAGGTAGGATAACAGGAATTTCAGGCTAGTCTGAGCTACAGGAGACCCCATATCAAGTGTGTCTCTCTGTGTCTGTGTGTGTGCATGCAAAAATCTGAAGAAATTTCTGTCCTTCTACACCTCAGTATACATTCTACTCCACTTTCGCATGAGCCGTCTTCTCCCCTGTCCACTCAGACGTAAGCACCCCACGCTGCCTGCAGCATGAGATTTCCATCCCTGTTTACTCACGATACTCTCAGCAGCTCTTAAATTGCCAGACGGTGGATGAAAATAAGGACACAGCATGATCAAAACTCTCAGGTGCAGCCAAAGCCCTGCCTTAGGTGTAAATTTAGAGTTGCAAATCGCTGTGCTAAGAAAAATCCTAAATCAACAACCTCCACTTTCACCTTAAAGAAGCCAGAAAGTGCTGGGAATGAAGAGATTGTTCAGTGGTTAAGAGCAGCAGTTGTTAAGAGCAGGGTGTTCTTCCAGAGGATCTGGGTTTGAGTCCCAGCACCTACATGTCAACTCTAGTTCCAAAGGATCTATCTCCTTCTTCTGTCCTCTAAGGGTACTGCATGCACACAGCTTATAGGCAAACACAAACTAAAAATAAACTTTAAATCTAAAAAAATTAAGACATTAAAAGTGCAAAGTAAAGCTAAAGCAAGCAGAAAGGGGAGTCATACAGCAGAATTAAATGAGACAGTGACTAGGAAAATAGAGGACGTCCAAGATGCTTCTTTTGAAAAAGAGCAATAAAATGAACAAACCTTTGGCTAAATAAACTAAAAAAAATCAGAAAGAAAAATCACATTAATAGATGTAAGATCAGGAACGAAAGAGGAACAGTAATGTTATTACTTTGGAGAAAAAAAGTATCATAAAGAAATATCACCAACAACTATATATCAACAAATTAGAAAGTTGGATAAGCACATTTTTTTTTTTAAATGCAGACTTCTGAAATTGACTTGGGAAATAGAGCATCTCGGTCAGTAAACTGGCTCAACAGGAAAGGGTGCTTTTCACCAAGCCCAACATTGTGAATGTGATCACTGAATCTTATTTGGTGGAAGGAGAGAGTCAACTCTTGCCTGTTATCCTTCAACTTCAGAAGTACATTCCATGACCTAGGCACCCCTCACCCAATAAACGCATATAAAAACACAAAATAGAACATCTGGGGCCGGGAAGATGTCTCGTGGGTAAAAATGCTTGCCGATAGGTCTGTTGACCTCGGTTCTCTCCTCATTAAACCATGCTGGATACAGTGGTGCACATCTATTCCAAACCTCCTGTGGTGGGATTCTCTCGTGGAAGACAAGAGGATCACCCAGAAGCTCACAGGCCAGCCAGCTTGCAGCATGTAGTGTCAGAAACAAGAGAAACCCTGTCTCAACAAGATGAAGGAGAAAGTTGTCCTGTGACTTCTACATGCATGCCATCCCATGCATGTGCCTGCCCGTCATACATGCACACGCACATGTGCTAACATACATTTTATAGGAAGAAATAGAAAACCTGAACGAGTCTCCAAAAGAATGAACCAGCCATCAAAGCATTACTGAGGGAGAAATGCCTAGCCCCACATGGCCTCACTACTGCAAACATCTGAACAATAATAATTATTCATCTAGTCTTCCTAAAAGCACAAGATGGAGAAACACTTGGCTACACGTTCCACACGGCAAGTATTATCTAGTACAAAACCTGGATTGCATCACCAGGAAACTGCAGACTAACAGCCCTTATGAATACGGGTAAAATTTTTCTCTACAAAATATTAGCAAACTGGCTGCAGGGATGTGTGAAAACAAACAAACAAACAAACAAACAAAAAAAACAACTGTGTTTCATGCCTGAGAAGAATTTATCCCAGGGATGTAAAATTGGTTTGACATCTAAAAATTTAACGGATGTATCCCCTCTTACCAGTAAGATAAAAAGCACGGATGACATAGTCATCTCAATAGATGGAGAAAAGCATTTGGCAAAAACCTTACACTCTTTCCCTATGCCACTCCACAGAATAGGAACATAAGGAAGCTTCCTTGACTTGACAATGCACCTCTGGGAATCTCACTGCTTGTGTGGGTGGGGGCGGGGGGGGGAGATAGCTTCAGCTGAAATATATAAGCACAGGTTCAGGGACCCTGACTCAAAGACTCAAAGATATAGTGATCATGGAGGACACTCAACAACCCTCTTCTTGTCTTCACATGTGTGACAGGCATGAGTACACATGCACACATATGCATGAAAATACACTCACACGCAGACACTTTTAAATAAATTAAAAAAAAAGAAACAAAAACCCTGAGAGCTAATATTCCGTCTTGAGGTAAAATGTTGGTTACCTTCTCTGTATGGTGGTTTGAATAAGATCACCTTCCATGGCCTGGTATGTATGAACATTTGGTCCCTAGTTAGTGGAATTGTTTGGGAAGGAATAGGTGTGGCCTTGTTGGAGAAGGTGCTCCTAGGCTTTAGACTCTAACCCTCTGACACCATAAGCCCCAAATAAACTCTCTCTTCTATAAGTTGTCTTGGTCATATCTTATCATAGTTATTTAAAGCAACAAAACACCTTGCAAAAAAAGATGGCAAGACAAGGGTCTTGGTGAATACAGACAAAACTATGAGCAACAAAATAAAAACCAGATGAATTGGACTTCATCAAAATCAAAACCTTTTGTTCTCAAACGACACCATTTAGAAAGCAAAAAGCAGGTCTCATAATGGAAGAAAACATTTGAAAATCATATTTGAGATAAGAAACTTATATTTAGAATATGTAAAGAGCTATTCCAACTCATTACTAAAAAGACAAACTTAAAATGGGCAACAGACCTAAAGGCAGAATGTCTTCCTGCTGTTTTTTCAGGAGACAGACGATTGTAGTGGACCCTCGGGTACTGAAGGGCAGCTGTGCAGCTTGGAGGGCAGAGGGGTTGTGGGGACCGACCCTGTGGCTGGCTCAAATAAGCATGAGAGGCCCCTGCGAGGTTTTTTTTACCCAGACTCTGCCCATTATGCCTCAAGGGTAAGGAAGGTGGAGCCCGTTTGACTCAGATTGCTTATCTGTGTAGTCTGATTTCCATGGCAACCAGCATGACTCTCTGTTCCTCATCTGGCAGGAGTAGAGGAATCAGATAGATGGGGCCCTTCCTTTCTCTAAACACACACATACACACACACACACACACACACACACACACACACACACTCACAGAGTTTCTTTCCACAGTCCTCACTAATAGGTAGGCGTCCCTGCAATGAGGATATCCCTGTCACATCCCATAGCCAGTCTGCCCCTAAGCAGCTGCTTCCAGTCTGTGGAGGTCTACTGAGAGATCAGGAACTCCCTGAGGAGCCACCTCATTCATCACTACATCCCAGGCCCCAGCAAAGGCCGGGTGCAGAGCAGATCCTTGAGCCGGGGCCAGGAACAGCAGGGAGAGGTTGCTTTCCTCTTAGACACCTGTCTGGAGGATTTGTACTGACCCAAGCAGGACACACAGAGGATGACATGGGCTGGGAGGGCAATGTAAGTACCCCTATATGCTCTACACGGGCCTGTGCTAGGACCCAGGGCGTATAGTAAGGCTGGTCCCTCTCCATGCTGAAGAGCAGCTGTGCTGCTGGGATAGCTGTGGGGCTGTGGGCACTGGCCCTGTGGCTGGCTTGAGTAAGCATGAGAGGTCTCTGTGAGGTTTCTGGCCTACAACCCCCCCCCCCCCACACACACACACACTTACCTTCATCACTGGTGTGAGGCTCCGTACCATTGTCATGGTCAACTTCATCAATGGTCCCTGGCTCACTGTGTGGGCTGTCACTGCAAGCAAACACAGGAAGAAGAGCTGTTGGGTAACTTTCTTGAATGCTCCCTTCGTGACTTCTAGCTCTGAAATTGACAGACTGTCAAAGGCTTGAGTATTCGGCCCTCATATATTAGGAACGCCATGCCTAGTGTCACCGTGTTTGGAGGTATAATCTAAGCAGAGGCGATTAGGCCATGAGGGCCGTGTTATCAGAAACTGATTGGTATCAATCAAGGAGTGGATTAGTTATCCTGAGAGCTGACTTACTAAATGTCCTAGCATGAAGGCCTTCACCATATATATAAGAGGTATATGCTATACCTCTTAGTTTTCAGAACCTTGAGCCACATAGATTTCAGTTTATCATTGATGAACCAGTCTCAAGTAGTGTAGTACAGCAGCAGAAATGAGCTGAAATACTCATGCGTTCAGTGAGGTCTACATGGCAGCGATACTGCAAGAGGCTTCCAGAGCCCAGGGCTTTCGCTCTCCTCATAGTGTGTGTGTGTGTGTGTGTGGGGGTGTCTAATACTGTATTACTGTATTATGTAGAAAGGACACAATGACAAATCAAGTGGACCACGTCCGTGACCTCACTGCTGACATTCCAGGGAAAGAAAACAGCCTAAGTAATGAGGCCAATGCACAAAATGGTTGCAAGATGAAATAATGATTTATAAGAAAGGAACAGGCTGAGATGAGAGCAGCAGAGGGGACCAACCTAGAGTGATTGGGACAGCTTTTTAGAGGAGGCGACATTTATGATGCCATCAAAAAGAATAGAGAGCTCTAGGCAGCTCAGCTGGTAGTGTCTGGCGTGTACAATGGCCCAGGTTTCATCCCCAGCATAATATAAGCCTGGCCCGGCGGTGCACACCTGTAATTCCAGCTCTCAGTAGGTAAAGGCAGGTGGAGCAGAAGTTCAAGCGAGCTTCCGCTCCGTAATGAGTTTGGGGCCACTCTGGGCTGCGTGAGACCCTGCTTTAAAAAGAACAAAGAAGAGACTCTAGATTGTGAAAATCTCCCCATCCAGGATGAGATCTACATCAAGAACATCAGAACCGGCCTCCAGCCGACCTGTGGCACCTGGCACTGCATTGTCCTCCGGTCACACACCCCACCTCAACAAACTGAGCCACTTTTCATCGGACTTGGTGCTCCAGGCCTAGGACTTTCTTGGCACAGTCCTCAGGGAGCTGGCCCCAGATTAAGCTGCTGGCTTGGTTTTTTTTTTTTTTTTTTTTTAACCTCCTTTGAGAAGTCTTTCCTGATGGCCTGTGATTGGCTCAGGGGCCCCTTCTAGAACAGCTTGCTTCTAGTCCTGGAAGCACTCCTCCCACTGGAGCTAATCCTCCTCAGGTGCCATCCCTGCCACCTGCAGGGCCAGTCCCCAGGGGACGCTGGGTGGTGGTTGGGGGAGGAGGCACTGGTGAATGAATGGCTCTTGTCCACTGTACTGAGACCTTCAGCCCCGCCTCCCTTTTTGGTTTTGGAATGCCTTCAAAACCACCAGGTAATCAGTAATTTTCCAGTCTCTTGGGAAATTAAGAAAAATGTGAAAGTGGTGAGTGTGCATTATACAGTGATATAACGCAGCGTGTGTTACACAGTGTAGTTGTGTGCCTCTCTCTGTGTGGAAATGGCACTTTCTAGCTGTATTCAGGTCTTGCACAGTGTCCGGTTAGAGAGCTGCAAGCAGACTCCACTGTGACCAGACACCCTTGGGGCCCTTCATGTGACCAGACGCCCTTGTGGCACTTCATGTCTGCTTGGGGAGGAATGCTCAACTTTGAAGCAGTTGCCCAAATCTGTCTAGAGAACAGAAGCAGGTCAAGCATCCAGGAATACTTTAATCAAAATTCAAATTCCCTACTGGGCATGGTAGATCAAGTCTATGATCCCAGCATTTACTGAGGCAGGAGGACCACAAGTTCAAGACCAGCCTGAGACTCTGTTTCAAAAAAACCACTGAAATACCTAAGTTCCCTGCAGGCAGCTGGCAAAACCTGAGTATATTGCTGTGTTGGCCTGGGCTGGGCACAACGTGACAGCAGGAATATTCGGCTAGTCTCAAGCGATGTGCTTAACTTTTCCTTCTCTGCCTTCCCCCTCCCCCATTGGCTTTTCCTTTTCAACTAAAAATGTAACTGATAAAAAAGCATAAAAATCATACATATTTGTAGCATATGACCATTTAACATATGCACGCATTGTGCGATGTTTAAGTCAAGGGTGAACATACCCATTTCCTTAAACATTTACCTTAAAACCATTCACTTTTTTTTTTTTCAAGGTAGGGTTTCCCTGTGTAGCCTTGGCTGTCCTGGACTCGCTCTGTAGACCAGGCTGGCCTTGAACTCACAGAGATACATTCACTTCATTTTAAAAATTTATTTGTATGTGTAGGGTGGAGGAAGACATGTGTTTGAGTCCAGGTGCTTGTGGAGGGCAGGTGAAGGCATCAGCTCACCCAGAGTTACAGGCTGTGAGGGGCCAGACTTGGGTGCTGGGAACTGAGCCAGCATCCTCTGTAAGAGCAACACATCCTCTTAACTGCTGAGCCATCACTCCAGTGCCAATCCTGATCTTTTAGTTTTATTTTGGTGCTGAGGATCCAATTCTGGGCCTCCTATGCAGTAAGTATACACTCTACTACTGAGTGGTACCCCAAACTCCTCTATCATTTTCCAATGTGAAGACTTTCTTTCACTGTAGTTTCCTGCCTGAGACATCTGGCATATTGACGCTGTCTATACACTCACTCATTACAATTTAAACATGTATCCATCTTCACTCTTTCAGGCTTAGCTTGGAAAAGGAAGCCAGGCTTGGTTCTGAAAAAGTTCCTATTTCTCCTGATACAAGGAGTCATACCAGCTAGGAGGGATTCTCAACTAAGTACTCTTGCCCGAGGTGGGACATTCAAAGACCAGAGCTCTGGGCGAGAGAGCTCCTGGGTAGGAAGGGTCAGTGACTGGAGGTATCACTTTCAGCTTTTGAGGTTCATGGTTGGGTTGGGGGACACCCACTCCTCTGCTTTCTGAGAGAGAAAGATTACCTAGCCAACCACCACACTATAAGAGCCCCTCAGACCCAAATGAGCCCCTTAAAAAAAACAAAACAAAACAAAACAAAACAACAACAACAACAACAAAAAACCGCTGGGAACTTCCCATAGGAACAACTGGGAAAGAGAAGCTCTTTTTCCATTTGGGCTGACAACAGCTGAGCCGCCGGACCCAGCCACACCTGAAGACACAGCCCTGGCTGTTTCCATTAAGTAGACTGCAAATGCTCACTTGGCTTAGGCTGTTTGGAGGTGTTTTATTCCTTGTCACCTACACGATCTCGACAAATGTATCTGTCTCTCACGTGGTACTGTGAAGTTTACATGTAAAAGAACTTAGAGTGCATAGCCCCTAGTGTGATGAGAAAACTGGAAGCCTTCTGACTGTTCTTAACAGCAACAGGACGGTGCTAATGGCAATATTAAAAGGAAGGGTGCCTTACCAGTACTCTTCCCCTCCAGCCATGCATTTTTCGTACACGGGTCCCTCTAGCTCCCTCGGGCTGGGGAAGATGGCTTCATGGTGGATGATGATGGTTTTGATGACTTCATTGACATGTGCCTGGCAGGATACAGGGTCCTGCCCATCAGGGATGTGCATGAGGGTGGGCCCGAAGCAGATGGCCAAGTTGTAGGGATCCATCATGTTCTCATCACTGTACTGGGAAAGGCTAGGAGAGAACAGGTACCCGCTGTTCACCCAAAAGGCAAATCCTCCCCCACGGTGTCTTTCTTGATTGGTGGGGTGGTGGGGGAGAGTGGGAACTCTAGTCAACTGCAGGAAGTCTCTATATTCCGATTCATGACAGCAGCATTCATAAGAGCCTTGGGATACCCCTCCCAGAGGAGGCCAGTCACAGAGGGCTCCCCAGGTCCGGTACTCACTGATTGAGAAAAGCGAAGAGGTATCTCATGACCACGATGACCACGCGGGGCAGGGTGATGAGGATCTGTTGGATCGGGTGCACCCTGTCGGCTGGGTTCTCCAGTTCTGTAAGGCACAGGGGGTTCAAGGTGATGCTACCTCCAGAGAGCAAGGCAGTAGATATCTCCAAGCCCCACCTCCTCCATCAGCTACAGGGACCTGTCAAGATGGTTCCACTCTCCCTTGGGATTCATATCAGATCCTGGCCAGAGCCAATCAGAACAATTAGTAGGGGGCTAGCCTCCTCAGAACCTCTTCCGGCTGGTCTTGAGGACTTGTAGGGAAACCTATAGAGAGCTGCCTGGAACTTGGGTAGCAGAAAATCTGGAGCAGCTAGGAAGTGCCAAGAAAGAGGAACCTGCCTGAGAGTCAAAAGATAGACACAAACCCCTGGTCTAAAGTTTTCTGGTAAAGGAACTGACATACAGTTTTATGGACCCAGATGGTTTAATGTCTGTCACTGGCAGCCTTGGAGTCCTGATGACAGAGGCAGGGACAGTGGTTTAGTAAAATGTGACAGGCATCAGACAAAGCACAGGCCTGGCACACCACAGTCACTCTGAAAAAAGAGCAGTGTAAACACAGCCTTCTCTTGAATGACCTATGACTAGAGAGCTCAGCGCATGCCCAAGATCTCATCTGGGATTTGTTCTCAGGTGAACAATAGAGAGTCAAATGCTGGTATTGTGGCCTGGCAAGACAGAACAGCATTACGGAGTCAGCAACCTGGAACTATAAGAAGTGAGGTGCCAACGCTGTGTGCAGGGCTGACAAGCCACACAGAACTCCAGGTTCCAAAAGCCCTCTTTCTCCTTAGCAGTCACCATGACAGGGCTACCAACACTCTTGCCTGTCTCATCTCCTGGCCACTGTTCCTCCTCAGTCTGAAGATTCTCTACAGTCATGCTTCTAATGAGGTGCTACTGCCAAAGCTGGGGTTCTTGTTTCCTGAAAAGGCATTGTTTGGGGCTGTATAGTAGGTTGAAGCCCACACTGGCGTCCAGTACCCACATGCCCTGACTGTGTAGGGCATACTAATAGATGTTGTCTGCCTTAAATTTCAATGGGGTGGCCCCTATAGCTCACCTTCCAGACCTGGCTGGAGGAAGTCTCACCCAAGTCAGCTCAGACAGTTTCTTATGCTTAAATAAATGCCACTGCCCATCTACAAGTCCTCCAGGTCTTCCTGTCATTCATGAATGCCAGGTACCTACTCTATGACTATTAGCTACACTGAAGTTCTTTTTGTTGTTGTTGCTGTTTGTTTTGTTTTGGGGGTTTATTTGTTTCTTTTTTTTTTTTTTTTTTTTTTTTATTGAGACAGGGCTTCTCTGTGTAGCCTTGGCTGTCCTGGACTTGCTTTATAGGCCAGGCTGGCCTCAAACTCACATAGATTTACCTGCCTCTGCCTCCCTGAGTGCTAGGATTACAGGCGTGTGCCACCATGCCCGGCTACATTGTAGTTCTTAAAGACATTTTTAAAAAACAGAACGTAAATCACTCTGTTATGAAAAATGGGAGAATCCTTTTTATAAGTAGGAGACGACACACAAATATGTAACAGTGGGGACATGTTCTAAGACATGCTGAAAGGCAGGGACACGAGGCCCCATCTGTACCACTTCCTCTATGTATACAAATCTTTGTCATCATTAAATAGGCACAGGAAGGTACTAACAATTAATAAAGACAGAGACCACTTATAGCAGCACACAAGATAAAGGCTGTTTAAAATTTAAGCAGTATTTTTAGGAGTTCCCTTTCAAACCCACCAGACTGCAGTCAACTGGGGGTAACTACAACTCTGGAAATCAAAAGCCAGAAGTGGGGGGGTACTATTGCTCAATAAATGTAAAGGGGGCACTAAATTACAGGTAGACTGTTTACAAAGCTTCAGAGGCTGACCTGGCCATTCTATTTGGAAGAAGTTTGATGTGTGTGGTTTTCTCCATGGTATAATCATAGCCTGGGACAGAAGAGAAGACACCCTTTCCCCATGTGACACTGGTCAGGTACAGTCATGACCCCTGCTCAGACTGCCCTCTCTGTCTGCCCATTGTCCTACACAGGACCTGGATTCTGAGGATCTGGTCTAATGATACCAACCAAGCTTGTGCCATGGAGCCCAGACAGGATGGAGCCTTTGCAACCTGAGATTTGGAGACATGGTTTAGAGTTTGGCATAGATCTTAAAAGATGGCCAGGAGGAAAACACTGAGGAAGTCAATGGACAAAGAAAGAAAACAGAAGAGTGTAAGCATTCCTCTTCTACTGTCCCACTCCTGGGACACATCCTGACTGCCAAAATCTCCTCCATCAGTCAAGCAAAGTACTCCCATGGCTAGCAGTGTGAAGATAATCTCCTAGCCAGTTAACTACCACCATTTCTCTTGTCTGCTGACCTGATACCTAAACCCTTGGATCCATACCATCCTTTGTGGGGTCTTTCAAAGACATTCAAATCCACATCTCTTACTACCCTTAATTGGACAAACCTCTTGTACCATGCTCTTTCTTGCTGATCCAAGTGGGCCATTGTCCGAAATCCTTCCAGGCTTCCCTGTGTCCCCTCCTCTTAGACGCCTTGCTCACATTCCTCCCCCAGGTCTACTCTGTGACCCTAGGTTTCCCTCTGCTTCTTCTCTTGTTGTACCTAGGCAGTGTACCATGTCCATCAGCCCAATGTGCCACCTATAGAGCTGGATCTTGAAGCTCTCTGACACAGGAGTGTCCCTCTCCTATGCCTGGCAGGATAAAAAGATAGCACTTCAGCTTCTATAAAGTCTGGGGAGCAACAGCCCATCCCACCTGGAGAATACTTACTAATAGTGGATATCAAATCTTGAAACCTTTCCTTAGGAAAGAGTGGGTTTTCCAGTCCTCGGAAATACAGTTTTAAAACACCAGCAACTGAATTGATATCTCGCTCATTCTGGTCGTCCACGAGGGGGTCTTCACCTGTATGGAGACAATGTTTCAGGCTGATGAGGAAAGAGAATAAATATCTCTCCAATACTGGAAGATACTCTCTGTTCTTGGATGGAAGAGGAGGTGACCTGGCCATCCTGGACAGGAGAAAAAGAGAATGGAACAAGCCTGAGAACCTGTGACCCTCAGTCTCTGCATGTTTTAAAGCTCCTATTAGACAATCCCCAGAAAAGGGCTAAACATCTAATTATGAATGTCTACCGCCCTTTACTTACTCTTCCCTTGAGTTCTCTCCTTATCATATACATCATGGCTCAAAGATTTGAGAAGTTCTGACATCATAACACACTTCTCTTAAGAATCAGGACATTCTCAGCTAACAATGATAACTTTATATAGCCCAAGAAAGAGAACAATCCTTCTAAAAATAACACTGTACACAGCCCACATTCAAACTCTGCCAACTGTCCCACTATGTCTGTTGTGGAAGTTTATTTTCAAAATATAAGCACCATTCTGAGTCCCCACTATTCATTTGGTGGTTGACAGTTGCTCCTCTTGTTTGTGTGTTTGAGATGTGATCTCCATGTATCCCTGGATGGCCTGGAACTCAGGACAATACCTCTTCTTCCCAATGCTGAGAGTGTAGGCATATGCCAGCATGCCCAGCTCGATGGCTGCCTCTTCGGTTTTGTAAGTATGAAATAAACTCCAATGTTTTTTGAGTGCTAAGTTTGTGTTTGATAATGTAGGCCTTTCTGTCTCATAGAATTGCCACATAGTGTGGCTTTTTCATTTTGCTCATGACTTGATTCAGGGTGACTATTTTGGACAATACAGAGGCACATAATTCCACTTATGTCCTGTTACTAGTGACACAAAACACTGGGTTCAGGTGGTAGCCTCATTTTTTTTCTTTTAAATGCCATGGAGGTATTCTCTTTTTGTAACAAAAATGAGACCTGTGAAGTGAAATTGAAAGTCCTGGCACTAGTGAGTAAGCCTGCCTACTAGTGACTGTGGTCAGCATGTGCCACCACGTGAGGCCAGTCTCTAGTGATTACCTGTTACTCTAGGAGCTCATGGATTCAGTTAGCCTGGCTGGCCAGTGAGCTCCAGATAGCCACTTGTCTGGGCTCCCCAGCACTGGAATTACAGAAACCTGTTCCTGTGCCTGGCTTCTACATGGATCTGGGCCTCTGAACTCAGGCCTCATTCTCTCGGCTCCCCAAACCAGATTTAGTTTCTCAGGGAGAAGGCCCATTTTCACCCTCTCCCTCCATATCTTACACATCATCATTTTCTTTAGTCTGACTATGATGATGTTTCTACTACAGCATATGAGCAAATGCATGTATTCTCAGCCCTCTGTACTCACAAGTTGCATATAGATGGAGTCAACAAACACTGATGAAAATATTTTAAAGGCATGATTGCCTCTGGGGGATAGGGAGATGGATCAGTGAGTGGCTTGCTGCACAGCATGAGCTTGATGCCTGGCATCCTGATGAAAAGACAGATGTGGCAGTATGGGTAACCCAGCACTGGAGAACTGGCAGACGGAAGGATCCTGACAGCTCATAGGCCAGCCAGACTAGCCAATCAGCAAGCTCCAGATTCAGTGAGAGGCCCAGTTTTAAATGCACAAGGTGAAAAAGGAAGACACCCAATGTTGACTTCTGGACCCCCCCCCCCACACACACACACGCAAACAGATGAATACACTAAAGGAGAGATTCTGTCTGCACTGAACCCATGTAGACTTGTCTCTCTCTCTCTCTCTCTCCTAAACAACAGTTTAACCACCACTTATATGGTGTTTCCATTGCTTTAAGCACTGTGAGTCCTCTGCAGATGATGGGTGGATGTACCTTCTGTGTGGGCATCTATAAACATGCTACTTTTTGGCACTGTACTTGAGCACTGTTGGTTTTCTATGTTCTACGGTGGTTCCTGAGGCTGAGCCAGCCCCCTAAGGATGAGAACAGCCATCTGTGTTCTTTACTGACCCTTTCTTCTTACACAAAATGTCATTCATTCCTGCATAAGCTTGTTCCTTCACTTTAGCAACAAATCCCTCCAAATGATTTCCCAGAAGTATTTCTCCTTTTTCTGATGGTGGCGAAGAACCCTATCACACGGAGAGGCCACACTTCGCTCATTTGACCTCTGTATCTAATTATTAATTAACTTTTAAGTCACACTTATTTAGTTAGTTATTTGTGTGTTTATAATGAGGCACAATCTGGAGGTCAGAAAACAACTTTCAAAAGTCAGTTCTCTCTACCATATCGATTCCAGGAATCAAACTTGGGTCATTAGACTTAGAAAGCTTAGACTTAGACTTTAACCATTGAGCCATTTCACTAGCCCCACATTTGATGTCTTTCAGTCCTTTTTTTTTTTTTTTTTAAAGATTTATCTGTTTTTATGTGCATTGGTGTTTTGCCCCAATGTCTGTGTGAGGGTGCCAGATCCTCTGGAACTAGAGTTACAGACAGTTGTGAGCTGCCATGTGGTTACTGGGACTTGAACTCGGGTCCATCTGGAAGAGCAGCCAGTGCTCTTAACCACTGAGCCATCTCTCCAGCCCCCGTCTCTCAGCCTCTTGCAGTGATAAACACTGCCAGAGTGAACACCCCGCATGTGTGCATTTGCATTTGTGGAGCAGGTCTCAGCTCAGTTCCTGGAAGTGGGCACACTAGGCCACATGGCTGTTTCTCACCTGTAGTCCAAGCCCTCTCTTTGGGGCCACAGCGCTTTGTACTGCCAGCAACATCTTCTTGAGAAGGCTGTATTCTCCAGCTCTGCCCATGGCTTACTGCCGGTCTTTTTAGTTTTTGTCAGGTGGATGGGGAAATATGCTGTTTCAGAGGAGTAGCTCTCTGCAGTTTAATTGGGGGCTGCTAAACTGGTCTATTACTGCAAATTTTCCCAAGGGGATGTGAAAGGAAGCACAGAATAATATAATCTAACGCCTTCCTAGAGGTGTTGCCAGAAGTTTGCACTAACAGCCAGAACACCTGTCTGATAAGCAACGAGCGGATCTGGTCCCCAACCTGGATCCTGGGGTTCAAGATCTGCCTTGTCTATGTAGTGAATTGGAGAATAGCCTGGGCTACATGAGACTCTATCCCAAGTGTAACTAAAAGCAGGCTGGGGAGATTGCTCAGTTGATAAAGTAATTGCCATGCATAAGGATTTAAGTTTGATTTCCCAAATTCATCTGTGTAAAAATAAAAGTGGCCAAAAAAAAAAAGTACAACACACACAAAAAACAAGACAAAACAACCAAAAGCTGCTCAAGCAAAGTGGAACAGGTAGGGGCTGTCAGATCACTGGGGCTTCCTGGCCAGTCAGCCTAACCTACTTGGTGAGTTCTAGGTGAGTGAGAGATACCCTGACTCAAAACTCAAGGTAGGCAGCACCTGAGGGATGACACCTCTGGCCTCCACAGACACAGGAGCTTTGCACGAGCATGCACATACATACACACACACACACACAAACACACATATACACACACATTATGCACACACACACACACACACACACACACACACACAAAACTGTGTATGTATATCTGTACATACGGGTAATACTGACCCAATTTTATAAACACACACTGTGTGAAAAGTCAGACACGGTCTCTCACACAGGTAATCTCAGCAGTTGGAAAGTAGAGGCAGGACTATTGACAAGAGTTTAAGGCTAGCCTAGACACTATTTCAGAATAAATAAATAAACAAACTATAAATACTAAACACTTGGAGTCCATTGGGAGGATTTTTGCCTTATTGGAAAGTAAATGGAGAACCAGGCCCCCACTGTTGGGATCAGTAAGCAGGCACTTCTACGGCCAGCTCCAAGGGACCTAACCAGTTATCAGGCATTTGTGAAGACACCCTGACCACCTGGAACTACCTGCGCATGTCCCTGGGTCACCCTATAAGAGAACTGGAGCCCTCCCCTTCCTCTCTCTCTTCGTCTCTCTCTCTCTCTCTCTTCCTTTCTCTGTTCCTTACTCTCTTACTCTTTCTGTGCTCCCCTCTCCCCCCTTCCCCTAATAAACCTCCCACGTGGAACCAATCTCGTGGTGTGATTTGTGAACCTGCATGTAACCTTTACATTTGCACATTTCCTAACACCCACCCCAACTCTGTTTGCTTCAAAGCCCTTACCATAGTTCCTGATTACTTGTTGCTTGTTGTGCATGAGTGTGTGTGTGTGTGTGTGTGTGTGTGTGTGTGTGTGTGTGTGTGTG
>NW_026596101.1:1715793-1727877 GCF_907164565.1 Psammomys obesus | reverse complement strand
TGTGTGTGTGTGTGTGTGTGTGTGTGTGTGTGTGTGTGTGTGTGTGTTTGCTGTTTTATTTTGTTTTTTTCAAGACAGGGTTTCTCTGTGTAGCCTTGGCTGTCCTGGACTTGCTTTGTAGACCAGGCTGACCCTGAACTCACAGAGATCTGACTGCTTCTGTCTCCTGGAGTGCTAGAATTACAGGCGTGCACACCAGGGCAGCTGTTCCTGATTATTTTAATACTCGTTTTATTTATTGGAATGCTAACTCTGTGAATTTCTTAATTATTTCATCAAATAATATTTAATTATTTCATCAAATAATATTTCACCTACCATGTGCCAGGCAAAAAATTTGACTTTTTCTCTGGCTGAGATGGTTTATCAATAAGTGTGGGGCCAGAAGCTTTGTGACTTTAGAATTTTGGTATCTTAGAAGTGAGATCAAGTGTCTACATAGAAGTCTACATGAGTCGCACACATAACCTGAGGGTGAATTGAAGCGATATCATTCGAGTAGCTAGCTCTGTCTTGCCTGTGTCTGTCACATGAAGTCAAGTGTGGAACTTTTCACGTGTGTGTTACATCAGCACTTAATGTTCGTATTTAGAAGTGGGAGTAGGAATGCTCACCCTATAGTGGAACAGGTCAAGGGAGAAGAATTGGATGCTTAGAACTGTTAAAAAGATCTTGGAGTTTGCCAATTTTGGTGATATAAACACTCCCAGTATGGCTGATTTTCAGCTATCATCAGGATGTCATGGAATGCAAAGTTAAAACGAGTGTGAGCACACAGCTCTTGAAAGCCACTGTGGATCCAGGACCCCTGTGCGCTACTGGCTCTGAGACCGGTGTTAGCTCTGGCTTCTCCTTCTCACAAGCTTGAGATGGTCAGTCTGCACTCACCTCTCTCAAAGGAATTCTTGATATCATTGACTTCAACTTGAGACCCTGGAACTCTGAAGATCCCCTGCTGCTGGAGTCCTAAAAAAAAATGATAACAATACAAGCAAACAGTTAATGTAAATAACACCTTGTAAATAAGACCTTGAGTTCATGAAGCTACTGGAAATATTGGTGATTCTTTCCCATGCTTATCTCTTTCTCCTTCCATCTTTTAGAACAGTCAATTCCTGGTAACAGGCTCCTAGCCGAAACCCCAAACTGGCCTTGACAATGATCTACAGCTGGCCCAAATGCTCAGCTACATGCAGAGTCCCATGTCTGTGAACTTGCTCCTGGGCCTGAGGCAAAATGCTATCCACACTATTACTTCCCTCCCACTGGGGTAAGTGCTACTCTTCAGAAAACCTAAATTTCAGAGTCCATCCTAGCCTGGAGCTGAGGAGTCAAGGAGTCAGAGAGTTGGAAGCATAGCTCAGCGGTAGAGCGCTTTGTCTTGTGGACACTAGGCCCTGGGTTAGGTCCCCAGCACCAAAAGTCAATTGATTAGCTGGGCAGAATTCCTCATATGATAATCTCAGCATTTGCAAGGCTGAAACTGAGGCAAGAGGATTTCGAAGAGTTCAAGAACAGCCTGGGCTACTGAATAAGATCCCTTTCCGAGAAAGAAAAAAGAAAGAGCTTGGGCTTAGTTATTAAAGAGCAACCAGGTTTTGTTTTGTTTTTTAATATTCTATGAGGTGTTAACAAAGAGGAGTCTCTGACACCTGGCATCAGTTATGACTTAACTGCCACCTACACGATGACAGGAATCAGAGGGCCTACCTCTCTCACACGAAATTTACTGCAGACATGGGGCACCTTTCCCTGCCTCCATTGTTTGGGTAAAACAATTTTTCATGCTACAGCTTCTTGTTTACCCTTCAAAGTCAGGGTTGAGCGGACATTTGGTGTGAACATCCTATGTGCTCAGTAAATACAGTTCGACTCTTTGGTTGTTGGTTTTGACTGCTTATTTAAGCCTTTCCCCTGAGACTAGCCACTAGATGGCCAGCTGACACCTGTGGCTTCTAGACCGTCTCCATTTGTCATGCTCACTGTTAAACAAGGTCTGCACCTGGATATTTAAGTTGTGACTCATGTGCACAGGCTGACCTTGAACTTACTACGTAGCCCAAGCCAGCCTCCAACCCTTGGTGATCCTTCTGCCTCAGTCTCCCTAATGCTGCGGTGGCAGGTCATACACTACGCATGTGGCTTTGTTAATTTTTACTCATAGTCTTCTCCCAGCCCTCTGGATCACTGTCCTTAACGTACTGTCCTTCCTTCCACTTGCCATTCCGCATTCTCCCCACCAAGCTGCAGGACTGCTTTGCTCGGGGCTCTTTCCCAGTTTAGTCAAGCAGCCTACCTACAAAGGTCCCCATCTACCCTCCTTTTAATTAGTTTCATGGCAGTGTCACTATGAAAAATTACATTATAGTCTACTATATCCATGAGCTACTGCATTCAGTGACTCAACTAATGGCAGCTTGAAAATATTCAAGAAAAGGTTGCATCTGTATTAGACGTGCATAGATTATTTTTTACTAGTCCCCAAATAGTATGATTATTTACACAGGATTTGGTGCTGTTTGTCTCTCTAGGTGGCTTGATGTCTATGGGAAGATTGCATGGGTTAAATGTAAAGGCCACAGCATTTTATACAATGGACTTTAGAGTCTGCAGATATGGGGGTCTGCAGTAACCCTGGATCTAATCTCTAAAGATGCTAAAGGATGACTAACATTCTTTTCCTGTTGATTTCCTTGTTCCTCTGAGAACGTAAACCCTGGAGGGCTGTCACGGTTCTTGCTTCCATCACTCCTGCATCCACAGCCAAAATGGAGGTGTATGAGTAAGTTGCCTTCCGATAACATCATGGTTAACAAATTCCCAAAATCATTTTCTTCATGGAGAGTAGACTACCAACCTGATTGACTCAAGTGAGGACAGAGCTAGAACAGTCCTTCTGTCCATCCTATAAGCTGCTCCCCAATGACCTGAAGCCCCAGGGCTCTCTCACAACCTTCCTTCCCTCACCCTGGATACACACATGCAGACTTCAAACATAGTGGTTGGAATAAAAGCCATTCCCTGGAGCATTTTCACCCCCAGAAGCAGAGCATGGACAGGAAGTCTTCCAAGATGACTGACAACATCATTTTCTCCCAAAGCAGCCCAGTCCTGTTCCACAATGAACTGAACACACTTAGCTGAGATGGTACTTACCATATAAATTGATGAATCGGATACAGCTCTCAACTACAAGTGGTATAGCTTGTCCTGAATCCTTAAGAAAGAAAAAATGTGAGGTTTATCAGACTTGGCACCCAATCTCAGGCAAAGACGTTGCAAACACAATGATCAAGTCAAGCCATATTAGTACCATGTGATTAGTAGGAAAACAAGCAAGGAATTGCTAACTCTAGTCTCCAAGAATGGTTACCACATAGCCTTCGGTTAAGTGTAGAAGAAGGCATAGCTAGGATAAATTCAAAGAAATGCTCTCTCTTCTTACCCAGCTGGCAAGGAACTGAGCTCAGTTTGACAGGCACACTGGGGGCAGGAGAGATGGAAGCCAGTGTGTGGAGGTAGCTGGAGTCTGACCTTGAAGGATGACCTGCCTCTTCCCAGCTCCACTTTGCCCAACTCAGCATCTTTTCCCAGGACTTGGGGGCCAAGAGGTAGGATCAATGCCTCTCCCTATTTCTGTGGTATCTCGTGTCACAACTGAGAACACACTGTGGGTGAAGCAGGGCTGGCTCTTATAAGCCCTGTGGGGCTCTAAAAAGGGAAAGTAAATCTTATTCATGACATCTCAACTTAAATATCCAGGTACATATTTTGCTTAATAGTAAGCATGGTACATGGAGAACTCTAGAAGATGACAGTATCAGCCATCTGGTGGCTAACCTCAATCAAAAAGGCTGAATTGGATGCAATTTAAATAGTTGTACCTAGAAAATAAAAGGCTATTCAGTTATACCTTTGTAGGTTAGTCTACAGTCCCAGTGGTTGGGCAAGGGTCAATTTTCTTTCATGGTTCTAAAACTGGGTGACCTTGTTGTTACTTCAGGTCACACCATGAGTACTGTTAGAGAACAAAAACAACAAAAACCTTCCTTTTAAAAGGGCTGTATTCAATCACTAGCTTCTCCAGAACGCTAGTAAGTTGGTAGGCTCTTGGCTCTGCCACACCCCCCACCTGCTGATGCTGCATCTGGGAATGTGGGGCTGCTCTAGATGACATTGGATCTACTAGTTGCATGGGGTTCGTGGGCCTGTCTAGTAAATACCTGGTTCCTGGTTCGAGCATTTCTTCTTCCTCTGATAACAAAAAAAGAAACAGGCAGCAAAGCAGGAGAAAAAGAAAAGATTATGCAGGAGTAAGATCAGTTAGAGTATGCAGATTCTTCAGAGTCCGTGAATGCCAAAACGCAATGGCAGCCAGCAATGGTCCTGGGGCATTTGCCCAACAACCTGCCCATGGGGAGGGCCCTCAGCCTTGGGGCCTCCTAGGACTTCTGGAGCAATCCCCAGCCAGCCTTTCAACAGGCTGCCTAGCCTCTTTTCCAGATGGAAGGGCCTTTTTCATTCCTCGTCAAGATGCAGGAAATGTGTGTCAACCTCATTTCCGGATCCATATCTAGTTTCTCCTCAACACAAGGGATTCACCAATCAATGAGCAAAAGTCCACTGAACACCTACAAGTTTAGCCCATCTACCCACAGAAGGGATCCTTCATGTCTATTGTAAGCTGGCTGCTCGATTTCATCTCTGGAAACCTCATTCTTGGTCAGATGTTCTATTTCACAAGATATCCTTAGATGGGAAACTGCAGGTTGCACCACATTCGAGATTCCAAACACACCCAATACCTTGATAATCTTCTCTGGGTGGAAGTGTGGCTCTGCTCCTAACCCTTTACTATTGCCCTGGTACTGAGAACCCTCTGAAAACACAGAAGCTGGGAAGGGTGGAGGTGCAGGAGAGAGTAAGTTGCAATACCTTTGTGACCTTGCGAGTGGACTGAAGTCTTTGTCCCCACATTGAGGGGGTCCTGCCTGAATATTCTGGTCATGTGAACAGTGACTCAAGGTCTAGGTGAGAGCTGAATCTCACCCAAGCTCAGTCAAGAGGCCAAGCTGACTAAGGGACATGAGCCTTCCTAGGGTACCATATGTCCACTCCTGCCATCTTAATAATTGGGATCTCAGTTGCTATGATGTCAGTTAAATACACATGACTTTCAGAACTCAGCAACATCCTAATCCAAAGGGACTCTTGAGGTGGTGTCTTAAAATTAATAATAGATCGGGCTTACACAGTACCAGGAATGTTCTAGAAACATACATGTATCAGCTCTTTACATGCTCACCCTGACCTCAAAGAGTTGGAGATTCTCATTTCATAGAAGTAAGATAGGACTTCTCCACAGGTAGACCTTCTGGACTTTACCGTGAACTTATAATATAAATGGAGTCTGCTTACATCTAAAAGGACAAAAATCACAAAGTTTTTGTTTTTTTTTATAAGGGGTTGGCTCAGGAAGAGTCCAGAAAATTCATAAGCCCAACTCCAAAAATACTTTTTTATAATTAACTTGGAGCCTTTCTCATCATAATTGCAGCAATGAAATGGGATTATCTGACTGAAAAATCTTTTCATAGGCCTGTATTTCCAAAGCTGAGGCCTCTTAGTTTGCTGTGTGTTCGAACAGTGTGAGAAGTAGAATAAAAACTTAAATTCCACTGTAGGCAGCTGAAGGAGTGACTGCAGATACTGTCTCTCTAGACTCCATAATCCTTCAGAGTAAGCCTGTATGGGGCTTTGTTGAGTCTGATCGTAGTAGGTCCGCAGCTGAAGCTGTTTAGCTTCACAGGTTGGAGGTGTCCTAATTACGGAGTGTAAACATATGCTATTGTCTTCTACAAGATTACCTTCTCTTCCCCAGCCATATGACTATTACTCTCCCAAGAATTCTGACATTCACTCCAACAGATCTGGGTGGTCCCTCTTTGGAGATTTTTCTCAGAGCCAGTTGACCAATGTCACTATATCACACTTCCTCTTGCCATTCCATACATCCAGTGGTGTCACAAAGATAAGCCTCCACAAGAGCTTTTGTGCATGTTGTGGTGATGGTAGTGGGAGAGTGTTCATAAGGTCCTGCATATGCATGTAGAGGCCAAAAAGGTCCACCTCACATGTCATTCCTCAGGCACCAGCCACCTTGATTTTGAGATCTCCAATAATGCTAGGCTGACTGTCAGAGAGCCACTGACATCCCACTGATTCCCTAGTGCCAGGGTTCCAAGTGTGTGCCACCATTCCCAACTTTTTGACATAGGTTATAAGGACTGAACTCGTGTCCTCATGCTTGCATGACATGCCTTGTAATAATTACCACTTCATCAGCTTAGCCCCATGGATGTTTTAATCCTGCTGAACCAGGGTATACATTCTAACAGGAAATTTGACAACACCAATAATCTTCTTTAGAGCAACATGCCAAAACACCACACAGGCATGGTGATGGAGTAGAATAGTAAGATGGTTTCCCAAAGTAGCCACCTGAAGGGGCAAACAAATTCTCATGGAGTTTAACAAGTCTAAAGCGTTGGTCAGGTGGACAGTCAAATTGCTTAGTCACACTTAGAAGATACTCAGTTCCACTTTAGAGCTAACTTTCAAATAGGTAAGAGTCAGTGTCTTCCACGTACCCTAACTGATCTCCCATTTCCAAAGACTGGAGAAACTCAAGGGAGGAGTCCCCATATCAGCTCTCATTGCATCTTTCCCTTCTTCAGGGACTCCTATCCTGCTCCTCTCTTTTTTCCTCCCCATCCTTTCAAGGCCCTGGCAAAGCTACCTGAGCCCCAGATCATAGCTTGCCCTGCTCTGAATTCAGACAGCATGTTCCTATGGGAATTCCCATGTGCCTCCCCTGCACTCTTGGCTCTGTGCTGGGCTCTATGAAGACAGGAAGTGATCAGCCAGCTCCTTTGCAGCCAGGAGAGTGGCTCAGCCAGAAGTAAGGGTGGGCGAGAATGAAGAAAAGGAGGAGACAGAAGGGCAATAAAGAAACAAAGCATTCTGACACAGCCCTACCTGCCATGACCCACTGCGTGGCTCTCTGTGGGTCACACAGTTCCTGTGGGACTCTCATTTTGGGCATTCAGTCCTTTGAAGTATCCTAAGGCATCCCCCGCTATCCCTGTCTAGGGGAAATCCCTCTTTCTCTTTCTTTAGCTTTTCTAGTCTGAGGACTCAGTCAATAAGCAGAGGTAGTTCTTTGACCTAGGATGGTGCTGCCTCCCCAACCTATCCACAAGGCTGACATCTATGCAGCTGCAGCTCTTTTTTGTCCTCTAGGTCTAGGCTACACCCTGCCAGAGAACAGAGGACAGAGACAGAGGAGGGAGGACAAAGGAGAGAGGGTTGGTGCATGGGGCAGCCTCTGTAACTAGTGTAACAAAATCATTAGTGATGTCCACAAGACTCTACCATTCCCCTGACTGACAACACCAATCCTCTTTTCTGCAGAAATTGTTTTTGTTGGCTGGTGGTAGGCTTTCAAAGAACTGGTGAAGACCTCCCTCCTTTCCCAAGAACATGTCTCAACTCTACCACCATCTTTGCCTTGAGTAGTTTGATTCTGGATGGCTTGATCTTATACCACTGATAAAAGAAAATAAGAGAAATAAACTCACTTATCTGAAATGCATATTTAACTTAAGCTTGTTGTCAAGGGTTAACCTGACATTTACAAAGACTACCTCAACTCTACTCCCATCTTTCAAACCAACCATGAAGAAGCCAAATTAAGTGGAAGGAACTTTTCTCCTGAGAATTCTATGGCTTCCTGTGCTGTAGACATTTAGCTAACAAACTGTAGTTGCCTTCTATGGAAATCCACAGGGGCTATCTTTGCACTGTTCTCAATTGGTACTACAGCAGGAGAAGGAGGTGAAACTGAGTAATGGTGTTTCTTCGGCTGCCCTTCAGGAATTAGGACTGCAGATCCTGAAGCAGCAAGGCCAGCTGGCTGGGACCACTGTGCTGAAGTTCCACCTCCTTTGAGCCTGACTGATCAGAACCCTTCCCATATGGCTGAAAACAATGAATGGCCACTTAGGGGCCACTAGTGAGAAGCCGAATGCTCTGATAAAATGCCTCACTGAAGCCAAGAACGGACTGCAGTGAGAAGCTAGTTCCCTAAGGGGTTGACAGGGCTGTTAGCTGGAAGGGACAGGGGAAGAGAGGCTGCCATTACTTTGGACTCATTCGCGGACTCCACGGCTCCCTAGCAAGTACCTTAATGAATGCTTCCATACTGCCGTTAAAGAGTTTATGGCTATACACTGAAAGAGGCCTAGGTCTCCTCATTTTCTGTGGTTTAGGGGGAAGACATGGGGGCCTAGGGGAAAATGGAACAAAAGAAATCAAGAAAGCAACCAGCATAAACATACCATTGGGAGAGATGCTCTTCAAACCCACAACTGGAAGAGAACACAAAATGCAAAGGGGAGCCCCTGGCCCCCAACACATTGGTTTCCCATGTTCCATCTGAAGGCCTCTGGATGTTTTAGATCTTAGTTTATCCACAATGCCAAGCAGGAGCAACTCCCACAAAACACAAATGCATTCTACATTAGGGGGGATGGGATGTATCCAAGAAGCCCTTGCAATGCCAATCAGAGGCTGGCATCCTGCAGACCAGATGGAGGAGGATGAGGGGACAGCGGTGTCATCTGTAGCCCAAGAAAGCAAGAGACTTTCAAACATAGTCAAGAGGGTTAGTTTTCACAATTCTGGCTTAAATCTATCACCAAAGTTCAACTCCCAATGTACTAGGGGCACTGTCTTCCTAATGCCTCTTAGCATTTCAAAGGCATATGATTCATCTTTCTTGCATAGATCTGAGAGCCAGACAGCTAGATGCCAGGAGGCAAGCTGCAGCTTCTTTAGGATCTGTAGGTGGCCTGGGATGTTATTATCCCACTCATCAATCAAGTACATTTTTGATTGGAACACTGTCAAACCCATTATCACATTTAACCCAGTATCTTCCTAATACATATAGTTTTATTCTATAGACACTACAGCTCAGAGAGAAGAGTGAGTCAGACCAGCCTCTACCACTTCCCCTCTAAGTTCGGTTTGTTTGTTTGTCTTTCAAATTTCAGATCATGGGCGTGGCGCTGGGACATCTTGTCACTTCTATCTCTAGACTTATTTGCCCTATCAGCCAGTCCTTGCCACGGGGTCAGGTTGAAAGTGTCTTGCTTTGCTTTCAGATCTCCATTCCCTGTGTTCTGCTGTTACCCACAGGGAGGGGAAACCTTATACCACAGTCCACCAACAGCAATGAAATGGCCACAGACACCAGACCCGTGTCCATAGTTGCTTGCCATGCATAGGCCTGGATTGGCTTATTTGCTCATTTTATTATACAAACTGGCCTGACTCAATTCTGGGGGCCTTCAGGGAAAGAGATTTTAGAAAGTTAGAAGGAAGCATCCTTACCAAATGAGGTGTTCATTTTCAATTGGTTTGGTTCAAACTTTGGGAAAAACGAGTGTATACTCAGCCAGGCAGATAATGGTCATACATGAGAAGCAAAGAGTTGCCCCTTCCTCAAGTCTTGATTGATTTCTGTGTACAGGTAAGGATCTTCTGTTTGTTTGTTTGTTTCTGAGACAGGATCTTGTGTAGTCCAGGGTGGCCTCAAACTTGCTATGTAGTTGAGTATGACCTCATACTCCTGATCCTCCTGCCTCCATCCCCTCAGTGCTGGGATTACAGGCATGTACCTCTACGCTGGGTTTTATGTGATGCTAGCAATTGAACTCAGGGCCTCATGCATGCTAAGCAAACATCCTACCAACTAAGGCATATCCCCAGCCCCCAGGCAAGAAACATATGCACTGTGGAACCAATCTTCCATTGGGCCTATTGTACCCATGTCCTCTGGCAGTCCAGCCAGGAAGGAGACTCTAGCCAATTCATCTTGAATGTTTAAGTGTTGAGCAAAGGCTGCTAACTCCAGGACATGCATGGGCAAAGACACGATTGAATCCAATAGCATGCCATCCAATCAGGGGAACCAAAAGAACAGCACAACAAAAATCCTGAAGAGAAACAGGCAAGCTTGTCTCCAGCCCATCTTCAGTCTATGTAAATTTGGTTAGCTAAGTCCATGTCATTTCCTTTAAAAAAAAATTACATCTTTTTTTGAGAATGTGTGAAAACAAGGAGGGGGAATCTCATACAGTTGATCTGGTTTTGAATTTTTAAATGTAAAAAAAAAAATGACATAAAACCATAGGATCCGAATTTAGGGATTAAGAATAAGGAGGGCAGCAATGTCACCATTTGTTTTGGTAATATTTTGGGCTCTGGCGTCATTTCTCTCATGTTGTGTGATTAACCTCCTCACATGGCTGGGAGGCAAAGGAGCCCACAGAGATTAAGAAATTTGGCAGTGGACACACAAATAGGATCTACCAAGAGCTGAGAGCTGAATGCACTCTTCCTACTCCAGCACAAGTATGAAGTTGAGAGAGGGGTCTTGCCAACTGTCTATCAAGCTCTCATGGCCAGCCAGAGTGGGGATCTTGGCACAGTTTCTGAAAATGCAGAATCAAAATCTTTAGGGCACCCAGTTGAAGGGCTTTGTTTGTTTTGTTTTTAATTTTTCACAAAGTAGAATAAAAGAAAATAAAAGAAGGATACACTTCCCCATTTCTCCTGCCAAATCCAGAGTGTAAAAGAAAACTTAGTCCCCTTTTCCCCCACCGGGGTGTACTGGGCACTGCCTGGAATCTCTGACAAGGAAACGTAGCTATCCCAACTTTGAATGACATCAAATCTGTATCAACTTACTGGAATGCTGGGTGGGGCACAAAGTGGGGAGCAGGGGGACAGCTCAGCCAAGGAAAGTGGGGCAGCCTAAGCCTTCCATCTCTTCTGCTGCTCAGATGCAGAGCAAAACAACAACAACAAAAAAAAAAAAAAAAAGAAAGAAAGAAAAAGAAAGAAAGAAAGAGAGAAGCAGGGAAAACAGGAACAGAGAAAGCCACAGAAGGGAGGGGAAGGAAACCAGAGACCAATGTCCCCTTTCTGCCTTTCAGCTGGGAAGAAAATTAGCATATGCTGGCACCACAAGTGTGGCCTCAGAATTAGTCTGTGACAAAAAGCAAGAGATTACGAATTTCCCCAAACAGCCCAACAGACATGGGTATCAGTATCCAAAATGGTAGCAGAACTGACATTCAAGGACAGGTGGGCTCTTGGAAGCTGAAGTTGGGTATGTGCTGAGCTGCATCTGATTGATCTGATTGGTCATGACGTTGATTATCTCTCTTTAATCAGGATCAGAGCCTCTTGTCAACCTGCTTAAGGAGGCCTACCTCTCTTCAAATCACAATGATTAAAAACTGGTGTTTGCATCTCACTTTGCCATTTTTAGCAATTCTTCAAAGTACATTAGCTCATGTGGTCAGCCTATGTGAATTGCTAAACAGCTATGTGAACAGCGGGGCTATGAAGAATTGAGGACATTAAAAAATCTGGCTCTTAAGTGTGAGAAAGGGACCATCTAGACAAGGGCAAGAGCAGCTTGCCTGAGGAAACCTGCTTTGACAATGGTCCCAGATAACTGACTGTGTGTGAGAATCTACAGTTGACACAGCCAAAGGTGTAGAGACAGATCACCCAGGGCCTCTGAGACTTGTTTTAAAACTACTTTCAGGTTCATGATAAGGTTCATAAGCTCAATAATGAGCCAGAAAATAACTGGCTAGGTCTGAAATTTAGGACAAGATGCCTAAGTGGGAGGTCTAGTAATCTGAACTTGGATTTCCCAGGCCCTAGGCCAAAGAGAGTATAGAAGACAGTATTTCAGAGGTTTTTGGTTTTTTTTTTAAGAATATGTATATTTGGTTTTTTGAGACAGTAGTCTCTTTGTCTTGTCTTGGTGTAGCCCTGGCTTCCTGGAACTCACTGTAGATCAAGCTGGCCTTGAACTCAGAAATCCACATGCCTCTGCTGGGATTAAATGCATGTGCCACCACTGCCTGGTTTTTTTAAAGTCTGTCTATCTATCTATCTATCTATCTATCTATCTATCTATCTATCTATCTATCTATCTAT
>NW_026596101.1:1614292-1715783 GCF_907164565.1 Psammomys obesus | reverse complement strand
TATCTATCTATCTATCTATCTATCTATCTATCTATCTATCTATCTATATCCTGGGCTTTCCTGGATTGGGGGAGCCTGATACCTCACCAAGGAATACATTATGGCTCCCCTTGTCCTCCATTTCTGCTGGAGCAATCTCCTGCCTGCATTTTACAGACTAGGAGGCAGGGAGCCATGGACCAATTCATCCCATTTTGGTATAAAACAGGGCTTCTGTCTTCTTAGGACTATAATAACATTCTCTTACCAGGAAAGAAAAAAAAAAGGGGTTCTTCAAGAGTGACCTGCACATCTGCTATTCCACATATTGGAGGGTCCTTGCCTGTGAATCATCTTGATGTTTCCAAACTGCCTGGGTCTAGATGAAGAGCTGGATTCCTGGAAAGGCCTACATCTCCAGGTCCAACATACTTAAAACCCACAGCTTCCCAAGCCTTTGCCATGCCCATTCGCTTCCCCAGGAACAGGGAAGAGTTGAAGAGTTCAAGGGTCATCTCTGCTCTTGCCAAATAGAATGGCTTTTCAGGAGTCTGATCCTTTGGGAAGAATTGGTTTGGAAGGAAAGAACGTCATTGGGTCACGAAGAACTCCCTTCCCTCAAGTGGGGTTAAAAAAAAAAGTAGCTCCCAATTGCCACACATGATAGAGGGCAGACCTCTGGGCCACTGATAGATTTGTGTTGAAGACTCAAGACACCAGGGCTGTGCTGGCTGCTTAGGCATCTAAAGCCTATGAAAGGCTGAAAACTGCTGAGTGAAAGTGTTCACTGGCTCTGGTGTGCTCAGGGAAAGCACAAAGGGAGATGCGGAAGGAGCTAAAAGGAAGCATGAGTTGCTTATATTACTGGCCTAGCCAGGCCATCCATGTTCCCACTGAACTTCAAGCCAAAATATGATGGGCAGTGCAGGGGGTGGAGGGTAACCTGGGCACACATCCATGTGTATGCAGCATGCGCGTGGCCATCTGTGCACAGCCAACCCCAAAGCCTTAGCAACTGAGGACCCAGGCTGGAACTGGACAACCTATAGGGCAGTTTGGGTAGCAGCCATGTAACAGATCCAAGAGAAGGAAACAGCCGCTCTACAGCCTGTGGCCTCTGCTAGTGCCTTTAGTCACCCTGTAATCAACTACCCTCCCCCTGGACAGGACATGTCCCACTGCCCCACAGCCGCTAGGAAAGCTCCCTCCCTGTGGCCAGCCGGCAGGAAAGTGGCTTTGCCAGTCTAAAGCAAGAACAAGCGATGAAGCCTCAGTAGCCACTGCACCCTCCCTCATCGCCCCAAAGCCCCCAAAGGTGACAACTATCCAGTTTTCTTAGTTCCAAACAGACTATCTTCACCCTACACATCCACCCGTCCACCCACCCACCCACCCACCACTCTCAAACTTCAGGCAGCCAGGACAAGGGCACAAGATTCCCCAGCTCTCACCTGGTTGTGCCGCACTCTGCTCTCTCTCCTGGGGAAAGAAAACAAAATTTCATGTTGATGCTTAATTGACTTTGGTTGTTGTTTTCACCAGACAACTTTCTTTCACTTAACAACATCACTATCAGAAAGATCCCATGTGCCCCTCTACAGTTATTCTTTCTTCCTGCCTCAGGCATCTGCTAATCTCTGTCTCTGCAGGAATCACTCTCCTGAATTTGGCTTCTTTAGCTTACTATAATTTGTCTGAAGTTCATTTATATAGCATTATTCAGTAGTTCATTTATTTTTATGGTTGAATAATAGTCCATTGTGTGGACAGACCAGTTTCCTTACACTTGTGAATAACTACCTGTCATGTAACAGTTCCCTGGAGTTTGAAACATTCCATCCCTGAGGGAAACTCCATAAGCAGGAAGGTAAACAACTCAACATAGCCTCAGAAAGTCCCTGAAACTTAACAGATTCACTAGGCCCTTCGCCGCCAGAGTAAACATAAAAGTTGAGAGTCCCTTTAAGACTGGAAGCCAAGCTGCGAAGAAGACTTAGTTAAGACCATACCAGCGGCCTAGAAGAAGCAGAAACCAGCAGAAAAAGACTGAGGTACCTAGATAGGACACTCCAACTTGTTGAGTTGCCTGCACACTGTGCAGTGTGCTCCGGGTTCCCAGCTTTTGAGCTGTCACCAGAGCTGGGATGGGCCTTGGTGAGGCAGCTGTCTTTGCGTTATTTCTGCTCATGTAAGTGACCCCTCACCCATAATAACTTTAAGTAACCCCAAGAAAGTTCACTGGTTTAGACTTTGGTGGTACCCATACTGCGGCCTGCCATGGTTTCTGTACATGGGGTGAGTCACACAAGGCAGCCCTCCAAGGATCTCATGCTTTGTCCCCTAAAATTCACTTCCCCTGTCCTCAAACGATACCTAAGTCTTCAACATTTCTGTAAGTAAACCACCACCTAGCCACTTCAGTTGAAAGTCAGAGAAAGACCCTTCAAAGCTCTCTTTCCTTCTTAATGTCAGTGGCCCAATGCCCTCCATTTTGCCCGCGTTCCACCATCTCTAGCTGAGTCATTTGCTATTAAGCTGAATTCCCATTTCACTATAACATATTCACAATTCAGCAGCCAAAAAAAAAAAAGCTTTAAACAGAATATGTCTGATCTTCTTGCTTTCTAGAGCCCCCTGTCACATGTGGAATAGAATACACGCCTCACACTGTGCATTCATAAGCTCTTCAAGGCTCCAGGGGACCCTTCAAACTACTGTTACATATACATAGACTCTTTCCTCCCCTGGCCATGAAGCATCTGTCACAGGTTTCCTCTGCTAGGTCCCCAAGTTGGCGTTTGTTTGCTGGGCTTGTCTTGCCCCTGGCACTTGCAGGGCCGGCTCTTGCTAGCCTTTTGTATCTCAGCTGCAAAGGACCCAAAAAGAGAGCTTCGTCCATCTGAAGTAGATAAAGGTCTCCTTAGAGTTCCTCTGTTTCCCTTCTTTCTACGTACACTTATCATCAGCACTGTCTTTGATTATAGCTTCATTTGTTTACTGCCAGCCTGCTGTCATTAAAAAGCACTGTGTTCTATGAGAGAATCATCTCTTCACCTGCAGAGGTGGTGAAGAACAGGGTCTCATGTAGCCCAGGCTGGCCTCAGTCTCACTTTGTAGCTGAGACCAACCTGAGCCTCCTGATCCTCCTATGCTCACCTTCAAGGTACTGGGATTACAGGTGTGCACCACCATGTCTGTTCTTAAAGCTGTTAAAGGGAACACCATGATGGTGTAAACACATCTCCCAAACTGTCCTTATAAAAGTGGCGCACATAAAACTATAGACAGCATGTAATACTTGGAATTGATAAGTGATTGTCTATTATTTAATGCTAGAGGACATACTTTCTAAACCTAAAAAGGTGGGTTTGGGCTGGGCATGGTGACACACACCTTTAATCCTAGCACTCACGGGACAGAGGCAGGTGGATCTCTGTGACGCAAGTATAGTCTACAAAGCAAGTCTAGCATAGCCAAGGCTGTTACACAGAGAAACCTTGTCTTGAAAAACAAAACAAAACAAAACAAAAAAATGACCTGGAAGGATTTGTGCTTCTTCTACCTGGCTGGTTCCTTGAGTCACTATCAAAGAGGTGCTTTGAAGAAATGGAGGCACATGACACCATAAAAAACCAAAACAAACAAAATCCCCCAAAACAACAACAACAAATACCCCCACTTGAATCCTTCTGAATATTCTCTGGAGAGCATCTCTCTCTCTCTCTCTCTCAATGTTCATTTCATCCCTCTCAACATGAAATAGCCCTGATGGCAGGGGAGGGCCGGGATTGGCAGGGGAGGGCCGGGGATGAGGCGTACCCACACACTCTGAGTGAAGTGGAGGAGAGGTGGCTCCAGGGTCAAATTTTAGAAGAATGGGCCTGGGATGGTCGTACATGCCTTTAATGCCAGCATGAAGGAGGCACAGTAGGTGGATCTCTGTGAGTTCAAGGCCAGGCTGGTCTCCACAGCAAGCACCAGGCCAGCCAGAGCTACAAAGTGAGATCCTTTCTCAACAAAAACAAAAATTTAGAAGAGTGGATTTGTTAAGGTTGTGAGCTCTGTCTGCCCTGCTCAGCTCAAATTCTCCTGGTTGCTTCACTCAATGCCCTAATAATTCACAACATGCATTTATTAGGTCATAAATATGCAAAGTGAACAGCATTTTGGTGTAAACTTACTCAGCTTGTCTTTTTCAGTAATTCAGTGCTTTATTAATGTTATTTTATAATTGTGTATCAGAGGCAGACATGGTTAACAGGCTTTGTAGTCCAACACTGGGGCAGCAGAGGCAAGAGAATTAAGAATTCAAGGTTACCCTGGAATTCAAGGTTACATATCAAGTTTGAGGCCAGCCTGGGCTACATAAGATCCCATCTCAAAAAAAGTATTGATATTCAATAATTCTAACGTACCATATTAATATGTTAATAGAGAGGAACTGAGGATAGGCCCTATGAAAACTCCATTATTTTTCAACTTTTATGTAAATTAAAACCCATTTTAAATAAAACATTCATTTAGAAAAAGAAAAGCTTCCCTAGAACTAACCATCTTCCAAGATCTGTCCCTACTGTCAAAAGCATACTGGGCTTTTCTCTGTGTGATTTTTCTGGAAAACACACAGTGGGTTTCTAGGTGGTTCTTAGCTACTCTTCCATTTCTGAAGAACATTTTCCTAGAGCTATTCTTGCCAAACATCTCAAACGCTGAAAGGAGACTTCAGAGGTCACACCTCAGAGTGAGGCATGGTTGATAAAACCCAGAAGACCAAGTAGACGAGGAACCACACAGAGCAAACATGACGATCACAATAAGGCCAGGCAGACAAAGGCAATAATAGGTTAACACTCAGAGGGGAACAGAGAAGAGAAGCCCTTCTATCCCATAGACCCAGGATCCAACAAGTACTTAAAAAAAAAAAAAAAAAGTACTTGTGCTTCTAAACTTAGGAAATGAAATTTCAAAACACTAGTGGTCACCTAGTCACATGGACCCACCCCCCTCAACACTGGCCTAACATTGAGGTGTCTGAATGGGCAGAACTAAACAGATAAAGGAAAAGCTCACTGCAGCTCACTCCACACATTCAAACCTAGCACTGTGCAGACCTGAGGCCGGAGAATTATAAAGTTGAAAACGCACTGGTCTATATAGTCAGAACCTAGGCAAGCAGAGAGAAGGCGGGGTGGGAGTAAGAGGGTGGGGAGTGAGGGGTGTGTGTGTGAAGGGAATCAAATAAGTGATTGCTAAGGGCAGAGAATTGAGGAAATGACTTTGTAAAGGACTTTTTGAGCTAATGGAAATGCTTTATATCCCAAGCTGGGTGATGTTTCCACATGGGGATTTGAAGACAGCAGGAATAAGCTTGAAGTTTTAAGTCACAGGTGTTCCCAGCCTGGCTAAGCAAACTAAGGGAGAAGAGGATGTAGGATAGGGTCAGGAAAACAGGCAGGGGACCTCCTGTGCTTTTGGAATACCTAGAGTCTTACTCTAATACTACTGAGGTTTCAAACCTAACTTCCTGGTCTCGTAAGAACTAAACCACGTATGTATTTTTCTTCTCTGGACCTAGGACCTTGGTGAGGTCCTCCAATAGTTCCTCTCACATGTGCTGAGAGACCCTGGTTTCTGTGTCCTTCGAGTCCTACCTCCTACCTATTGGGACCCATCCACCACTAGGCCTTGCCATTTCTTGCAGCCATACAGGACCCATCTCAGCCCCTGTACCAAGGTGGTTTTCCCAACCTGTCTAGTGAAGGCACCTCAGGTCTTTCTGTGCCCAGTGCTGTATGTCCAGAGCTGAGGGAGCTCAGCAGCTCTGGGCCATACAGCAGTCCCTGTTGGGCTCTTTACCATCCCACTCACCTTCACCCAGTGTCTGCTTAAGCAGGTCATGCTTGGCTTGCAGCTTGGTGATGAGGTTGCTGCCGTTCACATATTCTTTAAATTTCTGTAAGACACATGGGCATAAGAGGAAGTTAAATCCACACAGCCAAGTGATGACAGGGTTTTTGACTCTAAAATTCACCTCCCTGGCAGGGAAACCAAAGAGATATCCAGCAATTCAGGGACTGGGCATGCAGACTTCGAGCTCTTTTAAGTGGCTGTCTAATTCTTGGTGGTGGTGGGGTATTCCCAGGCCTTGTAGTTTGGTTTGGGTACACAAGAGGCAGGAGACTATGGCAGCAGTGGAGGTTGCTTCTAGAATGAGGACAGTGGGCAGCACCAGTGGATGGGCCCCTTTGGTCACCAAAGCTCCACTACACTTCCAGGAGCAGAGCAATAAGAAAGAGAGCAGAGGCCCTACAGCTGAGGCCAAGAGCTGTCAGAGCAGAGCCAAAGACAGCCTTTCTTCCAAATGAGGAAGATTTGTGCAGGCCACTGAGAAACCCTCTGATAGAAGCCTTCTTCCATCTTCACTGCACTGGGGGTCATGATTTTCTGGGTGGCTGAGATAAGGAGAGGTGTGCAGAAAGTGCTTTGTCCCAAGTGCCACAGAAAGTCAAGAGTGGGGCCAGGATGAGTTCTGGCTCCCTTCTAGGTCACTGTCCTTGCCAAATTTGGTGTGCTGGGGAACAGTGACAAGGGATGTAATACCATCCGGAAGAGCAACACGGCTGATTACACACACACACACACACACACACACACACACACACACACACACACCACTTGCCTGGGCCTCAACCACATCTCCATACAGGTACCAGCTTCCTGTTCCGCCCCCTATCACACTGCACCAGGATGCAGCCCAGTCACTGATCAACACAGCAAGCAAACGCCAGCCTCGCTAAGATCTTGGAGGGCTAATGGAAAAGCATGATCATACTTGTTCTAATGAAGCAGAAGCTCTGAGCTGGGCTCCCTGCTGCGCTGGAGCAGAGCTCTGACTAATTCTAGACCCCCATTAGCTCTGAGGTAAGCTGAGTGGACTTAGGCTGTCTCTCTAAATGTGTGGCGTCGGACCAGCAACCTCATCACCAGTTGGGAAGACTGTCTGCTTTACGACACCTCAAATCCGACCCTTCATTTTTCACTGGGGAGGAATCACAGGGGCCTTTAAGTTTCCATATTTCAGAGCCCTGATGAGGAGGATAGGAGATGAAGTCCTTGAATTTTAACTGAGTGTCCTGGCCCTGGCAATGCACTCCTTTACTTCAGTCAGTAAATACTGACTTACAGGTCATGCAGGCTTCTAACTATAGCATCCTCTGATTTTTATCACATGTCTTAAGAATTCATAAAAGCCAGAGATAAGGTGCACAGATAGATGGTAGAGGTTGCCTGAAGCTGTATTCCAGCCTCCACAAACATGTGTATACATACATATATCAATATGCACACATATCAATATGTACAAACATATTAATACACACACACACACACACACACACACACACAAAACCATAACATCATCTTTCCTTGGCCAAAGACACTAGATTTCTTTAAATACAGGCAGGCTGGGCCCCTTCCTCTTCTGCTGCTATCCAGACTTTGTTCTGCCACTAGTGACTTTCTCTCCTTATCCCCATATGCACTCCCTGCTCCCTGGAGACAATCACCTCTCTTAGTCCTCTAACAGACGTGGTAGGTGCCAGGAGTCGTGAAGACTAGCTTTGTTTTCTTTCTTGACAAGGTCAAAGAATAGCAATGGAAGAAATGAGGTATGTGCCAGCTACTGGATGGCAGCAGGATCTTGATTAAGGCTTACCACAGTATAAAGTTGGAGGCTGGACTGGATTAATGTCTAACAGATTCTATGAACATAATCCAGTCAATATCAGCCCAGCTTTGTGTCTCTAGTGACTTGGTCATCAGACTGGTGTAGCCCTTAGATTTTTGTTTTAGTGACCTTTAAGGTACTGGAGGCCATGCTCCCTGAATCTGAACATCATACAAGATCTGAAAAGAGCATGGGGGTCGAGCAATTGGATGAGGATGCAGACAGTTAAGGCCTGTGACATGAATTCATCAAGAGGCTAGAGCTCGGTGGAGACCTACCTAAGTTGTAGCCTATGGGACCTTTAAGAGGGGAGTCAGCTGATATCACCCCAGCGTAAAAACAAAACAAGCGCAGGGTGTGGTGGCGCATGTCTGTAGTGAGTTTTGCTTTAGACATTTAGAGATTGCCAGGAGCTACTAGGGTGTTGAGGTTACACGGAACCAAAGC
This sequence comes from Psammomys obesus, assembly GCF_907164565.1. Lineage (NCBI taxonomy): Eukaryota > Metazoa > Chordata > Mammalia > Rodentia > Muridae > Psammomys > Psammomys obesus. The sequence continues at coordinate 1,707,631 of NW_026596101.1, read as the reverse complement.
TTGTGAGGTAGGGATGGAAGAGTCAGGGTGATCAGCCTGAAGAAAGGAAACCCAGCTCTCTGCAGCCAGGGAGACTGTCAGGCAGCATCAGCTTCACTATGCTCACCAAAGAAAAAGCATCGAGACCAATGGCCAGGAATCCTAGGGTGGTAGACTTCCTGAAGATAACAAAGGAAAGCTCCATATCCCCTGCCAGCTACACTCAAGCACAAGGGCTATTTGAGTGAAAGAGAGCTTGTCACCCTGGGCATTTGAACAGAGTCCCCATGAGCTTTTCATGGGATGTGTACCAGATGGAAGATAAGTCCTTTATAGCCCTAGTCTCCATGTTCAATAAGCCCAACTTGAACAAAAATCTGAATTTCCCTCCCTGCTTCCTCCTGACCCCTGGCCAAACTGAAGGTCCATAACGAGGATTTTATAGGTGGGGCTAGCAATTCGTGAATAACTTGTCTAGTCACCATTTTACGTCAGCAATGCATACACAGAACTCTAGGTGCTTACTTGACTCCTTCACCCTGTGCCACTAACCCAGAGGTTCTCAATCTGTGGGTCATGACCTTTGGGGATCATATGTCATATATCCTGCACGTCAGATATTTGCATTATGATTCATAACAGTAGTAAAATTACAGTTGTGAAGTAGCAACGAAATAATTTTATGGTTGGCGTTCACCGCAACATGAGGAACTGTGTATTAAAAGGTGGCAGCATTAGGAAGGCTGGGAACCACTGCTCTAACCCAACTGACTAACACCCTCTCTTTGCTTCCTTCCGAAAGCATCAGAGACCATCACTCAAGATCAATGCCAATACAACCCACTTTCCTTGCTTCAGAAAACCAAGGCAGGCAACTTAATGTTAAAAGCACATGTGATTTATGTTGTATTATTTTGCTGGCTCTCTCCCGTCCATTCAAGCTGCTTCCAAAGCCACAGACAGGGGGTCAACAGATAGTGGGCTCTGGGTCTCAGATGCCACTTACCGTAAAATAAAACATTTCTGTTTCCTGCTGATTGGCTCTCCTTTTGGCGATGTTGATTTTGCTCATGTAGGTCTCAGAAGCAGCTGACTTTATGGACTCTGTAGATCGGCTGTGTTGGAAGGCGTCAGAGACATCGAAGTCTTCCACAGTCAGCATGTCCTGTAAGGTCTGCATGGTGGCGTCCAGGGTTTTCCTCACCTGGGGAGAAACAGCATATCTGCAAACACCCTTTATTCTCATATTGCCTCTGACACCACTAAGTCCTTTTCCCGACAGTCACTTTGTTTTTTGAGTTAATGTCTATAGAAGGAAAGCAGGACAAGATGGTTGCTCTTATTATACTGACATAGACAGTGAGGTGAAATGGTCATTGGTCCAACACCAAATAGCTGGCAGGCTGAGATGCCATACTGCCCAGTCTAAGGCCTTTTATTGCACTGCTTCTGTCTGAGGGACCTTGGGGGACATCCTGAGGAAACGAGCCAAATTTCTAGGCTTCTCTCTTTGGTCTGATTAGATAGCCTAAAGGAGGCTCCTCCTGGCGAAGGGGGGTGTCACTTGAGCATGGAAATCAACAGAAATTCTCTTGTGTTTTCTCTCATTTAGGGAGGAAGGGGGCATCTGATGGTGAGGAGTGATCTGCTGGGAGACAGGACCTTGGGTAAGTTAGCTCGCTGCCACATGACTTAGTTAGAACATCAGCTTCCACCTTGGCATCCAGTGAAATCATACACATACAGAGGCTACAAAAGTAGGGCTTGAGGACCCCGGCCTCACAGAAGCCCTAGGATGAGTGGGGTCTCAGTGGCAGACTCTATATCCCAGAGTAGGTCAGTCCAAAAGGGGTCACTGGCCCCCCCCCAAAAAAAATCTGATTCCATTTATTATAAGATCATTGTCGCTCAAAGTCTCTCTCATTGCTCCTCAGCTGAAATGTCACCTCCTAATGTCTTACCCTAGCTAGCCTAGCACATGCCACTCATAGCCTATTGTTCTCCCATACGCAGTCACCCATCAGTCTTCATATTTTAATTTCTGGTGTTTTCTTGTCAAAAAGAGGAAGAACTAAGAGGTTGTGTTCCTTTGATTTAGTCTCTATCTAGAATAATGTTTAGTATGTATTATATGAATAAATATTACATAAACAAATACTTGTTGAATGAATGAATGAGTGAATAAGTCAAAATCAGTTCTCTTTCTAACACACACTGATGGAAGCTGATTCACGGATAAGTGTATCCAAGCCCATCCATAGCCCACAGAGAGGGTTGCATGCCTTAGACTCCTCCCGGTGGCCCTGATTTCCATTTAAAGTTCATTAATGTCATTACACATGTGAACCCTTTAAATCCTTTGGCGGGGAGGGAGAAGACAGAAGATATTGGAAAGAAAGAAAGCGTTTGGCCTACCTCCTATCTCTGTCTTGACAGGTTTAAAAACAAGCTGGTTTATCTTCTTCCGACCTTCCTGGGCCTGCTTTGATTTGCATCACCTCAGCTCTGTCCAAGCTCTGCACAACTGTCCCTGCTGTCCAGGATAGCCTTCATGACATCTGAAGACAGTGGCCATGCCTTCTCACCTCCCACCATGACTGTGCCTCATGAGGATAAGCTTGTCACTGCACATATTATGGGGTCCTTTCTTCAGGGTCTAGGGTTGACTGACGTCCCTCCTCCAAGTGGGGTGTTTAGGTGTTAGTTGGACACTGCCTACCTGGCTTCAGTCCATGTCAGAACGAAGCCACCCAATGTGATACTGCGCCACTTGGCAATATGAAAGGAAACTGGGCTGGTAAGACTGACCCATATCCTGGGGTTTAAAATCCACAATATATTTAGGGTGGTCTGGGCTACCTATTTCATTCTGTAATTTTTAAACACTAACTCTGACTTCTGATGACAACAGCAGAAACTTGCAGAGAATGAGGCAGGAAAGCACAGAGTCAATAGTAACCACCAATCATTCTATAGTTGAGATGGAGCCAAGGTTCACATTTTGAAAGATTTTCCCAAGCATTCTATGCCTGGAAATCTGCAACCATTCTAAACATAGAATCCCCGCTTCCACTTGTTTGCCTTTCGCCCGAGATCTTGTAAGCATCTTTCAGTCCCTAAATACTCAGGTGGGTTGTGTGGTTGTCCAGTCTCCCACCATCACTTCCTGTATAGTCCAGGGCATGAGACTCCCCAGCACAAGCCCCAGCGAACTAGCCCCAGGGCAGTGGATCACTCACCTCTTCATTCTCAATCTTGAGAGTGGCCAGCCTGGACTGCAGCTGGTGGTACCGCATAAGCAGCTCTGTCTGGACGGGCTGCTGTGCACTGACCTGGCATACCTGCAGAAAGTAATTCTGTTATTGCAGCCGCGTGGATCCAGAGTGAGGGCAATCATTAACATTCCATCCAGAGCCCGACACAGGTCCAGCAAGGCTGAGTGACCTGCCCTGGGTCACTTATGTTGGGCACAGCAAAGTTGGTACCAGATGGGAATCAGGGTCCTCTTACTCTAGAGCCTACTTTCTTGTTGTCACCAGCATGGCTTCCCAGTCACAATCTTCTACATTTGCACGGTAATTGTAGGCTTAAAAAGACCTTTAATATAATCTTGGCAAGCCACGCTAATTAATTGCAAGGCAGGAAGTTATGGAATGAAAGCAACTGCTTAAACAGCTAGTAGCAAATACCACGAATCAGGAGCAGTTAACAAGCTCCTGTCACCACAGGAGTGCATAAGATGCATCAGAGAGACAACTGTGACAATCACACCGTTGGTCCTCTGCGTCCACCTGTTTCATGTCCACAAATTCAGCTAACCAAGGTGGGGGGGGAACACCTCTGGACTGAACATAGACAGGCATGTTTTTCTTCTCATAATCCCCTAAACAATACAGTAGTACATCAACCATGCACAACATTCGCATAGTGTTAGGTATGCAAAGTCATGCAGAGATGGTTTCAAGTATGCAGGATAATGTGCACAGGTTCTTTGTGAGCTTTTTTTTTTTTTTTTTTTTTTAAAGAAGGTGCTTTAGTACCCTTGGATTGAACATTCCCAGTGTCCTGGAAGCTATCACCCACAGATAGCAAGAGCAGTTGTGTTATTCTTCCAGAATCTTCTATTCCAAAGCTGTCACTACTGGTGGGTTTGTTTGTTTTTCTCTCTAGACCTCAGCAAGGGTCAGGACAGCACAAACATGGAAAACAAGTCAGTTGTCTGGTGTGTCAAAGGCTCCCAGTACTGGATGGGCTATCAGATTAGGGCTCTAAGGCCCAAGGAAATAGACTGTTTCTAGGCAGACTGGAGCATGCTTGACGTCTCCTAAACACACTTAAGAGAGGCCTAAGGAAAGCCAGGGTCCTGCAATTCTGTAGATGGGGGACGTTAGCCAAGACAAGGAAATTCTCTGAAGAAACTCATGAATTAAGGGCTGACCTTAGGCCTCTGCAGTAAATAAACAGCATATGTACTTGGGCTTTTTTTCTTCTCCCACAATGCACTAGCAGCATTGAAGAGAATGGAAGTAGTAGCTATGATGTTAACACACCCTACTGCCAAATTTGAGGCATGAAAAACTCATTCTCAAAGTCAGGTACAAATGGCATTTGGAGGTGAGCCTGTTGGGAAGTGATTTGGATTAAAAGAGGTACCGAGGGTAAGGCAGCCATGATGGTGGCTTTATCAGAAGTAGAAAACAGACAGACCTGAGCTACAATGCTTGCTCCGCCTTGCCATGTTGAATGATGTCATGCCATTTTGCAGCAGGTTGGCCTTCAGGAGATGCCAAGCAGATACCGGCAGACACTGGCACCATGCTTTTAGACTTCCTAGCTGCCCTGTCTGCAAGCTGAAGAAGCCTGCAGTTCAGTGGTTCACCTTCCTAATGCTGTGAGGCTTTAACATATCTCTTCATGTTGTGGTGACTCCCAACGATAAAATTATTTTTGAGAGAAAGACTCTTTTTTGTTTGTTTATTTTTTTGAGACAGGGTTTCTTTGTGTAGCCTCGGGTGTCCTGGACTTGATTTGTAGACTAGGATGGCCTCAAACTCACAGCGAACTGCCTGCCTCCACCTCCGAGAGTCCTGGGATCAAAGGTGTGCGCCACCACACCCAAGTCAAACATTTATTTTTGTTGCTATTTCATAACAGAAATTTTGTGTTGTTGAATTGTAAAATAAATAGCTGATATGCACGACGGTCTTAGGTCATCCCTGTGAAAGAGCTGGTCAACCTCCAAAGGGGTTGTGACCTACAGGTTGGGAACCACTACTCCATTCTTATTCAGGTTTAGGTATTTTCATATGCGAATGGCAGCTGGACTCACACAGCAAGCGTACCTCATCCCCCATGTGGGGCTGGAACTCAAACTTGAGTGGTGGGCAGAAGACCTGGCTGCACATGTCCATGACCGTGTGCTTGTCGCTCCGGGAGTCCAGGTTGTCCACTGCATTCTCGATGACATCCAGGCCCTCGTGGCGAGAGGTTTCCAGGTTATATTCTGCTGAGAGGTAGGTCCGAAAGGTGCGGGCCAGGCTGGCATGAAAGCCCAAATCACAGCACTTTGGGAGAGGTGAGGACAGAAGGGGACGTGTGAGATCTGGGTGGTAACTTATGGTCACAGTCCATCCCACAGCCATATTAATGCCCCCCAGAGGGAGCTGAGAGCTGAAATTTGGGTACCAACAGAATTTCTTTCAGCTCCCCAGGCTCACCACAGTCTTTCATTTCCGACCTTTCTCCATGCATGCTCTTTGCCTAGAACGTCCTCCATTTGCCAGTTAACTTATAGGCCAGTTCCTCCTAGAAGCCCTACTTGATGTTCTGTGTACCGAGTTTTGGTCAGACATCCACATGCCCCACCTCCCTCACTGTGACCCTTGCTGCTTGGCACTGTAAGTGTCTCCTAACATGCCGTAGGCAGGTGTGTTGCACAGGGCTTGCCTGCTCTTGTCCACCACTGAGCCCTAAGTCCTAGTCCACAGTAGGTGCTCAATAAGTATTTGGCAAGTGAACAGACCAAAGGGCTAAAAGCTGAAAGTTGAGAGTGAGGAAAGAGGAGGGGGTGGCTTTATACCATTGAAAGGCCCAGCAGACTGCGGCTTCCCCTCCTCCATGCTTTGGCTCCCAGAATAGGATATACAGTGTTAGAGGAAAAGAATCCAGCAACCAGTACCGAATACACTAAGCACCTACAGGAGCAGATCTCCCACTTATCATGAAAGGGAAGACAGAGAAACAGTCCCAGCTCTCAGACTCAGTCTCCCATCACCGCCACTCACAATGTCCTTCTTTAAGCCTGGTGCTCTTCAGGGAGCCCTCCACAGCCAGCTAGCTCCCACAGTCAATGTTCAGCTCTTCAGTGAGCAAACTTCCCCACAGCAAGCAATTCTGCACCATTCTGCCTCTCCAGTGACTTTCTCATGGTGTACACCTGGCTACCTGGACCCAGGAGTTCTGAATGAATCGCCCCTCCATCCCATGCCAGCAGCCTCTAAGAGTGTGAACTGTACACAGTTCTACCCTGTATCCTCATACCTAGCAGAGACCCTGGTGAAGGCAAGAGGACTTTGGAGGTTGGTATTGTATATCTAACTAAGCAAGCTGTTGGGGGAGGGGTTCTATCCATGGAAAGTGTGACCATGAATTAGCTCATACCTCAGCCCAAACACTTCCAGCCCTTCCCTTTTAGCAAGGTTAAAAAGCTCGGCTAGCCCATATGTCGGCTGAAGACCACGGCCAGTCCCATCTCCCCACCAGCTCATGAGATGCATCAGCCTGGATATGTTCACACCTAGCCCCAGACTTGCTCTAGCTGGTGAGATGCTGTGGCCTGCATGTAGCCCTCACCCAGCCCCAGGACACCCAGGTTGCTCACATCAATGAGATCAGAGACATCATGGATGTAATATTTGCTGATAGCTGCATTGGTGGCTGCCAGATTCAGCAGGTAGTCATTGCGGGCCTTCGTGCACTTGAGTTTGTTCTCAGAATACTTGGCCTGCCTCTGGAGGGAGGAGAGAGACATTAGTGCCCAGCCAGCCAGCGGGAGGATTTATGATCTCCATGTGAAACCATCTGACAGTGAGTCCCACCTCCCAGCTATGGGATGCTTCTGTGCCAAGGGAGTGCTGTTGGACCCTGAACTCAGCAATACTCTTCATTTGTCACACAGCACCCCTTCCATTGGTATCTACCAGAGGGGAGCAGATAAGGAGCCCCACCTGCAGTACCCTTCATGGGCTTCCAGTGCTTTCAATGGCACAGCAGTCTTCTAAGAGTTGGCTTCCGGCCAGCACTCCAGCCCCATCTCTCTGTATACTCCCCTTCTCTCACCCAACCTCTTTTGTCCATCCTCCTTGGCCTTGTCTGATCTGCATCCTTTGCATCTCTTCTCCTCTCCCCTTGCTCTGTTTTGTGCTTTCAGAAGCTCTTTATTTGATGATTAGTATCCCAACAAGAAAGTGAACTGGGCAGTAGATCTGTTGCACCCAAAACCAGCCAACTAAGGCAAGTTCTGGGTCATTTTTAAGAAAAGGGAAAAAGGAGGAAAGAGAGAAGTAGAAAAGAAGGGTCTGAATGAAAGCAGGAGTAGGGCAGAGCACCCAGAATTTTGGCAAAGCAGATTTTATTCAGGGCCAGCCCAGAAGAGACAAGAAAGAGTAGGCACAATGGACAAACTGCTCCTGCCCCTTTCAGACTGATGAGTCTTGGTGCTGGGTCTCTTTAAAAAACACCCATGCTTTCTTTCTTCAGCTAGCTGCTCTTTCTCATTCCTCATGCCACATGAGATCTTGCTTTGCAGTATACCAACCCACTGCCAGCCTTGTAATTCTCCTCAGTCATCTCCTCTGACTTGTTCCTAGGCCCTCTTACTCTGGGACCATTCAGCATATGTCTCCTGGAACTCACATCCCGTGCCAGCCAGACTGCAGAGAGTCTGGACACTCTGACCCTATCTAGGGACCCATCATGACCTTGAGACTGTTTTCTTGGATTGACTTCATTTTATAATTGAAGAGGACAGTCATGGCATCTTAGCTGAACTCATCTATTTATAGGTGAGGAAATGAGAGCTGAAAAAAAAAGTGGCTTGTCCGGAAGCCAAGTGGCTAATTAGCATATGACTACACTAGGAATGAGCCTCTAAAATCCCAGCCAGTATCTTTCCACCCAGGCTTTCCCTCTAGAGAGAAACCTTGTACCAATAAGCAGTCACTTGTCATACTCCTTTCTCAGACCCGGAATACCAACAAACGACTTCCTGTGTCCATTGGTGTGTCTATTCTGGACATTTTACATAAGTTATAATTATGGCCTCTTGTGTCTGGTTTCTCTTAGCATAATGTCTTTGGTGTTCATCGACATTGTGGCGTACATCAGGACTTCACTCCTCTTCATGACTGAGTTATGTTCATTAGTAGTTGACCATTCAAGTTGTTTTCATCTTTTGGCTACCATGAATATTACTACTGTGAGCATCCACATACAAGTCTTGTACAAACATATTTTCGTGCTTCTGGGGCAGCCACGCAGGAGAGGCACTACGGAGTCACAAGGTAGCCTGTTCTGCATGTATCCAATATCTAAAGAGCAGCTAGATGGCTTCCCACAGTGACAGAACTGCTCACATACACAACCTACACCTTACAGCAGTGCAAGATTTCCCTGTTTCCACAGCCTCATCCATGCTTCTTTCTGCCAGCCTTTTTATCTTGGTCCTTGTAGTGGCTGTGAGGCCCTATTGTGCTGTTGTTTTTTGTTTGTACTTCCTTTATCCTTAATAATGCTGAGCAGATTGCTCTGTATGCATGGACCACCTAGAGAGGTTCTTAAGAATCGTCGTCAGTTCAGAGGCTGGAGAGATGGCTCAGAATTTAAGAGCACTGGTTGCTCTTCTAGAGGATCCAAGTTTGATCCCAGCACCCACATGGTAGTTCACAACTGTCTATAATTCCAGTTCCAGGGGATCTGAACCTTCTTCTAGTCACTGAGGGCACTAGGTATATAAGTGGGGCATTTGTATACATGCTGACAAAACACCCATAGACATAAATAAGAAAAGAAATGCCTATTCAAATTCCTTGCCCATTTTGGTATTAAGTCTTTGCCTAGATTTTGGGTTTTCCTCACTTTCAAAAATTATAACAGGACACCACACACACACACACACACACACACACACACACACACACACACACTTTTATGTGCTTCCCAGATCACCCACATTCCACTGGGTTTTGTTTTCACCCAGTCTATAATGTCTAGAGCTAAGGATCCTATAGAATTAGACCCATAGACGAGCAGATATACATCTGACGCAGTGGCTGGCAGATAGAAGAGCTCCACGAATGTTTCCTGCTAGTGGGGAAGAGATGAACATAGAGAATTCAGTAAGAAGATGATAGCCTTTGAAGAAGAAAGGAGAGTTAGAAGCCACAGATGAGTCCTGCCCTTCAAAACTCCCTGGCCATAGCAGACACCCTGAACTGATCTCAGCACCTTTCAGCTAAGCCTGATAAAGCTTCAGAACCCTCAACAGAGCACTCTGGGCAGCCACTATTAATTTATCAGCGCCAACATGAGCAACGAGACTTATTTATCAGATTTGAAAACTGAAGCTCAGGGAGAAGTGTTAACGTAGCATTTAAAACCCCAGCTGGGCGGCCAGCCGGGGAGAGGGCTCAGTGGGTAAAGTGGGAGCTGGGTATGCAGAAGGACTGGTTTGGAGCCCTAGCACCCATGTGAAAATTGAACTCAGGGTTGTAACCCCAGAGTTGGGGGAGGGGTGGAGCTAGGAGACTCCTGGGGGCTTGATGGTTGGCCAGTGACAGCTTCAGAAACAGGCCCTGTTGCAAAGACTAAGGTAGAGAGCAACGGAGGAAGGAAGATACTCGGATGTCAACCTCCGGTCTGTGTCCACAGACAAGTGAGGGGCACACCTGCATAGAAATGTGCACACACTTGCACCCCAACATATACAAGCAAACAAACAAACAAACAAACCCCAGGCTCCAAAGCTTGAGCTCTCTCCACCACGCCCACAAAAAGGCCTTGTAGCACCCATTCTGAAGCTCTGTCTTTGATGTGGCCACAACAACTTCACAACAGGCCCATGACAGCTTTAAATGTTAACCTGACAACCTAGAATTACTTGATGAAAAGAATTCTGGAAAAGAGTCTCGATGAGGAATTGTCTACACTCAGATGGACTCTGAGCATGCCTGTAGGAGATTGTCTTAGTTGAGTGAAGTGGGATGGGAAAACCAACCCTGAGTGTGGGTGACACCATTTCTTTGGCTGGGTCCTGAACTTTGTTAAATGAGTAAAGCTGGCTTACCATGAGCAAGCAAGCAATCGAATGAGCGTGTGTTCATTCTTTCTCTGCGCTTGCCTGTGGATGTGATATGTCGAGCCACTTTCAGTGCCTGCCCCCTGGGTGACCCTGTTGTCATATACTGTAAACCTGAACGTGTGAGTGAAGGTAAGCTCTTTCTCCCTAAGTGGCTTTCTGTCAGAGTAGTTCACAGCAGCACAAATGGAGCTAAGGCAGGGCCCTTTATCTTTCATGCATAGGGGAAGGCAAGTCAGTAGCAGAGCACACGGCTCTCCTCGTCGTGCCTTGCCCCATTTCTCCCACTCACCTTCTCCTTCATCTTCTCAATCTTCTTCACAGAGCTGCGGCGCTGGGGCCTGTCCTCATGCCGGAGCAGGTTCATGCTGAGGTCTCCTGACTTGTTGAACTGTTTCTCCTCCTGCTTCTCAGCCTCCTTCAGCTTGCTTTCTGCACTGATGCTCTCTGCGTGGTACATGTGGTATGTTTTCATAACCTGGCGACACATGCGTACAAGAAACCAATAGCCTGTTATGGCTCAGCATGGTACATCCTGTGGTTCTGGGCTCCACCCCAAGGTCCACATAACTGTCTTCCTTCCCATCACACTTTCACCTTAATTTCTTTACCTTTGCACAGATTTCCCTGGAAATGAAGGTGCTCCTCAGGTGTGCCGGCTCTGTCATGAGTGACATCATCATCATCACCCTCCTCTTTGTTATCATCATCACATCACTGAGGCTCTACTAAGTGTCAAGCATGAGCTAGTAAACAGAAAATTTAAGAAGAGCCACTACAGCCCACAGGTGAGCTGGGCCCATGTTGGCTATCCTCTATAGTCCTACTAGCTGTGACCCTTGTATCCTTCCTCATCTCTAGCCCCAAGTCAGGGGAAGAGCCCTTAAAATGGGCTCTGCAAGTAGCCCTGTTACATAAGCTAATAGATACTTTGTGGTCCCTGGAATACACTCAACCTTGGCAATACAAAGAATTTCAACAAAGCAAATTGTACTCTGCTACTCAGCTTCTATAACAAAACAGGATATGATTCTAACAGGGGAAATTCTGAGTCTGAAGTTTCATCCTGAAACATTTCCAAACTTGCAAAGTGTCCTATGAATGAGACACACAGTCAGCGCTTCCACTCAGATCTTGACGGAGACTCTTCTCTGAAGCCCACCACATGGCTTACTTGCAGTTTCCCCCATAGCTGCAAATGCCCACTGCTCACTGAACTCACCCCGCTTCAGTAGGCCAGTTCCAGTAAACTCTTTGCAAACCCCATGCCCAGAAAGTATTGTGCGTGTTTGACATCTAGTGGTCGGAACACATGACTGCAGCTTTTCAGGTGAGCAAAGAAGTCATGTTCCCGCCGGTCTGTAGGCCATGGTTGATAACAAGAGCATGCAGCCAAGAGCTGGACATACCTATTGCAGACTTCTTGGGGTTCCTAATTTCCCCTTTGGTGCTCCCCCGTCCCTCTATGCTCAGAGGCACTCTGCTCTGTGGCTTTGCTGTCACGTTGCTGCTGCTGCTTGTATCTAGACACAAACCTGTCTTGGATTCAGTGATGACTGCTACATTGACTTTTCTACTTCAGCTTTCAAGGTCTGCTTACCTCAGCAGCAACCTATCACCCGCACTGGGCAGTTCATAGGGACGGAGGAGGCATTTCTATATGTGTCTAGATCAGCAGTTCTCAAGCTGTGGGTCACAACTCCTTTGGAGTCAGACAACCCTGTCACGGGGATCACATATCAGCTATCCTGCATATTGGACATTTGCATTACGGTTCATAACAGTAGCAAAATTACAGTTAGGAAGCAGCAATGAAATAATTTTATGGTTGGGGTCACCACAACATGAGGAACTGTACTACAGACAGGGCCACAGCACTGGGAAGGTGGAGAACCACTGCGCTAGATCTTCTGTTCAAACACCCGCACATGCATCCGTCTAACTGTGCCAGGGCTGAGTCCCAGCTGCGTGTTCCCACTTCCCATGTTTTCCTCTGCCTCAGTTTCTTCCCCCACCCCCACTATTACCTCATGTTTTTTTCACTCACTCCTCTTGAGCCACACAATGTTCCTCCTGTGCCCTACAAGCCAAAATTCCCAGAATCCTTCTTGGACTCTTCTAAAATTCCCATGCATAAATAGAGCCCTGAGAACCCGGGACCCAATTGCTTGTGATCCCATTGACTGCGAGTCCCAAAGATTACAGTGAGTTCAGTTGCACAGGGTGACACAGCAGACAGCTGCCACCAAGGAGTGTATTTGGAGGCCTCTCTGAAATGAGTTTATTTATACCAGAACCCTCAATTGTTGCCTTTATTTAATTACAGTTATCCTTTGGCATTCATGAAGGGTTGGTTCTCAGACCGCCCCACGGATTCCAAAATCTGCAAATGCTCAAGTCTCTTATATAAACAGTGCCATAACTTCACAAAGTCTCAGTATGTGCTTCTGTATACTTTAAGTCATCTCTAGGTCACTTACAGTATTTAATAGAATGTAAATGTTATTATGTAAGGAGACGCGCTATACTATTCTGAGAATAATTATGGAGAAAGTCTGTTCATGCTCAGTATAGACATTTTTTTTTCTGAATATTTCCACAGATACAGAACTGACAGATACCCAGAGCCAACTGGACCTGAAACACAGATGGCAGCAGGGAAAGACTTCACTTCAATAACCTAGAAGAGTCTGCTTAATGTTGCCAACTGAGACATGCTGAGTTGTATTTAAACGTACCTGGTACTTCAAAGTTTACAAACACCTTTCTATTATCTGCTTCTATTGAAGGAGCATTTCAAACCATCCTTAGCACACTATTGGAGGCAATTAAAATAGCAATGGCAAACTGAGCGTGGTGCATGCCTGTAAGCCCAGCACTCAGGGAGGCAGGGGCAAGAAGATCTCTTGAGTTTGAGGCCAGCTTGGTCTACAAAGCTAGTCCAGGACAGCCAAGGCTTCACAGAGAAACCCTGTCTTGAAAAACCAAAAACCAAAAACCAAACCAACCAACCAAACAAACAAAAAAAACCCAGCAGGGGCAGTTAAGGTTTATTGAGCATCTTCTACATGCTGAGCCTTGATCTAAGCACTGCATACATCACACTATTTCTCACCTCCCCCAAAAAAGAGAAAGGTACTTTTTTTTATCTCTGATTATAGGTGAGGACCTAAAAACACTTCCATCAGCTTCCTTGAGGTCAAAAACACTAGTACCACTGGAGTTAAGGTTCAAAGACCCCACTGTGGGGTCTAAAGGGCAAATGGTAGCAGCTCCCTCTACCTACAGCTTTCTCTACCATGCAAAGGGATGACAGGATCCTCAGGCTCATGGGGCTTCAGAAGAACTTAGAATCTCAACCGTTGTACAGCATACTAGGCGTCTATGGAGAGGATGTGTCTTCATGCCCTCCTGGTGATGCTCAGACAGGGGGAGGTAAAGGCACTTTATAAACAGGAGATGCAAAGTGATTGGCCATCAGCAGCTGTACACTAGGGTAGGGCATATGTGTACGTGTGGTCCAGAGGCCTCCAACCCACTTGATACCCAGCATGGGGTTCTATGGAACAACCTCGGAGGAACACGCAAGTTGGGACACTATCCCTGGATTCCTGTGTTCTCAGAATGTAAAGGCCAGGAGGTCCTGTAAAAATCTTGATGTATTAATTTCTCACTCAAAGAAACTGAGACCGGCGGCTGGGTCTTTTGACCCCTGGACCTGGCCTTTTCTGGTAATCATGCTGTCTTTTGCCATATCCACATGCCTTTCACAGATTTCCAAATGTCCAGATCCTGAAGGAAGGAAGTGGTGGAAATTCTTCAGACTCTATTTAAATACAAATGACTCTTATTTAAATCAGAGAACTTGGAAGTCAACAGCATCCATAAGGAGACATACTTTATAGGGCATCAAGAGGATCAGCTGCCAGGAAACATCTTCTCAAAGATGCAGTCTAGTTGTACTTTGATCCCCAGGTAGGGCCAACACCAGGTACAGTGACCTCTGCCTGCAGCATTTGAGTGTGAGTGAACTCCTGGGATGAGCCACTACAAAGACATCCAAGAAAGAAAAGAAGTTCCACAATTTGTTTGATCACCCACTGAAGTGACTTATGATCGATATAGTACTTGATCTCTGTTTTCATTTGCTCATTTTCATGTCTCTAGACTATCTTGTCCTGACTAGAATGCAAAATCCGAGATAGGACCTTGCCTCTTTCCCTTTATAGACAGATTGCCATCAGGTGTCACTGTATATCTGTATGCATGTGTGAATGTGTAAATGGGTAGATCAGATGAATATGGTTGAATGAATGGGTAGAAGGAAAGGTGAGTGGAAGGATAATGGGTGGGAAGTGGAAGGGAAAAGGATGAACGAGAGAGGAAAGAAGGAAAATGAAGAATATACAGTTAGTTCTACTGCCTTTGATCTGATGACATCATTTGGCGATAAGGAGAAGCTGTACCTGAGTCATTAGATATTTCTTATGTTCCTGGTACTACATTAGGTTATATACAATGACCTACTGCAGGTTATAAGACATATAGAGTCTAACAGAATGTACACAGTGGTTGAGATATGAACAATTTTACGAGCTACTATTGCAGGGTGTAGTCAGAGCTGTGATGTGGGATTATGGGCACTACAGAAAGGCTTCCTGGGTAGTGATAGCTACACCAAGCCTTGAAGAAAGAGTTGCTGCTGTCTATGAACAAGGTGGGGGCCGGGGAGGCATGCATTGGTGTTCTAGACAAAGAATCACTAGCCCAGGAGCAGCAGGTGCTGAACAGGGCTGAGAAAGAGCTGATGCATAGAAAAATATCAGGTGACTGGTCATCAAAGCCACTGCCTTATCCTCCCCCTCCTCCCCCTGCTATCCCCTCGGTGGACATCTGTTGTTTTTCTCTGCCTAGGATCATCTAGTCCTCCTCTAGGAACAGTTTCCTGATTTTGAGGAAACCCCCAAAATTCCCCTCTATTATTCTCAGTCCATGGAGTTCATGGGAAACTGACATGACCTCCAATACTAACAGTGGCCATGAAACCCAGGCCTGGCCAATTGGTAAACATAATTTCAATCTGGTCATGATTGTGGGGGCTAATGATCTAAGTCAGACCAATTAGATGCTACCCTGGGGACCTTATTTGAAATACTGAGAGTGGCACTGTGGTATCAGGAGGAGGGTAGGAAGTCAAGGGGAGGCAAACTTGATAGGAGAAGCTCACACAGGAAAACAAAACCAAAAGAAGAAGCTAGATGCCAGTTAGGAAGGAAGGAAGGATAAATGGGTAGAGATGGATTCCCAGTGAATGAGTAGATTACATATGGATGGATGGATGGATGGATGGATGGATGGATGGATGGGTGGATGGGTAGAAAAGAGAAAATAAGGAAGTAGAGAAAGAAAGAAGAAAGGAAGGAGGACTGAGGCAAAGTTCTCCTGCCTTAGAGCTAGTGAGTATATTGGAGGGGGGAAGGAAGGCTACCACTTCACAGTGATTAAATATTTATCAAGCAGCTTTGTTACAGGATTATACCTGATGTCCTCAAAATATTATAGTATAGATGGCAGAGAGAGCCTCTGCCCTCAAAGTACACACTGTACTGGTGAGATGGACCATGAAATGATAGGCAAGTCCCTGGATCCAGATTCGCCTGAGCCACCAACAGATGGTCATGTTCACATAATTGGTGCTGCGGTGTGAATGGGTCCTCCAAAGTTCAGGCGTTAGAACCTTAGCTCCTGATGTAGTCAGGAGCTGAGAGCCGATTACTGTGGCTATTGCTGGAGTAGGTTGGTTACTGCAAGTGTGAATTTGTTATAAACCAGATTCAGGTTCCTCTTGCTGTCTGTAGTGGCTCTTTCTTGGCCTCCTGTTTTCTGCCACAGATAGCACAGCAATGAGAGCACTTACTAGGTGCCAATGCCATGCTCAGGGACCTCCCGGATCCCATAACCTCACACCAAATTAGCATGTACTTTTAAATAAATCACCTAGTCTCAGACACTTAGTTACAGCACCACAAAACACTGAAACGCTGTCTGCAGTTGATTCCTGTCCCTTAACAATAAATGAGTCCCCAAAGATTTCCTCCCCTTCTAGGTCCCAACTACCCACATCAGTCAGGATCCCAAGTGACCAAGCTTAGGGAAGAATAATGCTGACTGGCCGAGCAGCAGGTTCCGCCCACACACCAGCAGCTGCCTCCCCTCTGTTTCTTGTTGCTGCTGCCCCTCCCCCTCCTGCTCTGTCAAATGCCATCTCATTTCTATCGACTCTCTGATGCTTCAAGATTTCATCAGGCAACCTCACTTCTCACATTCCCTCACACCGTGTCAGATCCCCACAGAGGAGTTCTCTTCAGTGTCTAGCTACATTTCATCATCCACACACAGAGAAGCAGCAAGCTGCGCATCCATAGCCAAACAAGCATCAAACAGGGCAGCAGGAAGAGGTGAGAAGGCCACCCAGAGAGAAACCTCACCTCAGATGAACACGCGCCCACGCCCCACCCCAGCTAGCAGATGGTGACCTGGCAGAGCTACATCACTCTGAGTCTAGATCCACTCACCAAATGCTCCCTCGTGGACAGCGTGGCATGAAGGCAGAAATGCAAACAAACAAACACAAATCTCCAAACGCCCAAACTCCAGTCTTTTCCTTTCATGGAATGGAATGACCAAGAATCCAGTCTAGTTGACGAGGCAGGGTCAGGACTTCCCCACACGTGATGGAGAAATTGTTTATTAAACAAGATAATTCCCAGTGTCCCTAGTGTGCTATGAACCCCCAGTCAATGCTCTCAGGACCTTTTTGGTGCACTTGGGAAAGCCACCATCTGACACTGATGCATCTTTAATGCTAGTCTCTGGCTGCAGCCACCCAGCAACGGTGTGAGGCTGACTTCTGTGGCAGTTACAGAACGCTTCTTGGACACCAGGTTAAATTCTGCTGCCCACATGCTCTCTTCCAAAGACTGCCCATGGAAGTCCAGTCTGCCCTCTGTACCTAGGTTTCCACCTTCCCATGATCAACCCACTGCCGATCAAACACATTCAGAAACTGTTTGCACTCCTACTCAACACGGACAGATGTTTTCCTTGTTGCTATCCCCTAAAGAATAGAACACGACAACTGTTTGTGTAGTGTATACGTTACACTGGGCATCATACATAAGCAAGAGGATTTGAAAGTTATGGAGGTGTGTGTAGGTTCTATGCAAATATTATGGTTTTTATTCTATAAGGAATTAAATGTTCTTAGATTTTGGCATCTGTGGGGGTCCTGGAACCAATCCCCTGTAATTACTCAGGGACAACTCTATTTGCCATATATTTATACAACCAGTTACTATATTTCCTTCAGAAGCTCATGGGTAGGTGCTTGAGCCTAGGGACTCTGTCATAGGGTCAGCCACTCCCCAGCTGGGTGACTCTGAGCTGACTACCTGACCCCTCAATGCCTCAGATCAACTGTCCACCATAATATTATGGTAATGACGCTTCCTCCTTCCAAAGATCGTGGTGAGAACAAAAGTGAGTCAGTACTTCAGAGGCATTCAGACCAGCACCAGATGCGGAAGGAGAAAAAGCCATGACTGCGGGAAGAGGCAGCGGGCAGGGGCAGCAGCCCCCACTCACGGGTACTGGGTGTGGGAGGCATCTTGGACATGTGCACTGTCTTGAAAAATTTAGCCCTGGAAGGAGACGCCAGTAACGAGACACTGTAACCTAGTGACTGAGATGGTGTGGCAGGGGGAGAGCCAGGGAATGCAATGGAAGACTTCCTGCTATGCCTCTTTCTGGAATCAGTTTAGTTATTGCTGGCTTTTTGTTGTTTATGAAGAATCTATATTGCCAATTTCAAAACTTAAAAAAAAAGAAGCCTGTTTTTTTTTTTTTTCATTTGTATGTGTGGTGTGCATGTATGTATATACATATTTGCATGTGGAAGCCTGAGGTCGATATTAGCAATCATCCTCCCTCACTACTCCATTTAGTCAATGAGGCAAGGACTCTTAATCAAACCCAGAGCTCTCTGGTAGAGCTAGTCTTGCTAGCGAGCTTGCTCTGGTGATCCTGTTTCCACCTTCTGACACTGGTATAAACAGGTGGGTCACCACATTCACCCAAGCATTACATTACTCTGATACTCAAGCTTGCATAGCAAGCACTTAACCACTGAGCCGTTCCCCCCCCTCCCCAGGACCCAACACACACACACTTTTTAAAAGTGAATGTCTTCCAGGGAAGGCTGCCATGTGTGTGACAGACAGCTGGCCTGGAGGAGGGGAGGAAAGAGAAGGTGGTGGCACTTTCTCAAGCACAACATTCTCAGGGCTCAAGCTGGCCCAGTGGCTAGGGAGACTGGAGGAGAGAGAACAGATACAGAGCCGTGCAGGAAAAACACATAGCTTTGTTCTTCTACAAAGACACACTAACGCTCACCAGGCTCTGAGATATCCTCTGTAGACGTTGAGCTCCTCATCCATCTCTAGATGAAGACCTGGAACTAACCATGTGTTCCTGGGAAGAGCAATCAGGGGCTCTCCTGACAGGGCTTTAGACAGGGCCTCTAAAGTCTGTGTTTTTGCCAGTGCATTGACTGCTTTTCTACTAATTAATTAGGATGGGGAGAATTTAAAAAAAAAGAGAGAGAGAAGGGGGCTAGATTTGGACAATTTAGAGAAAAGTATTAAGTGAACTAGAGGCTCTAATAGCAAGTAAAAACTATGAGAGTTGTATTTAAATGTCATTCTAGAAGATAGAAGGTGCTCTCTGGCCGGCCAGCCTAGCCTCCTTGGTGAGTTCCAGGCTAGTGAAAGAGTCTGTATTTTTTTTTTTAAAAAGGTGGATGGTGCCCGAGGATTAATACCAGAGGTTGTTTTCTGGCCCCTATGTGTGTACACGCACGTGTGCATGCACATACACATGTACCGTCACACAAACACAAACACACACACACACATATATACACAAGTAAAATAAAAAGAAAGATACACAGAGAGCCTGGGTAGAGCTGGGACTAGAACTCAAGTACAGAGGCCTTCTCCACTACCCCAAACTTGAACATGGCCTTCAGGAGAGAGGCATCATTACAAGTATTTCCTGAAGACCCAGAGTAGATTTCATACCCCCAAGCTTGGCCCACAACCAAATCAATTTGCATAAGGTATAGCATATTCATTACTCTGGTTTCAGTGTCTATCGGTTACTAGCTTCTGCTTGGTGTGGATACCTGAAGCCCTCTCCATTCTGTTCTCAACAAAGAAACAGGGCTCCTCCTGCAGCCTGAGTTTGCAAGGCAGGCCCAGCAGCCAACCAGAGTACCAGTCAGTTACCAAAATAACAGCTGTATCTCATGACCTAGAAATATAATGAAAAACTAAACATAATTCTAGCTGAAGTTTGCTGTTTGCTTTGTTTTTGTTTCTATGGAAGGATTGTACCATGGACCACAATGTCACTCTGTGTTCTTCTTTTTTCCGAGTCAATATGTGATCAAAGACTATAATGTGGACAGCTGATGGGAGTTCAGAGAACGGGGCGGAGGAGGCTGACAAACAGATGATAGAATTGATAACCATCATTACCCTCATTAGGGACCCTAGTTGTAGGACCACTTTTTCCGTAGGACGTTGAGAAGAAAAGAATGAGGCTGACTGCATAGTCCCTTTGCTACCTTACTCATTCCTTAGTTACTATGCCTGTGAGACCAGGGCTGTGGAACAAAGGGAGCTAGGAAGATGCGTATATCAGGGATGTTAAGTAGAAACTTGTAGCAGTGAAGTCCAGGAGGTTCACAATGCCCCCAGGTGGCTGTGATGGACAGCTAGACATTGCCTAGGCAAGGCTTTAGCACTGTGACTTCAGGAAAAAGGGAGTTTTCTTTTTCTGTCTCGTGACCCAGGGTTAATAGCAGAAGTTTGGGTACTGGGGTCCACTCACTTTAGGTTTCTTTTTCTTAATCATCCAGAAAACTGCCACCACATGACTGGCTACAGCTGACCCTAGCTCAAATTGCCAATCCACAGACTCGCAAGCAAATAACATGGTAGGTTTGAAGCCATTGAGTTTGGAGGCAATTTGTTAAGAAACAGTTGAGCAAGCCCCAGGCTCTGCCTCACATTCTGTCTCCAGACTGTCTGTATGCTCGGATCTAACACGCCTTGCCGGCAGAATCCATGGCCTTCACTGTCTACACAGCACTTTCCCATTCCTTTGCTTCAACCAGTACCATGGGAGCATCAAGACTGAGCAAGATGCTGACAGAGACCAACTCTAAAACATTCCTAGTTCTCGGACAGCAAAATTTCTCTGATGCTACAATGGAAAGCTCTGATTTTGGGGATTACACTATATTTCTAAGTAGCTGTGGTCCTCCTACAGTATCTATGGTGAAGGCTTCAGGACACACCCTCATAAACATATCCAGATACCAAGCTCCATGAATGTTCAAGGCTCATATAAAATGGTGCAGTGATTATAAAGAACCAACACATTTTCCTCCCTACTGTATCATCTTGAGATTCCTCATAGCACCTAACACAATGCTACACCGTATAAATGGGCCTTATACTGTGTCATGGTGCTTAGGAAATAGCAAGAACTCTGCATGTATTTCTGAATGTAATGCACAATATTTTAAAAAATATTTTTGACCCAAGGTTGGTTGAGCCTATATGTGTTAGTTAGCTTTTTGTCACAGTAGCAAGTGCTTAAGAGAAATTAAAGGAAGAAAAATTAATTTTGGTCCATGGTTTCAGAGATTTCAATCTGTGCTCAGCTGATTTCCCTGCTGGGAGTTTGTAGTGAGGCAAAGCATCATGGACCAAGAATGTAGGTCAAAGCAAAATGGCTCACCTCTTGGAACCAGGTAGCAGAGAAAGACAGACAGGAAGGGGCTAGGGGCAAGACACCTTTCAAAGACATATCCTTAGTGGCCTACTTCCTGCAATCAGGCCCTTCCTCTTCTACCTCCCAATAATATCATCAAATAAAGCTGCATAGGTGGACCAAGCCGTTAGCATATGAGCCTTCCGGGGGGTACTTCAGACTCATGGATACAGGAACTATGGATATAAAGGGCCACAGTTAGTAATAATGGGGCATTTATTGTTGGAACCTGAGATCCCCTCTCCTTCGCATACACCAAAAGAAGAGAGAGCTGGGAGGCATAGGACTCTTCCTTTCTACCAGCTCCTAGAGTACCACCAGTAAGCCACCGTGAGCACAGCATGACAGCAAAAGGCTTGTCATGGGGTAAGCCAGCGCCTACTTGCATGCCTAATAACAATAGTGTTTCTGTCCAGCTGCCCTAACCTGTAGACAGAATAGGCAGCTATCCACACAGATCCTGCTGTGTTCAGGACACCAGTACCATGAGGGACACAGAGATGCATTATCCTCTCAGTCTCTGACACTACCCAGTCCTGTTCAGTCAACAAGCCACAGGAAAATGATCAGCCCTAGTTTTCACAGACAGAACTGAGAGGTGAAGTGATGGTGTCAATGCCACACGCTTGCTGAGTAGCTAGTGCAGCGTTACTCATCAGCCCACACCTGACTCCAGAGAAGTCACACTGCAACAAGGGAACAGGCGCAGACAATAAAGACACGAGGTTTTTATAAGGCTACAAGGGGACTCACAGCCTAGAGGTAGCATATATCTGAAGGTGTTAGGGTTTGGAAAAGATGAGTATAACTCAGGTGGGATCATGACTGATGCTGTATCTGCCACAGTAAGCAGTTTAGGGATGGTTTAAAGTACCTGGGAGGATGTGTGACATGACACCACTTTAGACAAGAGACCTGAGTATCTGCAGAATCCCCGTGTCCATGAGGCATTTGGGAACCAATCCCTAGAGACTGGGGGAGGATTTCACTATGCTTTCCACTTGAAAATTAGATTTGATCCAGATTCTGACTTCAGAGAGTCTGCCTTCTCTTCACCTCTTTTCTCTGTGGTACTAGGGTGAACCTAGGGCCTTGAGCATACTGGGCATCAGCTCTACTACTGAGCTACATACCCAGGCCTCTCTTTACTTTTATTATTATAATGTTTTATATTATAGAACGTATATATTACTATATAATACATATTACAAGACAAGATCTCACCAGGTTGCCCTGGCTTTGTCCATACTCTATAAGCCCGTGCAGGCTTCAAACTTGTAATCCTCTTTCACCAAGGCACTCTCCCCCTATTTCACATCAGTTAAAAAAAAAGTCTTATTCTAGTTCCTCCCCCCCCACCGCTGCTGGGGTCTACACTGGACCTTCCACCTGAAGTACAGGCCCTGGACCAGCCCCTGAGGAACCCGGTATATAAATATACAGATAGTAATAACAGAGAGAAAGGGTTTCATACAGCCTACACTTGTTTACACATTAAATTAGGACTTTTATAAAGAACCTCTACACTACATCAAACATAACAGTTCTACCTGGTACTTTACCTGTGAGCCTACCCTCTACAGTACCCCAAGGCCATCTACAGGGCTTTCCACATTCTCACCAAGGAAGCCAAAGTCTGTTCTTGCCCTACAGCCTAGACAGAATGCTTTCCATCCCACTGCCTTCCTCAGTGCTAATGTCTATCTCAAGCCAAGGTCCCAAAGCAGGGAGCAAGGTCTAAACTGGGTTGTTCTCCACTAGAAACAGTCAGGCATGCTCACCATTTACCTTTGAGTTCTTCTCAGAGCAGGAGAATAACAGACAAAGACAAAGGGATCTAAGCAAAACATGTGCCTGTCTAAGGCCACAGTCACCAAGCACCACAGTCTACGTTCCTGCCCTCTGGAGACTTCACACCATGTTCTTCCACCCCCCACTTCAGGACCTTTGTGCTCGGAACACATCCCATATCTGGCAGATCATGTTACTCTCTCACACACTTTAACTTAATAAACACGCCCAAGACCCATTCCAAACATAAGGAATCAGGAGTTGGGGTCATGAGTCATTGCATGCTTTCATGATAACCCATGTCACTCCAAATTCTACCCTACCTCCTAAAGAGACAAGAGGCCCAAACAATTAGCAATGTTCCTGGGCAGAACTTACTGTGTAGAGCTCATTGGTCACCTTCAGCAGCTCCTCATGCATCTGCAGGCCAATTTCTTTGCTCTGGAATACAGAAGAACACATGTCAGTGCGTAGAAATGGTCTGGTTGTCCTTTCAAATGCAAATTGCGCAAAAGTAGCACAGTTACTCCCAGCCCCTTGATTCTGAAGTGTGGGTTAATATCTTCCAGGGCTGTCAAAATGAAACTTCATAGACTTTATAAACCTGGTGAACTTCTTATTGTCCTTCCTCCTCAATTCAATCTATCACCATATCCTTTACCCCTCATAGCAGGGACTGGGGGTTCACTCTCCATCACCCACCTCTATTCTCCCTACTTCCTAGTAGAACCATTTGTTCCTCTAGCTCAGTCCTTCCAGTGAACTTCTCACACCCTCACCCTACATGGTGGACTGTTCTTTGTGCTGATATAGTCCTGGGCTGACTTAACTAGACAAAGAAGTAGGACATGCATGATGTAGGAGAAGGTTTTAGGCCCTCTGTAGAGTATGAGCAAAACTCCGCACAACCCCTGTTGGCACCAGTGGGCATCTAGAGACAGAAAGAGGATGTTGCCTTAGGAGGGCAGAGTAAAAGGAACCTGGTTCCTTTCATTACTTTCTGAACCCTGATTGATCCTAAAACTTTGAGCTAGTCTCTATCTACATTTTGTGGCTTTGTTGCTTAAGATATGTTAATCTATAGTCTCCTGTTACTTATAGCCAGAGCCCCCTAATGTACACAGCCTCATCTTCCATCACCAATTCCTAGAATAAGACAACCTCACTACAGAACCAGGTCTCTAAATCTACCTCTTTTTGCCTAGGTTGGGTCTTATCATGAAGGCTGATGGAGCTATGGCTTCATTCAGAGCAGAAGTGGGAGCCACTGAAGGCTTTCGAGTGGGAGGATAGGATGCTCAGGGTCATGCCTCAGGAAGAAGTACATGTACATAGAGCATGGACTGATGGGGTGGGGCCAGAGGCATGTTCTTGTAATTTTTCAAGAGAACTGTAAGCCACCATATGGAACCTGCTGAGTCTCAACTCCTGGGCACCTCCCCCAAGCAGCCACAGAGCTGATGCTTGGCCAGCAGCCTTCAAAGCATCTTTATTATTGTTAGCTTTTTTTCTTTTGGTTGGAGAAGGGAAATAGTCCCAATTACAGTTCCAAATACTACTGAGTAATGAACCCAAACCAAACATTCCACCAGGGACAGGAGGCCAAAACCAAGACAATCTTCAATAAGCCACCACACCCAGACCTTGGAGACTCAGTGACAACATACTGGCCCTCGCTGTCCACATTTTTTGAATATTTGCATGCCTGCAAAGGACATTCCTTCACACACAAGGTTGGACTAAAGAAGATTCAAACATCCCATTAGTCTTGCCTTTCTGACAATCTGACAGTAAACTGAGGCTAGCCAGCCACCATAAAGCAGGTATCCCTGGCCTCTTTTTTCCCAACAGCTTAACAGTTTCAAGGTTAAACTTCCTTAGGGACAACTTTGTTTAGGGCAATAGCCTATGAATGGGTGGCAAGATGTTGGGTAGCCTACCTGCCTCTTCCTATTAGTAATCCCTACCCTTAGCCTAAAGTTGTGAGCACCACAATCATTTCTAGACATTGCCAAATGTCATGGAGGGCTAAAACTACTCCTCAGTAAAATACTGCCTTAGGCAAGACCTCCAAGCAGCAGCTTCTCTGGCCTGCAAGAATATTTTTTTTGGCCACTTGGTGATTCTAGAAAGTCTGAACACTTTCCAATATTTAACAATCAAGATATTTCCCTCATAAGCCCCAACTTTCAGCTACTCTAGGAAGACTAGATGGCCCAGCATTCCAAGCCCTGTGTCAATGATGGCAATCTCATGTTCTCCAGCTGGGCACAGGGCCCACAAAAAGTGTTTCAACTTATGATTCAGAAACCAGGAGTCATTTCAGAGAGGAGTGGCCATTTGTACCTCTGGGTGTTCATAAGAATGACAACTGCTGGGCCAGGACATCTGGCATGTGACTGGACTTTGGAGCCAGCATTCATCCCACTCTCCAACTTGCAGCCTGTAGGCTACATGCACACCAGGATAGCTATGAGTCCAGCCCAGCACAAAACTGTAAACTTGCTCAAAACTTCATGAGATTTCTGTTTGGATTTTTTTTCCTGTAAGTCAACTGTGTAGTTCTCAACCCTGAATTTTGTATACGGCCACATTGTATGGCAGTCCCAAAAGGATGGAGACACCTAGTAGGAACTTCTGAAGACTCATGGCTACCCAATGGATCGCAGCACCATGTTTGGATTCATGGCACTCTGAGCCTATGCTTGAGCCTGTGGTATTGCCTCCAGTTCCTCCCTAGCTTTGCATCCATGGAATATCCACACACATGGAATATCTAGTTAGAATCCAGCCTCTACCAAGCACTGCAGACAAAGGTGAACGACAAAGCCCAGCTTTTTGCAGTATCTAACAACAGCATTCATGAAAACATCTTTCATTTACTTGATACTATTCAAAGTCCCTTCCATGTACCCATTTAAACCTTTAAGGCAACTACTACCATTTTTCTCTTTTGACAAATTGGGAGAGCTAAAGCTTGAAAAAGGTTGAGCACCTTGCCCAAGATGGCACAACTAGAAAATTTCAGAGGCTGGAATCAGTTTTTGGTTGGTCTGGCTCAAAAGCCTGGTCTGTTTCTTCAGGGCTCAGTGCAGCATGCAGTCACACAGATGAAAAACAGCCACTGCAAAGCTGCAGTAGACACAATACAAGCCACAGGCAGGTGTGGAGAAGGCCAATCCCACAGGACACTCTCTAGGTCTCTGATGTACCTTCTCACCATCTGCTCAGGTATTGCCTCCCAGGCCATGTCCCCCACACCCTGACACCCACACTCCTGCATCTAGCCAAGAAAGTCTGGTTCCTTTTATTCCAATTGCCCTGCATTTATTCCAATGGCCATCTCTTGCTTCTCCTTCTAAGAGAACATGAGATGTGGGTGGAACCTGTCTATGCCTGGCTGAATCCCCAGACAGGGGCTGGCTGTGACAGGGTGACCTGGAAGTTTGTCTCAGGGTTTGGGTCACAGAAAGAACTGTGACCCAGTCTGAAGCAAGAAGCATTTTCCTTGAGGGCCTTTCCTGTGAAATGTTGACCACAAAGACTTGCATACAAGAAGAGCTCTATAAATGCCCTAGGATACTCTCATGGATGAAATTTAAAGTTAGAGAGAATGAAAAAGTGGTCATTTTTATCCTTTTGCATCAAAACAAGCAAACATTAATTTGCATCAACAAAGCTAAAATGACAAAGACAAAGTTTCTCTTGTAATGACACAGTTCCATTGCCATGAGTACCGTGCCATATGTAACCTGATTTAGTTTTTAATGCAGGAGTAATTATGCTTTTGAGGGGAAACTCCTAAGACTTTTTTTTTTTTTCAGAACCGAGGTATATAGCTCAGAGGAAGAATGAGAACATAGGTTTGGTTTTCAGTACCACACCCAAAAATAACCCTCAATAATAATAAAAGGCCTGCTTTAATATAGATCTTAGGGCTTATGAGCTACATTTTGAAAGTTTTATCCTTAAGGAGTCTGCATCTATTCCTATCAAGCTAACTCAATGATGGGCTGTTTCTAATACTAATGTCACCTTCTATGTCTCCTACCAAACTCAGGCTGAAACCTAACCCTCAAAGCCACATGGTAATAATATTGAAGACAGTTAGGATTAGTCAGAGTTAGGAGAACTGCCCCCCCCCATAACAGGTTTAGTGACTGTGTACAAGAAGAGAAATCCCAGGTAGCACTTCTTCCTCCATCTCACTATGTAATCTTTGCACAATATCGGGGTTCTACAGCATCCCTACCAGCAAGAAGGACTTTATTAGTTATGGTTCTTCAACATTGGACTTCCAGCCTTCAGAACTGTGATCAGAGAAAACTTTGATTCTTTATAAATTACTTACTCTGTATCATTCAGTTATAGCAACAGAAAAATCTAAAAATAGCACTGTCTAATTTTGAGGGAGCTCTCACCTAGGCCCAAAAGGCCACAATCACATGCTCTCTCTCACATATGCAGATCCTAGCTTCAAGTCTTTTGCTTTGTGTTTAACCTCCAGTAGAACATAGGGAAGCCAGGAAGCTAGAAACAGGCCACTGGGTGGACACTTCACGGGAGAAGAAATGGTAAATTACAGAGTAAATGAAAGTAAGAAGTAGGAACACTAGGAGGTCCATGACAAGGTCCAAGTATGGTGAGGGGTGAGGAAGTGAGACAGTGGCCAAAGGCTTAACCAAAATGAAGGGTGTGTGAAAAAACTATATGGAAAACTACAATCATATAATGCAGGAAAAAAATTCAGTTAGTGTAGATTAGAAAACAGGTGTCACGCAAGTAGACAGGAGAAACACCTTGAGGAAAAGGTTTGAGTAGGAAAAGAAAGATTGAGGAGAAGGAGTGTAGAAAATGGGTTAGCCAAAATTAAGGATACATAATCCCCCACCAAGGCCTCTATTTGTAATATGTATGGCTTAATACAGAGACTCATAACTGGTCAGAGCACCAAGTAACAAGTGAGTGCTCACTTATGAATAAGTCATCTATGTTATCCTCCCACCATTGAGGCAGGGCTCAGGAAACATCACAGAAGAAAGGGCAGAAAGAGTGGGGAAGAAAGCCGTGCCGTGCAGCCTTCTGGATATGACATGGTCTCTGTACACATCAACCCACAGAGGCTGTCGCCTGCATAAGACCACCACAAGATCAAGCCAGCCAGGATTCCTGCATAGATGTGGCCCTGAGGCCCCACTCTTACATAAGGAGCTCTACTGGCAGTTGATAGCTGCTAAGGGAGTGAGAGCCACACTCTTCTGGGGACATGACCATTTGTAGGTTGTCCATGCTCCAGTGGATGGCCACACACCATGTACATATAGGCAGTGGGTTATTAATAACAGTTTATTAGAAAAAGATACAAAGTTGGGGGGGTATGGAGGAGCTGGAGGGAGGTTGTGTTGGATATATAAAAGCAATGCACACTGTATAAATGTAGACAATTTCCAAAGAATAAAAAAATATTTTTTAAAAAAATTAATAGTCTTAAAATGTTGGATTGGGAGCTCGGAAGATGGCTCAGAAGGTAAAGGCACTTGCTATAAACCTGGCAACCAGAGTTGTCACTTGGAACCCACATGTGGAAGGAGAGAACCAATACCTGTTAGTTGATTGCCACATATGTGCTATCACACACACACACACAAACACACACAGACATATACGCATATCAGTCAATCAATCAATGTAAAAACTTTTAAAATGTTGACTTGAATAATAAGGCTCCTCCCTTCGTTTCTCCAAGAAGACCATTCTAAATAGCTCTTTAGAATATTCTTGGTCAGGAATAGCTTCTATTGACTCTCAGTCATCTCTGGGGGCCTCTCTGTCTCATCAACCCCTGCTACAGCTAGACCTGTCTCTCTTCTCTCGCCTTTGTTTGAGTAGATGTTCTCATGCTGGGTCACAAACCAGGGCCATTCCAGAATCTTTCTAATTCTGGGGTTCCAAATTAACAGAAGCAAATAAATATAATGAAACAACAAAACCTAACTCTCTTTCAATCCTAAATCCTGATCCATTCTTCTACTGTCTTCATCCTCTGTCTTGTTGCTCATCAAATCACAAACTTAAGACTCAGGGCACTCCATGGTCAGATGCCTGGAGCATGTGAGCATTGGCTAGTGCTCAGAACCATTGTGTTCTTATGTCCGGAGCAGAGGCTTAAAGGCATGTGCCAGAGTGTGGACCTATCTGCTTGTCCTGGAAAGTCAATGTGCCCTGAACACATTGGCTCCAACCAATAAACAGTCAGCTCCTCCTAGAACAATAACAAGGCTCTCTGTGTTGTTGCCTAGTCCCCTTCCCCTCAGAACAAGTGCCTGGGCCTGGTTCCTGCCCACCTTCCACCTGACCTTAGACAATTTTCTACCCTCCACTAGTTTGCTGTTCCCTGTTCTTGGCCACCCCTCAGGCTTCTTTTCTTAGAACTAGCATGTGTCTCCTGCTGCTGCAGCTCCAAACGGAATCATTCCTCTTTAAACGGCAAACCTGGCCTCAAATCCTCTCCTCCTTCTTCTCTTCCTCCTCCTCCCCATTCTCCTCCTCAAACTCAGCAGAGGTTCTCAGTATCTCCTGAGGACATTTTGACCCAGAAAGCCTCCTTTTCAGAGCTGCTAAAATAACTGGCCCAAGGGCACCCAAGGATTCCTCACAGATGTGCTTTGAATGTGCAAAGGTCCCATAAGCTCATGAAACTGAGTGTGCTTCCCAGCTGGTGACACTGTTAGGGAAGGCTGTGAAGCCCAAGGAGGTAGAACCTTGCTGGAGGAAGTAGGTCATAAGGAGCGGCTCTTGCGGCATTATAAACTAGCCCTACTTCCTGTCCTCTCTCTTCTTCCTAAATCTGGTGCAGTGTAAATAACTGGCTTATACTCCTGACACCATGCCTTCCCCACTGTGACAGACTGTTCCATCTCAAACTATAAGCTAACATAAACTCCTCGTCTCAAAGGAGATCTTGGTGGGTATTTGGTTACAGCAATTAGAAAGTAACTAACATAGCTATGGAAGAGTGACTTGACATAGTCAGGAGAGAAGTTTCTGGATCTCTAGCACTGCTACTGATAATAATAATCACAGTACCTGCTATCATTATTCACAACAGTGTCTAGTGCTATTACTATGAATGGTACTATCATTGTAGACAGTGACAATACTAGCTACTGTTTCTGGGCCACCTGGTGTATGTCGACAACCACACTAACTGCTTCTCAGATGCCTGTGTGAGATAGATCAGATGTTTGGGGGAGGCATAGATACGACCCCACTTTGAAGATCAGGATGCAGACATCCAATAAAGGGACATCATTTGCCCACTGTTGACTAGGATAATAAGTGCACCATTCTCAGTCTTTCCATTCTGTTGCCTTGGTGAGAAAAAGTCTTTCTTTTTTCTTTTTTGTTGTTTTTGAAAACATTTAAAAATAATCCTAGTACAAGGATGTCCAAGTGCCTTGATCTTAAAGCATACTGATATTTACAAAGCTCTGCTTCAGATCATTGTAAATATCAGAAAACATCCAGTCCTCCTTGCCGTCTTTTAGAATCAGTTGTCACTGGTGACTAATTTCCTACCCAACCCCTAACTTCTCTGCAGGAAGAGATGGTGTAGAACGCTGGCCTGTACCCCTGTGGGCATAGAACTTACCAGAAGTAATCTTTCTTGGCTATGTCCTGATGGTGGCTGACATTTTTCCATTTTCTTCCTCTTTTTTCCTGCTAGAATCTCTTGCAGGCTAGACACTGACACTGAGAGTGGGAAAGCCTCCTGTCCTGGGAGTATGCAAGACCAGTTTCTTATGAAAACCTTCAGCTCCTCAGTTCTGAGTTTGATGTTTTCTCCCTCTCCGTGCTAGTTTCAAGCCTACGGATGCTCTCCGTTCAAAGCACTATCAGTCATTTATGACCACTAAGTCACTGAGCCAGGACATTGCCCCAACTCTCCATCTCTTTAAAGTATGATCTTCTGTTTTGTTTGCATTGTTTGTGAATGGGAGAAGAATGAGAATTGCGTTTGCATTTCAAAACTGCCTTTACTCATGTGTTCACCCTTCCCTTCACTGCCTTTCACCCATTCACCCAGTCATCCATCCATCCTCACACTCATCTACACATCCACCTAATCATCCATCCACTCCCGTCCACAATGCACCTATACGGCCACTCTTTCACTCACCTATCCATCCATCCACCACCTATCCATCCATCCACCACCTATCCAGCCATCCACCACCTACGCCTACATCCACTTTCACCCACCCACTCATTCATCCTTCCACTCACCTACCTATCCCCTCATTTATTCATCTACTCATTCAACCTCCCATCTACTCATCCTTCCTTCCTTTTCTTTCCATTTTTATATCATCTTCCCTAATCCAGGCCCTGAGAACATTCTACCACTACTGTGCATGTAAGAAAATGAGTGTAACAGCATGTAACTTTTCTCCCTTGGTTCGGTCTTTCTGTCTTCAAAAATATCAAAGGCATGTGTAAAATCGGTCACCCTTTGGTGTGGCTCTGAAAACTCCACTAGTGAAACAGACTCCTTGAACGAATGAAGCTCGGTCAAGAACCTTCCGTGAGTGGCTGGAGAGATGGCTCAGAGGTTAAGAATACTGCCTGTTCTTCCAAAGGTCCTGAGTTTAATTCCCAGCAACTACATGTGGCTCATAACTGCCTATAGTGAGATCTGGTGCCCTCTTCTGGCCTGCAGGCAGAACACTGTATAAGTAATGAATGAATATATTAAAAAATAATATGAATGAATAAAATAATAATGAATAAAATAAAATAATAATGAATGAATTTTATTAAAAAATAAAAAAGAACTTTCAGTGGGTCTCAGGTATCAGACACTCAAGAGCCTTTCTGACCCACCCAATTTACCTTTATTGGTTTCCACCCTCTCTTTAAAGTTTCCAATATTTAAAACATTCAGAAACATGACACTTAAGTTTAATAATTATTTTGATTTTGATTTTTTAATTTGAAACGACTTTAGGAAGTGAAATGTTACAGAGACAATTGAAGCGTCCTTGCCTCCTTCCTCTCCACTCATTCCTCAATGACTCTTCTATGGTTGCGTGACAGGTCCATAGCTACCTCGACTTATTCCAGACAGGGGCCAAAAAAAAAAAAAAAAAAAAACAAAAAATAAATAAATAAATAAACAAAACATGAGTCATATAAATTTTTCATCAGGTCTCTACTAAAACGCTGCTCTATGTTTGAGGGAGACTGTTGAAACTGGCTCTCTCTAATCCATACTGTCTTTAAACTCAAAATCCCTCCTGTTCAACCTCTCAAGTACTGGGATTATAGGTCTGTACCACAATGCCAGGGGAAAATATCATACTTAACCTTCCTTTTTTCGCTTAACACATATTTTCAAGTTTTATCCAAATTGATACTAACAGATATAGACCGTTGATCTTAATTGTTTTATACTGTTCTAGCATGTGACTGCCGTAGCTATTTAATTAACCATTCACTGAATGGGCGTCAGATCCCCTGGAACTGGAATTACAGAGGGTTGTCAGCCACCACATGGGTGCTAAGAACCAAACCCAGCTGCTCTGCAACAGCACCCAGTGCTCTTAACCTCAGTCATCTCTCCAGCCCACAGAATAGATG
Organism: Psammomys obesus; assembly: GCF_907164565.1. Lineage (NCBI taxonomy): Eukaryota > Metazoa > Chordata > Mammalia > Rodentia > Muridae > Psammomys > Psammomys obesus. The sequence continues at coordinate 1,674,969 of NW_026596101.1, read as the reverse complement.
CTTAGCACGGAAATATATAGATCTGGGCAAATGGTAGGCATGCCTGTGTGACGTTGTTTTGATTGTTGGTTGCCACAGTCCCCTATGGGCAGCACATTCCCTAGGTAGGGCCTGAATTGTGTTAAGAGTAAAAAAAAGCTAGCCCAGGATAAGCAAGCCAGCAACATGGACTCCTGTCTTCACCCTGTTCTTGACTGTTATGTGGCTCTAGGGATTCCTGTCTTGATTTCCATGAAACTACAAACTGTAACCTACAACCGTGAGTCAAATATTTTAAACTGTTTATAGAAGGCATCTCCATAAAAACTTGTGTGTGTGCTGATGGCTTAGAACAGCTTCAGGTTATACTTAAAAGTGGAATTGCTTGCTTACAGAGACTGTAATTCTTCCTCCATCAACACTAGACAATTTACATTCCTATGACAATCCCTGACACTCTACATACTGTTTTCCACAAGGGACTGCTTTGTCAATCTACCAGGCATCAAGTTGTGTCTCAACTAACTGTCTTCTGATTACCAGTATGAGCAGCCTTTTTTAATTTTTAGAATTGCAGTTACATCTTCTATAACCTGGGCAGTTGTATCCCTTAATCTGTTCCTATTGGGCTGTTTGCTCTTTTCTGACATATTTGTAAAAGCTGACTTTATTTTTGGGGTATTAAAATTTTATTAAGTCTGTGAAGACCAAATATCTTCCCCTTGTCTCAAAGGTATTTTGTCTATCAATCCATTGTTTTATGTTTCTTGTTGTAGGGTTTTTTAAACTATATAATAGAAATTATTAATATTTTCTTTTAGAGTGTAAATCTTTTTTATTTTAATTGAAAGTAAAATAATATTGAAGAGATGGCTCAGCAGGTTAGAGCACTTACTGCTCTTGCAGAAGAGCCAAGTGTGGTTTCCAATACCCTTGTTCCTGTAAACTCATATCCAGGGGGGTCTGACAACCTTTCTTGGACTCCACAGGCATTGGCACACTATGTACATATATCGCAAACCTCCACACACACACACACACAAACACAAACAACTCTGAACACCTGAATTTCTTTTTATGGATAATTTTTAATTTTTATTTATTTTATGCACATAAGTGATTAGCCAACATATATGTATGCATGTATAACACATGCATGACTGATGCCCTCAGAGATCTGTAGAGGGTGTAGATCCCCTGAAACAGGCATTACGAATGATCGTGAGCCACTGTGTGGGTGCTGGGAACTGAACCTACATCCTCTGTAAGCGCAGGAAGTGCTCCTAATGGCTGACCCATATCTCCAGCCCAAACCACCATAAAGTGAAAATTTTTAAATAATAAAAAGCTGTAAAAATATTTGAAATGGCCAGGTATGGTGGTTTATATCTTTAATCCCAGCACGTTGGGAGGCAGATTTCTGTGAGTTCAAAGCCAGCCCACTCTGCATTGCAAGCTCCACGCCAGCTAGAGATACATGATGAGACCCTGTGTTAGGATTTTGGAACTAAACCTGCTCCTGGGTTGCCCAGCAACTTATGTTATTGTGGCCAGGTGGCCACACCTGGAAGGTATGATTACCTTCCCCCTTAAAGGGCCAGCCATGTGGTCCCTCTCTTGGTCTCTCTTGCTCCTGGTCTCTTCCCTCTTGCTCCCTCTCTTGCTCTCCCCTTTCTCTGTCGGGCCCCCCCCTCTCTTTCCCCCCATCATGTCCTGCTCTCCCCACTCTCTCTCTCTCTCCATATCCACCTAATAAACCACTTTCATAGAAGATCTGTTGTAATCACCATATGATTTAATTTGTCCCCATCATTTGGTGCCGAAACCCGGGAGGGTTATCCTGGCTTAGCCAAAAACCCTCTTGGCCTTCTAGGGAACAATGGATGTGTACAACAGATCTTCTCTGTTCTATCTATGTCTAAAAATCTTTACTTTTCCTATGCACGGCACATCTGTCCCGGCAGCGACAGTGAAGGTGGCCTCCCGGCTCCCTGCGGAGGCCACTACCTGCTGCTCGAACTTGTTCCAGTACTCTGAACCCCCGGGACTCATGCCATGCCAAAATCGACTTGAAAAAGTCGCTGGCCTAACCTATGCCTAAAAATCTTTACTTTCTCTCACTGCCTTTATGCGCACACCTGCTCTGGCTGGGGACTGCCAAAATCGGCTTGAGAAAATCTGCTTTGTGAGCTGCTTTAGGTAAGAAATCGCTGGGAGCTTCGTACATAGATTTGCACACCTCCCCAAGCTCCCTTGAGCGAGATTTTGAATTTCCCAAGAGACGCTTGCCGCCATGTTGGTTTGGGGAGGAAATGGGTGGAGTCACAGCTTCACCATGGACTCCACTCCGCCTTGCCATGCACTCCACACTGCCCAACTCCTGCAGAACTCCAAGCCACGCCATATGTTCACCCCACTCCCACTCCTGTGTCTTTCAAAATTCTGACTACCCTAAGGTGTTCTTTTCAAGCTTTAAAAAATCTTTTCTTCCTGATTTCTGTACACTCTGCTCTTAAATATATATTTAATATATATTAAATACTTTAAATTCTTAATCTAATGATTTAATTCGTCCCCATCACCCTCCCTCAAATACAAAACAAAAACATTTGAAATGGGAGAAGAAAGCCGATAATTTTTAATAACTTATGAGAAATGAAGAAATTACATTGGGAACTACGAAATTATGTATATCTGAATGGCAATGACAGCACCATCTACCAAAGCTCCCGGGATGTGACTAATTTATGCACCAAGGGCATTGATCTGAGCTCACTCTTCTTTCCTCATGTATGCGTTTTTATGACGCGTCCTAACTGAACAGGGTCGGCACACAGGAGTGTTACTTCTGCAGACTAATCCTATGAGCGGCCATGAAGCAGGAAGCATGATCTCTGGTAAACCCTCTTCATCAGACCAAGGGGGTCCTAAGTGGCCCCGATTTTCCCAGTTTTTTCTTAAACGATAAGAAGTTAGAAGCGTGCCTTTAAGAAGTCAAGGGTACCTCTTCTCTCCATGCTGTACAGTCTAGAGTTCTTAGTCAAAGTAATAAGACAAGAAAAAATAAATAAATAAAAGGTTACAAAAAAGGAGACAAACCCACCATTCTTTTTTTTTTTTTAAGATATATTTATTTATTATGTATACAGTGTTCTGCCTGCATGTATGCCTGCAGGAGAGCACCAGCTCTCATTATAGATTGGTTGTAAGCCACCATGTGGTTGCTGGGAGTTGAACTCAGGACCTTTATGGAAGAACAGCCAGTGCTCTTAACCTGTGAACCATCTCTCCAGCCCCCAAACCCACCATTCTTTAGAGGCAATTGGTGAGTGTCTGCCTAAGATGTGTATAAATAAAACCTTCCTAGCATCATATCTCCACTCTTCCCTCACTTCATTCCTTCTCAAAGTCCTACAAACAACCTTATTAATCACTAGCATGTACTGATTGCCTACTGTGTGCTAGGTGGGCTTTTCATGTCATCCATGGACCAGCCATAGGAAAAAGATGGCCTATTAGCTCCATTTTGAAAACAACAGAACACTGAAAGGGATCAAGCTGTGTTCACATGGCTGAAAGCAGCAGAGGACACCACCATGTAACACTCAAGCTCCCCTTCAGGACTAAGAATTCCTCCTAGGAAATCCACAGACACCATGGCTGAAGGAGTGACCAGCCTAAGCATGCACCCACCCGCCCCCCCTGCCCACTTCTGGAGACAACCCACAAGCAATGATTAATCAGCACAGGGGTAGAAGAGTCCAACCTTTGGCAACTTGAGCAGCTCTGCAGGACCATCTCAGCTTCCTTATGACTCCACCACACACTTTGCCCCTTGATGTCTCCTGCTCCTCATCCCTTTTCTTCTGCAGGTGGGACCCCAACCCAATCTGCACTGTACCTCCATCTGAGAGCCAGCTTCCTGAGGAAACCAAGCTGTGGCTGACTCTAACCACTAGCCTCACTGCTGCACTGAATCCCCAATGTCATACCTTCTTGAACTCCCTCTGAATGAACTTGGGTAGGGATGACCACCCCTCCTCATCCTCCATGCAGCCAAACAAACCATGTCTGCCTATCTACCTCAACTTCTATACTACCCTGTGAGCAGGCCACTGTGTTTGGACTGTTTCTGTGTCTTGTTCATCCCCTGTCTCTACCACTGTGTTGGATGTATCTGGAGTAAAACTGAAGCCCCCCCCCCCTTCTTGAGTTTCCTTATCTGTAAAATGGGGTGATGACAATAACTTCCACTCAGACTTGAATTCAGTGCACAGAGAATGCTTAGGGCCTTGCACATAAGAAGCGCTCACTAATCCTTTCTTTGGTACAGTTGCTTATCTGCCATCATACTAGCACTAGCAAATATGTATTAAACAAGTGAAAAGGCCTGCTGAGGCCTGTTTCACAGGCTGTCTCCCTGGGAGACAGTGAAGGCAGGCTGAGGCTCCTCGTCTTTGTTCTCCCCACCCCAAGGAAGACCTCGCTGCTGGACCCTCCAGCATGCAAACCCTCACTTCACTCCTTCCTGCAAGAAAGAAAAATTGAAAAATAAACTTGGCTTTGAATCCAAGGCCATGGCTGCTTTTGATCTCTGTTACAAAGCAAAGCAATTATTCGACACAAAAGCCCTGATTTATTTATGAAATGCGATGGACATCTTTGAGGCGGGGACGAAAAAACTCACTCAAGACCAAGTCCTTGTTGCCACACAGTGAATGGCTGCTTTCAAACACTGGCCCCCCAGATGCCCTCTCGTCTCTGCTAAGAGTCTCTCCTCATTAGCGCTTCTTCCAGAATGCTGCAGCTTCCAACAATCAAATTCACATCACAGCCAGGGCGAGTAATTAAATTCTACAGGCATCGGAGCGCAGAATAATGGATGGCTATTGTTAAGGAAGCTGAGGAAAACAGAATGAGGCTGCAAATGGGATGGGCTTCAATACCTAGTCTCAGAAACAGCCAGGGACAAAGAGGAGTGAGCGGGACACACAGTGACCCTCCTGGCTGCTGTACCACATAGGAGTGGATTCTGACCTGGCCGAATATCTGGGTTTGGGGAAGACTTAGCAGACTTGGGACTTAGTTTCCTTATCTGTAAAGAAGGCTAAACTGAAAGTCCTTCCTACTCGTGTTTCCACAGTCAGCTGAGAACTGGTTAGAAATGCAGATCCTTGGGTCACACTCTAGAATTACTGAGGCAGCAACTGTGACAGTGGAGCCCAGAAATCTGCACCTAACACATCCCCAGGGAACCTTACTCCAGGCTAGACTTACTGGCAGGCAGATTATGCTTAAGGGCGAGTCCATCAACTCAAAGGCATGAAAGGCCAGGAAGATAAAATAAAGGAGTCAGTATAACACATTGGACAACATTACGGAGGCTGGGCAGTGGAACACACGGTCTTGTTTGATTTTGGTTTGGGTTTCGTGAGGCAGATTCTCAGGTAGTTGAGGCTTGTCTAAAACCTGCTATGTGGCTGAGAACTCCTGGTTCTCCGCCCCCATCTCCAGTGCTGGGGGACTATGAGCATGTGCCACCACACCCAGAGCGAACTCTCCAAGTTTTTTTTTTTTTTAATTTAAGATGTATTTACTTATTTATTTAGTGTACAGGAATGGCTCATCTGCATGCACACCTGCACCCCAGATGAGGGCATCAGGTCCCATTCTAAATGGTTGTGAGCCACCATGTGGTTTCTGGGAATTGAACTCAGGACCTCTGGAAGAGCAGACAGTGCTGTTAACTGCTGAGCCATCCCTCCACACACCCTCTCCCCCACCCCAAATCTCCATGTTTTAAAATGTTTTATCTTGATGTAGTGGTTCCCAACCTGTGGGGAGAACCCTTTAGGAAGACCATCAGAAAACACAGATAATTAACATTACAAATCACAAAGGTAGCAAAATTATCGTTATGAAATAGCAACAAAAATAATTTTATGGCTGGGGTCACCACGACATAAGGAAACATATAAAAGGGTCGCAGCATCAGGAAGGTTGAGTACCACTGTCTTAGTGTAATGAAGACCAGGCAGATTGTACTTAAGAGCTGAATTCAGCTTACACTGCTGTTTGTACTCTCAGTTCTGGCGTGCCTCTGATCTGCATCATGATCTATTCTGCCTACTGAGCTCTTGTCTTGCTCCAGATCTCCCAACTCCCTTTCCCCACTTGGCAGTCTCATGTTTACCCTTCAAAACCAAACCTCAGCATCACTCTCCGTGGTAACTCATTCTCAAGTCTCAGCCCCGCTTTCTATGTCCCAACGGAAAGGACTCAAACACAGAGCCAACAAACTGTCACTGGAAGGTGTATAGGTTGCTTTTCTACTGCTGTGAAAAACCACCATGACCAAGCAACTTATAAAAGGAAGTGTTTAATTGGGCTTAAGGTTCCAGTGCATTAGAGTGTGTGATGGTAGAATAAAGGCACGGTGGCAAAAACAGCGGAGAGCTCACTTTTTGAACCACAAACAGAAGGCAGAGAGAAGGAGACTTTTGAAACCTCTAAGCCTGGCCTGAGTCACATACTTCCTCTAGTAAGGCCACAGTTCTTAATCCTTTCCAAACAGCTACTTACTGGGGACCAATACTTACGGGAAACACCTTGTTTAAATCACCACGGAAGATAACAGAGGCAAGGACAACAGGAAGAAGTTATGACATGGGCTTCCCAACAGAGGGCTTTATGCCTCTCAAGAAAGCTACCTTCTTGCTGCCTGAAAAATCACCCAAGTCATTTGGCCAGAATCTAATAAGATGATGGTTAAAATGGACAAACATGGTGTGTGTGTGGGCGGGGCGGGGGGGGGGCGGGGTGCAGAACTCAGGCCAGATTAACAAAGAATTGATGGAAAAATATCTGAAGGTTTCAGCTGAGACATGATCGTTGAGTTGAAGCGTTGAGCTAGTCCTCTCTGCTCTAAGCTGGTCATTCCCATCTCCTGATTGCTTCTCATCATGAACTACTACAGGTCAGAGGAAATTCGGCACTACCCAAGGTGAGATGCTTCTGAACAAACCATAGAGAAGATTCTAGTGAGCAGGATTGTTCATCTCTAGGCAGCAACGACCTGGGTAGATCATCTTGAATTCTGTCTCCATGCAATGAACAGGTTTCTGCCTGTTTTTGTAGCCCTCAAGGGAATGACCAGAACAAAACTTGCAACATTTCATTCTGCATCGAAGGCCTGTATTGATCACAGCTGTCCCCAGTTAGAATGAGCAATCCTGAGAGGTAAGGCTCATCCTTTGTTTTGGGCACCCAGTTAAGCATGCAAAACAAGACTAGAATAGAGAGTCCCGTAGCCGTCTGTTATCTCTTTCTTCTCATAAGGACACCCCAAATTTTCTTGGGATTGTTATAACTCAACCACCCTCAGCCCTGTGGATCAGCAGAGTTGAGCACCTCTTGCTTCAGCAGTTAAGTCAGGTGAGATAGCTTCCTGGCCACAGAGTCAGGGTCAAGGGTGATCACATGACTTGCTGGGCCAATCCCTTGCTTAGAAGATCTAACAGTAGATAAAAGGGCTTACACAGATAAGATGTAAGCCTGGAGCTGCTGGGAGCCACCTGGTCATGAGAATGGGACAAACTAACTAACTTAAAAAAAAAAAAAAGGCTCCTCACCAACCCTCTGAAAAATAGGGAACAAACACCAGAGACACATAGAAGAAATAGACTATTTTCTGATAATAATCTTTGTGTCCCTAGAAGCCCCCCCCCCATGCCTGAAGCTAAGGTCATCTTAGAAAAGCTGAAAAGCCTTTCCCCTCCTCCAAGTAGGTTGAACTGTATTTCTGTTGTCCACAGCCATGGGTCCTGATCATTTCAGATTGCCTGTAAGATATCCTTCGGTCCACTTGCCTCTACCTGAGCCAGACCCCTCTCCTGAAAGTCTTTCCCTGGTGCTGGGGACTGAGGGAGGGCTAGTCAAACAGGCTAGTCAAGAGTCTATGCTACATCCCAAGTCCTTTTGTTAATGAATTGGCTGTTGGGTGGGGGCTGGGGGGGTGTCACAATTTGTACCCAAGTCAGGCCCAGCAACTTGCCCTCAATAAACCAATAACAAGAGCCAAAGTAAAAACAGAAAGCAGAAAAAGGAGATTTATTCATTGCTGGCCACAAGAGAAGAGGGACAAAGAGATCCAGAAAAACCCTCAAGTCCATCTTTGTGGTCCTTAATGTGAGGTGGAAGTTTGACTAGAGGGTCGAGGATATGCACATCTAAGCTGTCTTAGTCGAGGTGTGCTTCCACCCACTGACCCATCTTTGTCTGGGATTCAGACTAATCCTGAAAAGTGTTCTGACAAATTGTTATAACTGTGTAACTAAATCCTTCAGGGAGACAAATGCACGCACATGCACTCGCGCGCACGCACACGCACATGCGCACACACACACTTACTCACTCACTAAATTGACTGGCTTACCCCTGAATTTACTCTGTGGCCTTGAACTTACGATGAACTCATAATGACTTGGACTCCCCAGCCGCTGGATGGCCTGTACCACTAGGTGTGATGGGTTTCTGGAATTTGCAGTGCTACCACTTCCCTTGGAACAGAGTCCCCATGGGCTAGGGACTGGCTCAGTGGTTAAGGGCACTTTCTGCTCCTGCAGAGGACCCAGGTTCAGTTCCCAGCACCCACATGACTACTCCCAACCGCTTGTAACTCCATTTCCAAAGGATCAAATGTCCTCTTCCGCCCTCCACAAGCATTGCATGCACATGGCACACACACACACACATATGCAGGCTCAACATTTATGCACATAAATTAAAAAAATAATTGAATACAAACAAAGAAAACAAACAAAAAAATGTCTAGGCTCCTTATGAAAGATAGAGCAAAAATGATGAACCAGTGAGAATCAAGTTTGACAGCACACAGTGCTGTGAGAAGGTAACAGGCAGGGCAGCCATTTCAGGCCCACAAGGAACCACCCCTGACCACCTGCAGCTCTGCTCCCAGAGCAAGACTGGATGCGTGGTCAGGAAATACTCACCAAGCACTAGGACCCCTGGTTGGCCACGGGTTTCCATGGTAGGAACCACTAAAGAGCTTCCATCTCTTGAGTTGGTTTTGAATGCCATACCTTATGTCGGTACTTGACCTGCCTCTGCTCTTGCAAGTGGTCCCCAGTGCAGGCATTGCACCAGCCCAATTTCCCAGATGAGAAAACCAAGGCTTAAAGAGACAGGCCAGGTGGTCAGTGAGAACAGCACAGAGGCAAACTGAAAGCCCTGTCACACTGATGGCATAGAGCTAAGGCCACATTTGGGCTCTCCTTAAAGCTGCCCAAGGCTTTCTCCCATCCATATACATTGGGGTGCACCTCCCCACCATTTGCCCAGTAGTTAGTTCAGAAATAGCTGAGATTGGTGTGGCAACCCTCCCTATACACAGAGCACAGGGCTTAGCTCCCAGTTATACAGAATGTGGGCAAAACAAAGGGGCCTCGATGAGCTAAATCAGCCAGGCACACTTGTCCCTGACACTCTCCCAGCCCACTGGGGCCAGGTCACTTCCTTTGTTCTACAGGACAGGCCTGGTAACAAGGCAGCCAGGAGCTCAGCTGTGGACATTTTTCATTATTTTCCACCCTGTTAACCTCCATCACAAGTCAGGCTGCTGTCAGACTAAATGAGAACTGCAAAGATTTATCTCACTTGTCCCACGGCTCAGCTCAGGAAAAAAGAGCCTTCGTTTCCTAAAGGCCTTGATGACCCTTTCTCTCTGAGTCACTCCCACCCAGGAAAAGGCTATGACAGCAGCAGCAGGCAGGGACCGTGCCGGGATTAGGACTCCAAACCAGCAGACAGCTAAAGCTTTTCAGCTGGCCTCTGTGAAGCACAGTGGGATTTTTTTTTTTTTGGCACTGTATTTACCATTCTAATTATGTTTGCTTATGCAAATATTAAACTCAGACCACATTTCATAAACACGCAAGAGGAGACCAGAAGCATATTGTGTGGTAGGAGGGCATGAGCCAGAGACTGCAGTTCCTCTGTAGATGTCATCCTCAAAAGGACAATACGAGCACAGACCTTAGAGAGATGATTCTATTTCAAGTCAGCAGCTTGTCCCTTTCCTTACACGTCTAGTAACTCTGGGTCACTAGATCACTAAACTGGTACCTGGGAAGACCAGCTAAGCTACAATGCAGAGCAATCGCTGCTGCCCTAGGGTCACAGCCAGCTTTTGCAGAGCAAGGCCAGGGTAGCCTGTGCTGCCACCTTCACCCAGGGTATTTCCAGCCCATTTCACAAATGAGGAAACTGAGGCATGGGAGATTTAAGTCATAAGCACAGAGATAACATAGATCACACAAGGACTTAGCCTGTCTAACATCAGCTGGGATGGTCAGTGAGCGTTTCATAAACGAAGAAACGGAGGCACAGGTTTAAGTCACAAGCCTGATGATATACAGGACACACAGGTTTTTAAAAGGATAGGACCAGGGTGATCTTTTTTCTAAAATGCTAAGAAATCTAGTTTCACACTGAGCCCCTTCCTCACAGGAACATCTCCAAGCTTCAAACAGGCCTTGAGAAGAAGCTCATTTCAGACTCATTCAGCAGACTAAGAGGATAAGATGCGTGATACACCCATTTTACAGAAATTCAATTCTTCGCAATTCACACAGGGCCTCCATTGCGCCAGGCATTGTGTAAGAAGCTCTGACAAAGGCTTCAGGGGCATAAAAAGCAAAGGCTCTCTTCAACCTCAGTTCCTGGATATTACCCTGGGTAAAAAAAACCTTTCTTTTAGCGATGGGGTGTCCCATCAAAGCCTTAAAAATGTAAATCAGTTTTTGAGCCTATGATTCTCATTGTGGAAACTGATCCTAAGTAACAACGGATGCGGGAAAAAACTCACAGTGGAGGTTTTTGTAACAGTAGAATAATGGCGTTTGCCAAAGTGTTCAACAGAAAGAGATCTGGTACGTAGGTCAGGGAAAGTCAATATAACAAAATGCTACGCAGTCATTCAAAACAAAAGCAAATTTTCAATGTGGGAAATTTTTGACAGAGGGCATTATGTAAGTTTGGTAGGTGACATAAGTAGGCAGTAATATCTAATATGTGGTATTATCTTACACAGGGGGAAATGTCTACGTATCCTAGAAAGAACATAAACTACAAGCACTTAAATAAAATATATTTGTATGGGTATACATACAGAAATTCTTAGAGTTTCAAAGTGATTGATATAGAAAAAGTCTGTTGATTTAAATTTTTGTGCCCATGTCCACCTCCATTTTTCCAGACTGCCTATGATACATGTATGCTACACACCTAGCCGTGTAAAGACTTCTACTCTTGTGGCCATAGGTGCTAGGGTAGCCGAGTTCAGTCTTTCAAAGGCAAACAAATACAGAGGTCAAAACTGAGCTGGAAAAAGAAAGCATAGTCCTCGGCCCCTGATTCATCCAACACCTGCCTTTCTGGCCCCTGTCCGCAAATGACATCTCACCACAACAGTAGAAGACTGTCGTGGCCAGTCTGGGAAGGTGACCTGGGGCAGAGAGGGCAGCTCACCTTTTTGAAGAGTCTGATGACATCCTCGCTGATCTGGGAGAGGCGGACGATGACATTGTTCATGAAGATGTCATTGAGGGTGGCATGGTCTCGGCTCTCCCGCCGGGTCTGATGCAGTACCAGGTACCAACAGTTCACGGGAGAGAGGAGGTATTGATCCTTCCTGTGGGAACCGAGACAGCTCAGGTTGGCTTCATGGCAGTTCACGTGCTCACTCACTTTTGACCCTCACAGACACCTTCACAGGCTATCTTATTACAATTAGGAGAATGACAGAAACAGGCCAGAGAACTAAGGTTGATGTTTCATGGGTACAGGATAGTGCTGGAGCTAGACCTCAGATCTTTGGTTCTATCTGCGCCCTGGGCTATCTACACTTCCCTTGAATGTGGCACTTGCCATGAACTTTCCTTTTCTGAGAAGAATATCTCCTAATATATCATGGCTTCCAGGGCTGTGCAGTAGAAAAAAATGAAGAGATACTTCCTCTCGCCTGACCTGTCTCCACTGGCGCTGAGATCCCCTGGGCTCTTGACACCTTTGTCCTTCCCTAGGGAGCTCCTCACTATCTAGAAACCAGTGTGACAACAACTACCTGGTGAGAGTTGGCCTGAAGGGCTCAGGTTCTGCCTGTGGGAGGAGGAGCAAAAAAGACTCAGGTACCTACAGTGACTGATGGATTCTCAGATTGACTCTAGCCGTATATGATGCTAAAATGAGATGTCACACTGTGATTCCCTGGAAACTTATCAGAAATGCACTCTCCAGCCTTGCAGAATCAGAGGCACGGGGGCTGGGCCTAACAACACTGGTTTTAAGAAGTCTTCCCAGGCATGCTAATGTGAGCTGGAGTCTGAGAATCTTTCACTGTGTATCACTGCTTTCCAAGTTAATGAAACAACAGAAACTCTCTCTCTTGTCTCTGCTTTCTCAAAGATCCCTCTGTGAGGCTCAGGAGAAGGTGTATCTACTCTTCTGTAAGAAGAAAGACAAATGAAATACTAAACTCAAATGCAAACAATGACCTCCCCTTGACACGAGGTGTACCTGAGCCAGAGTGCTTGTTCTCCAAGCCTGAAATCTTTCTGTTACCGTGCTTTCTAGTACAGAAGGGAATACTGGACAAGGCCTGCCACTTGCTCCAGAGAACCCCAGCCCTGCCTTGTTCCACCCTGGTCCGGAATGGGAGGATCCTCAGGGAGCTGGTTAAGGAAATGCAGCCACATTGACCAACGCTCCTGACAACAGTAACTGCTGATTCCCACTGTGGCTGAGCCCTCCTCACCAGGGCCCAGCAGAGGTGTTGTGGAGAACAGCCCTGTGGGCTTCGGGGATGTTCTCTCTCACCATAGCCCCAGCCCATGGAAATTGAGAAGACAAGAAAAGAGGATCCATTTAACTTCAAGGATTATGTTTTTCTTCCATCACCAAATGGGCTGAAAATCTAGGCAGCAACAATTTGGAAAAAGAAAATTGGGATAGAGGTGGTGGTCAGACTATCAGCACTGGTTTCATTAATTGGAAATACACATTGTCAGGGTGGATATTCAACTATCTAAGGAAGCGTAAAGAAGACACAACACTTTGCTGATACCCTGGAAAGATCTGGAATGTTAAAATTCAGCCACAGCTGGGATCCCTGTGCACTTACTTCACAACAGGTCATGGTGGCCTGTGTTCATCCACAGGCAACTAAACAGATAGTTGCATATTCTGCCAGGGAGAGAGAGAAAGAAAGAAGAAAGAAAAGAAAGAGAGAAAGAAAGAAAGAAAGAAAGAAAGAAAGAAAGAAAGAGAGAAACAAAGAGAGAGAGAGAGAAAGAAAGAAAGAAAGAAAGAAAGAAAGAAAGAGAGAGAGAGAGAGAGAGAAAGGGAGAAAGAAAGAGAGAAAGGGAGAAAGAAAGAAAGAAAGAAAGAAAGAAAGAAAGAAAGAAAGAAAGAAAGAAAGAAAAGAAAAGAAAAGAAGAAAAAGAAAGGATGAGAGAAAGAAAGAGACAAACATAAACAGAGTTGATGAGGGAGGCTCTATAGGTCAATAATGCAGACGTTCCCAGAGCGCCATTCTGCTGGAGTTGCAGGAGACCCAGGCATGCTCCTCCTATGTACTTGTACTCCAGTCCCTTCTGTTTTCATGCCAGGTTCTTCCTGCTGGGCCTTGCACACAAGTCCTTCTTGCTAGACCACACTTGCACCACCTTCTTTCCTGACTGCCTCCTCTACTTCCTGTAAGTATAGCTCAACATTATACACACACACATATACATAAATACACACACACACACACACACACACACACACACACACATATCACAACATATAGCTCTACGTTTCCTCCTCAGAGAGAAATCCCCTGACCATGTCTGAGCACAGCAGTTCTCCAGTGTCCTCTCTGGCCTGCAACACTGGCATCATGTAGAAGCTTGTTGGAAGTACAAATTGTCAGGAGCATTAAAGGTTTAGCCTGGCACCCCTGCTTCACAAGCCCTCCTGGGGATTCTGACACATGTGTGACTTGAAGAACATCTATGCTAAAGTTTGGCCCTGAGTGTCTCCCAGTGGCCCATATGTGAAACACTTGGTTCCCAATGTTTTGCTGTAGAAGATGGAAAATGCTCTAAGACATGGGAGGCCTTTAGTTCATTGAAAGGACAGCCTCATAAGACCCAGCCCCTTCCTCTTCTCCACTTCCTAGCCTGGGGATATTAGCTCTGCTGTGCAATGCATTCATACAATGATGTGCTATGCCCTACAAACACGCACAGGAGACCTGAAAGCCCATTTATAGACTAAAAACTACAAGACTGTGACCCAAAATAAAACTTTTCTGTTTCTAATTTGTTATCTCATGGAATTCCTTATAGTTACAGAAGGCTGCCTGATACATTTTGCCTTTAACTTCCATATTCCACCCCTCAACTTCCTGGGAGCTCTTAGAGAGTAGGTGCTGTTTCTGTTGTACTTACTGTGCTCAGGGATCAGCAAGGTGGCTACCACAGAGAAGATGCTGTGAAAGAGTGACTCTTGAGAGAGGTTCTCATTTGTACTGAGTTGTTGAAGGATGAGGGTTGCTGGATATTTGATCCCATTAGGAACCCCAAAATTGTGAACTGTAAAATCCTGTTTCACATTTGGTGTGGTTGAGCCCTATCACACACCTTTGTTCCAAGAACTTTCTGTTTATTATAAACAGGTGATTATGGTGTTGTTCACCCAGCCTTAGCACACACCTTTAATCCAAGAGATTTCTGTACACTAGACTTAATTAAAAGTTAATCCTGGGTCAAGAGGCAGAGCAAGAAACCAACTGACAAGGATTAAACAGTAGGAAGGACTTTGAGTTGAGTGCATATAAAACATATAGAAGTAGAAAGGACTTATAGCTTAAGCTCTGGCTTCAGCTCCTCAACTCCCTGGCTTTTTGGGCTTTGAGCTAGCAAGTCTTTGGCCTCAGGTTTTTTGGCTTTTTCCTCCTGGGCTGTCAGTTGAGCTAGTAAGCCTTTTGGGTTTTTTCCATCAGGACCTGAGCTGAGAAAGAAGGTCAGCTGGGTGCTTTCACTGCCTCTCTGAGCTAGCAGGTTTTCACCCCAGCATCTGGCTCCTGAGTCTTTACTGGTAAAATAGAACAGTTGGGATTTTCATTTTTGTTTATAAGAATAGATGAGTATGGGGGTATGGGCTTTACAATCAGAGGTGTGTGTGAGAGAGAAAGAGAGAGAGAGAGAGAAACAGGGACAGAAACACAGAAACAGAAAGACAGGGAGAAACAGAGAAACAGAGATAGAGTGAAAGAGCGACAGAATGGTAAATTATCAAGAAGCCTTGAATTCGAGAATACTACTAGAGGATTGTTGGAAATGATACTGGAAAGACAAGATAGAATGGATGTGAAAACAGGATCCATCATTCTGCTACATACAAGAAACGGATCTCAACAACAAAGATAGACATTGTCTCAGAGTAAAGGGCTGTAAAAAGATTTTCAAACAAGAAAAGAATTTTCAAAAAGAAGCAAGCTGGAATAGCCATTCTAGTATTTAATACCAAAATTAACCAAAATTAATCAAAAGAGATGGGGAAGGACATTTTGTAGTCACAAAGGAAAAATCGACCAAGATGATATCTCAATTCTGAACATCCATGCTCCAAATGCAAGGGCGCCGTCATTCGTAAAAGAAACATTACTAAAGCTTAAATCTCATATCAAACCCCACACATTAATAGTAGGAGAATTCAACACCCCTCTCACTAATGGCAGATCAAGACAGAAACTAAACAGATAAATAATGGAACTAACAGACATCATAAATCAAATGGGCCTAACAGATATCTACAGAACATTTTACCCAAACACAAAAGAATATATATTCTTCTCAGTACCTCATGGATCATTCTCCAAAATTGATCATATGCTTGGTCACAAATCAAGCTTCAACCAATACAAGAAAACTGAAATAATTCATTCTAGCTTATCAGACCACCATGGATTAAAGCTAGATTTCAACAACAGAAACAAGAGAAAGCCTACAAACTCATGGAAACTGAACAACTCTCTACTCAGTGACCATTCAGTCATGGAACAAATAAAGGAAGAAATTAATGACTTTCTAGAATTCAATGAAAATGAAGGCACAACATACCCAAACTTATGGGACACAATGAAAACAGTTCTATAACCCCTAAAAAAACAGAAGCAGTCATCAAAAGTCTCCCAAACAAAAAACAAACAAAAGTCCAGATGGTTTTAGTACAGAATTTTATTGAATTTTCAAAGAACAGCTAATACCAATACTCCTCAAACTATTCCACAAAATATAAACAGAAGGAATATTTCCAAACTCATTCTATAAAGCCACAGTCACCCTGATACCTAAACCACACAAAGACTCAACAAAGAAAGAGAATTTCAGACCAATCTCTCTCATAAACATTGATGCAAAAATACTCAATAAAAATATGCACAAACCAAATCCAAGAGCACATTAAATATATCATCCACCATGATGAAGTAAACTTCATCCCAGGGATACAGGGATGGTTCAACATACATAATCCACCATATAAACAAACTGAAAGAGAAAAACCACATGATCGTCTCATTAGATGCAGAAAAAGCCTTTGACAAAATCCAACACCCCTTCATGATAAAAGTCTTGGAGAGCTCAGGGATACAAGGCCCATATTTAAAAACAATAAAGGCAATATATAGCAAGCCAATAGCCAACATCAAAATAAGTGGAGAAAAAAAATGAAAGTAATTCCACACTAAAATCAGGGACAAGACAAGGCTGCCTATTCTCATTGTATCTCTTAAATCTAGTACTTGAAGTTCTAGCTAGAGCAATAAGACTACTACAGGAGATCAAGGGGATGGATGTAAATTGGAAATGAAGAAGTCAAAGTATCCCTATTTGAAGATGATATAATAGCACATATAAGAGACCCCAAAATTCTACCAGAGAACTTCTATAGCTGAAAATCACCTTCAGCAAAGTGGGTGAATACAAAATTAACTTAAAAAAAATCAGTAGCCCTCTTTTATACAAATGATAAATGGGCTGAGAAATTAGAGAAAAACACCCTTCACAATAGCCACAAACAATTGTAAAATATCTTGGTATAACTCTAGCCAAGCAAGACTTGTATGAAAAAAACTTCAAGTCTCTGAAGAAAGAAATTGAAGAAGATATAAGAAGATGGGAAGATCTTCCATGCTCGTGGATCGGTAGGAATAACATAGTAAAAATGGCATCTCACAAAAGCAATCTACAGATTCAATGCAATCCTCATCCAAATATCAACACAGTTCTCTACAGACCTTGAAAGAGCAATTCTCAACTTCGTATGAAAAAAAAAAAATCCAGATAGAGAAAACAACCCTACAATAGAACTTCTAGAAGTGTCTCCATCCCTGAACTCAAGCTGTACTACAGAACAATCATAGTAAAAACCACATGGTACTGGCATAAGAACAGGCTGGTCGATCAATGGAATCAAACTGAAGTCTCAGAAATAAACCCACACACCTACAGACTGTTGATTTTTGATAAAGAAGCCAAAACCATACAATAGAAAAAAGAAAACATCTTCAACAAATGGTGCTGGTTTAACTGCATGTCAGCACACAGAAGAATGTAAGTAGATCCATATTTATCACCCTGCACAAAACTTAAGTCCAAGTGAATCAAAGACCTCAACATGAAACACTAAATCTAATAGAAGAGAAAGTGGGGAATAGGCTTGAACTCATTGATACAGGAGACAACTTCATGAACAGAACACCAATAGCTCTGGCACTAAGAGCAATAATTAATTAGTAAATGAGACCTCATAAAACTGAAAAGCTTCTGCAAAGCAAAGGACACTGTCAACAGAACAAAATGGCAGCCTACAAATTGGAAAAAGATCTTCATCCGACAGAGGGCTAATATCCGAAATATATAAAGAACTCAAGAAATTAAACACAAACAAACCAAATAACCAAATTAAAAAATTAAGAGAGATTAACTGATAATTCTCACCAGAGGAATCTGGAATAACAAGATGCATTTAAAGAAAAGCTCAACTTCCTTAGTCATCAGGGAGATGTAAATCAGAACGACTCTGAGATTCCATTTTAGCCATTTCAGAATGGCTAAGATCAAAAATTCAAGTGACAGCACATGCTGGCAAAGATATGGAGCAAAGAGAACACTGCTCCATTGCTGGTGGAATGCAAACATGCACAAGCACTTTGGAAATCAATCTGGTGCTTTCTCAGAATATTGGGAATAGGTCTACCTCAAGACCCAGCTATACCACTCCTGGGAATATACCCAAAATATGCTTCAACAAACCACAAGGACACTTGCTCAACTATGATCATGGCAGCTGTATTAATAATAGCCAGAAACTGGAAACAATATAGATGTTCCTCAACCGAAAAATGAATAAAGAAAAGTGGTGCACTTACACAATGGACTACCACTCAGCTATTAAAAGCAAGGACATCATGAAATTTGCAGGCAAATGGATAGAACTAGAAAAGATCGTCCTGAGTGAGGTAACCCAGAAGCAGAAAGACATACATGTACTCACTCACAAGTAGATATTAGTCATATAGTACAGGATAATTATACTACAACCCACAGACCCAAAGAAGCTAAGTAACAAGGAGGATTCAAGGGAGGTTGCTTGAATCCCACTAAGAAGGGGAAATAAAATAGATGCCATAGACATCGGAAGTGGAGGGAGAGAGAAAACTGGGAGAGAGAGTGGGTAGAGAGGGGAATGAGGGGGATCAGGTGTAGGGAGGCAGGGATAGGGGCTGAGAGGGCTGGGAGAGAGAAGCGAAATTGATGTTGGGGCATCTCTGGGACAAGGTAGAGACCTGGGATGGGGAGGCTCCTGGAAAGACATTGGGGTGACCTAGCAGAAGGGAATACTGAGACTGAAGTGGCCACATCCTATAGCCAGGCAGGACTTCCAATGCAGGAAGGGGGACACCAACCCACCCACAAAAAACTGTTGACCCAAAATTTGCCCCGCCCACAAGATATGTAGGGATAAAAGAGATTGAGGGAATGGCCAACCAATGACTGGCCCAACTAGAGACCCACCCCATGGGAGAGACCCAACCCCTGACACTGTTAATGATACTCTTCTATCCTTGCAAACAGGAACCTAGCATAACTGTCATCTGAGAGCCTTTATCCAGCAGATAATGGAAACATATGCAGAGATCAATAGCCAAACATTAGGCAGAACTTAGAGAATCTTATGGAAGAGTTAGGGGAAGGATTAAGGGAGCTGAAGGGGACAAGGACACTACAATAAGAACTACATAGCCAACTAACCTGGGCCCATGGGGGCTCATAGATACTGAACCACCAACATGCATGGACTGGTCCCAGGCCCTCTTCACATATGAAGCTGACGGGTTTCTTGGTCCTCAAGTGGCTCCCCTACCAGTTGGAGTGGGGTTTATCTCTGACTTGGACTCTTGTTGCCTCCATCTGGATCCCCTTTCCCTAGCAGGATGCCTTCTCCTGTCTCAGTGAAAGAGGAGGCAAGATGTGACTTGATGTGCCAGGGTGGGTTGGTACCAGGATGAGGGAGAGTGGGAGTGTTGGGGGAAGGAATGTGGGGGAAGTGGATGGGGGGATGGGACTGAGAGGAGAAGAGGGAGTGGTGTTGTGATTGGGATGTAAAATGAACAAATAAATTAATGATGAAAAATACAAAAAAGATTTTATTCTGTAGTCAGAATTCCTGTTTCAGGGAGTAGGAAGTCATAGAGGTTATTTACAAGTATAATCAAGGAGTGTTTTGGAAAAATCACTGAACGAAAATTGGGGGGGTGAATAGGGTTGGTGGATACAATGGATAGATGGATGGATAGATGAATGAGTGGGGTAGATATGTAGGTAGCTGGCTGGCTGGCTGGATAATGGTTGAATGATGAATACATAGATAGATGATAGGCAGACAAGTGAATTGTTAAATGGGTGGGTGGATAGATGGATAGAAGACATAGCTAATGAATGGATACATGGATGAGCAGGTGGATCATAAACATGAGGCTAGAGACAGGAACACCACTCATGAAGGAATCTCAGTTCAGGCAAAGGGAGATGGTGAAAGCTGGGTGGTGGCACAGGGACCAGTAAAGGCTAAAAAAACAGTCTCAACGGGGCACATTTCATCTTGAAAAGCTGCTGGAAATAGGAGTGGGAGTGAAAAGAGAGAATGGTGATTCTCAGATTTGGCTTTCAGGCAACTGGGAGGAAGCCAATGACACAGACTAAGAGGAGAGCTGCAGGGAAAGGAGCAGGTTTGGGCAGAGAACACTTCCCATCCTACTTTCTACTGCTTCCTGGGTGGTGATGGCAATGAAAGGATTAAAGGAGAGATGCCATAATTGAGCTGTTACTGAAATTGCTTCAGGGGCTTAGCTCAATCTGGGATGCAAGAATTGAACAGCATCTGGGGAATTAAATGTGTAAAAATTATGGACGTTTCAGAGGAAAGCAAAAAGGCAAGAGATTTTGAAAGGACTCGGAAGTACTAGATTGACTTTAATGATAGCCTTTAATTAGGTTGCCTGGCCAGAGTGAAATGGTAGAAGACAGACAGAAAGAACAAAATCTGTGGGCCAGAAGTGGCACAGCTCAAGACTGGGTTGAGGAAGAGTGTAGGAGGGAGGAGGAGCAGGAAGAGGAAAAGGAGGGGAGATGCAGCAGCAGCTAACATGTCCTGAAGAGAGGCCTGGGTTCCTTCGAGCTTCCATGTCTTCCTGTGTGGGTGCGTGCATTCGCTTGTGTTCACATGCATTAGTTCATCCAGGTGCTGTGTGTGTATAAGCTCAGATCCTCTGGGGAGCCTCAGCCTGAGCCTTCCACTTAGTAAGAAAGATACACAGGAGACAGGAAGGAGATGCTGCTGCAGCATCATAAATGTATTCACGGGAAGGAGGTTGCAGAGCCTCCCCATACCAGACCCGGAAGTAAGGTGGCCACTGCTGTCTTCTTTCAGAAAGCACTTTCTAGACTGAGAATCAAAGGCTGGAGCGGACATTCCCAAGGAAGAGCCTTCTGGGTGGATAAATATAATGAAAGGGCCAGCAAAAAGGAGAAAGGGGCATGCTGGTGAGCTAAAGGGCAGTTGAGGGGCCCCACATGATGCTCTGGGGTGAGAACCAGGGTGACGAATACGGCAGGGGAAAAAGGCAGAGGGGTTCTTTAAGTATTATTAGAGAACTTGAGCTTCATCCTGAGATCATCAGGGAGCCACAGAAGGATCTATAGTAAAGCAGTAAAGAGGTCTCCACAGTGGGACCCTGACAGGGCAGAGGGTGACATCCAGGAGCCAAGAGAGAAATTGAAGAGTCAGTGCCTCAGTATTGACTGAACTTGCAGGCCAACTGAGAAGGGGTTAAGGTGAGAGCTGAGGGGAAAGAATCCAGGATGACACCCTTTTCTGAGGGGAAAGAATCCAGGTTGGGCACCCAGGGAAGTAGAAGTGGCATTTTGGGGAATGAAAAAAGTTAGAGGTTTGGCTTGGAAGGGAGAGAAGGCCCTAACCCAGAGAGCCTGACAAGGCTGCCATCAGGGAGAGCAAGTCTCCCCACTCCCATGGCTAGGATAGGCAGAGACAGCGAGCCACATTACATGGAGGTCATATCACATGACAGAGACAGTGAGCCTCCAAGCACCATGCCCACTCTGACACTCCACCCAGCATGGGAAGCAGCTAGCTCTGCCTTCCCATCTCCTCTCTGCCCTGTTTCCACTTATATGTGTGGGGTCCTCGCACACTAAGAGCTGGGTATGGTGGTTTGAATGAGAAATGCCCTCCATAGGTTCCTCCATCTGAACACTTGGTCCCTGGCTAGGTGCTATCTGGGGAGGTGCATCCTTGCTGAAGGAAGTCCCTCAGTGAAGGCAGGCTTTGGGAGTGTACAGTCTCACCACCACCCCCCTCCCAGATCTCACTCTTTGCTTCATATCTGTGGTTGAAGATGTGATTTCTGCTATGGCTGTCTGCTGCCATGCCTCCTCAGCCATTGTGGCCTCCCCCCTGGAACCACAAGCCAACAGAATAAACAGCTTTCTTCCATAAGTCACTTTTTGTCATGGCATTTATCACAGCAACCAAAAGCAACAAGTACCCTGGGGAACTGTCCACAGCCAAGATCGGAGTTAGAGCTAGGTGTTCTGTAGAAGGCTAGCATCTGTGACCTCGGCCACTATGGTACCGGCCCTCACCACTTCAGTGGACCAACAATAAGAGTGACCAAGATGAAACAGAAAGACACTCTGGCCTGGGAGTGGTGCTCTCCTATGCCTAGCTACACAAACCATGCCCCTGAACACTGGGAACAAGCTCCCTGGTCATTCTTCAGTGGCTCATCTGTGCATGCTGTAGGGCCAGGCTCCAAATGACCTTGAGCACATTTGTGGTTCCTATTCTCCCCAGAATAGATAGTGTGTTGGGGGAAGACAGAATCACAGGAGGTGACCCAGGTGTGTGTAGAATTAGACTGGCAGAGAGTGCTAGAATGAAGGGAGCATATTGTGCCATGAGGGCCCAGAGCAAGGGTCTTGAGGCCTGACTTCAAGGTTCACTGAAGTATCTGTGAGGAAGAAGTAGGTAAGGTGGTCTCCTTAGAAGACTTAGAGGGTTAAGGGAAAGTAGTAGACGAGTGGCCTCCGTGAGGGGCAGGGAGTTTGTATTTAAGAGACTAAGTAAAGACCAGTGTGGGTGAAGCACGGAAGCACAGGAAGCAAGATGCATAAGGATGGGAGTGGTGCACAGTGAGGCTGCTGGGTCCTGGGGTGCCTGCTGCATCGTCGCATGTCCCATCTGCATCATTTTCTGCATTTGGGGACTGCAGGTGAGGATAGGGGTCCTTTTCCTGGGGTCACCTGTTCTTTTTCAAAATGGACACCAGGGCTGATATCCAGCTCACTGCCCAACCCTTGCCTGCTGCAGTCTCCATTTTAGAAGACATTAAAATGAAGAGAGAAGCTTTCCCTCATCTCAGGCACACTGTGAGTGACTCTTTTGCTTTTTTCATCGTGCATCGGAGCCTCACCTTGGGAGGCAGAAGCTGCTGAGCTAGGACATAAGAGCAGAACTTCCGCAGATGTACATATTTTCTTCTTTATGTCTAGAAACTAGCAATGAACATTTCTGGTGAGTCACAGCTTGCTCGCTCGCTTTGGCTAAGAAAGGTGGGAATGAGGTTCCAAAAGACTGAAGCTGGAGAGGCCAAGCCTTGCCAAGCTGGTGAGTTAGGAAAATGAAATTAGCAGCAAGCTAACTCTGCCAGCTTCCTGGCTGGGGGCTGGAAAATTCCACTTAGCAAACAGAACCCAGATCCAAGCCTGCAGAACCCAGGAGGCAAATAGATCTAAATCCAGTGTCTTGGGATCTTGGGAACTGGAAAGCACAACATATAGCCGACACAGTCTTCAGGCACCAGATCCTTGTGTTTGATTAAGTCCTGAAATGAAAACCCCTGCTCCACTAGAAAACACCTGAGCAATCTCATTATGTCCTTCCTTTGGAGCTTCTGTGTCTTGGCTTATCTAACAGAAAATGAACAAGATGTGCTGTATACAGAACCAAGCAGAGGAAGGGCCCACCAAAAATCATCCGGCCAGTTATTCCACCCTTCAACTGCAGGTCCTGAGGACCCCACCATGCCTGGCCTTCAAGTCCCTTGTCTTCCCTGTGGGGGTGGCGACACCTCCTCTGACTCTCCTTGTTCTGCCAAAATTCTTAGAAGGATGCATGAGCTAAAGGTTGCTGAATGAGGTCCTATATAAGTCTTAAAGTCCACTATCATTCTACCTACTGAATTGGATGGAGACAAAACTGAATTCCTACATACACAGTGCTCTTTAAATCTACTCATCATTTTTAATACAAAAATGGTGTGCTGCTGATGCATATGTGAGGTAGATGTACTATACACACACAAATAAGTCACAACCTGGTTAACAGTTTGTAATTTACTGATTATGATCTCTGAGGATTCCAAGGAACATGTATGGCAGCAGTGAAAACCATATGAAAAACTAAGAAGAGGAGAAGCAGCTACAGCCATCACAAAGAGCCTAGAGAGCTCTGCTACAGAAGAGAAACGAAGGTTGTGGTAAAGAAAGGTAGAGGATGGAAGGTGAAAGATAGTGGAAGATGGAAGTTGATGGAAGGTGGAAGGTGAAGGATAATGGAAGGTGAATGTGGAGGACAGAAAGTAGAAAATGGTGGACAAAGGAAGGTGCATGATAGAAAGGAAGAAGATAATGGGAATGGTGGTGGAAGATAGGAATTAGAAGTGATGGAAGGTAGCAATGATGGAAAAATGGATGATGGGAGATACAGATGACGAAATGTGCAGCGGATAGGTGGAGGAGATACACAGTGGAAAGTATAGAAGGTGCAGGATAGAAAAGTGAAATGACAGAAGTAAGAGACATGTTGGAGGTGATGAAAAGTAAACAAGGGACAATCGAACAGAGAAGTGATAGACATTGGAGCTGATAGACATTGAATGATAGACATTGAAACTAAAGGGAGGAAAGTGAAAGTGAGGGAAGGTGATGATTTTCTATAAGGAATTAGAAACAGATCCCAGTGTGAGCTTGCACCAACATCAGGATTATCACACCCAAAAACCCAGGCTCAGTATCTCCCTTTGATTTTAATTGTGTGTGTTATACACACAGATGCGTGCACACAGAGACCAAAGGAGGACACCAGGGGTCCCACTCTTTCACTCTACACTTCATTCTCTTTAGACAAGGTCTCTCACTGAACTTAGAGCTAGGTTGGTGACCAGCCCAGTGATCCTCCTGCCTCCTACCTCTCTATAGCACCCTCTCTGTGGTGGGCATGTGCAAGCACACCTGGTCTTTATGTGTGCTTTGTGAATTTGAACTCAGGACTGACTTCATGCTCAAACTGAGAATGTTCCTATCCACAGAGCTATCTCCCCAGTCTGCTGCTGTCTTTTTCTAAAGATATTTATAAAGAACTTTCCCTAGTTATAGTTTTCTTTACTTGCCATAAATAGTAGGTAACCGAAAAGTAATGTTAAGGGAAACAAACAGCATTATGCATTTTTAGGCAGGTGCTGAAGCCTGAGGTTTGTTGAAAGATTAGAGAGGCATTACCAGCGCAGGAGCATGAAGGAGGCTTTCTTCTCAAAGCTGAAAGAGAATTTAATTCATGGTTCAGAGAGCACAGGTGAGCCATCCTTTCTTTGGAGAGTATTGTGTCATGACAGAGAGAGTCAGAGACGCAGGCAGAGATAAAGACAGAGAGATTAGAAATGGTTCCTTGTTTTCAAGTACCTAGCAGGATGGCATGCCAGATTTCCAAACTACATGGTTCCGTGTAATCAGACCTGAGCTCTGTGAGACCCACAACTAGCCAAGCTAGAACAGAAGCTTTTCACAAGAGCCTTTCCCCGGCCTGATGCCCACACAGGTCTGCTTAGATAGGTGACTCTCAGCAAGAGCCGAGAAAATAGACCTGCCAGGTGGCAGTACAGCCAGAGGCACTCTTGCACTTGAAGGTTGATAAACTAAGATTCAAATACTTCCCGTACTACCTGCAACCACAGCTGTCGCCTAAGCAAATTAATTTCCCTACACCTTATTAGTTTCAATGGGAAAGATAAAGATGTATCTGCCCTGCATGTCACAGCACCTATCATGAAAGTGGCATAAGATGAACACTATTCACCTGGGAGAGTGCATAGCATAAGGTAAGGTAAACATGAGGGAACCTGGAAAAGTAAAACAATTTATTGGTGTGATTCCAGCCAAGGAAGCAGTCATAACTATCAATAAAGACACAAGCACAACCCGAGGGCTTCCTCCATCCCTACCTCTGTCATGGAAGTTTGGGTTTATGATATGTAAACATGTTTTTTGTTTTAATTCCAGGTGTGGGATATGGGATTGATTCAGATTGTCCACAGCAGCAAACTATTTGCTGAGAGCCACTCTTTGCCAGCTGCAGATAGTTTAAATCTGAGGACTCTGGAGAATGAATAAATGCCAGAACCCAGAGATCGTTTCGAGGGTTCCAAGAAAGAAGGCTACTGGTGCTTCTCTGCTACTGCTCCTGGTTGCTGCTGATACAACTTGATGAGAAGTTAGAGATATCCTGAAATGAAGATTGGACATGCCCCAAGAAACCCAATGACCCTAACCAACAGGAAGTAACTAAAGAGAACTATGCCCCCTCTCCCCACTAACTGTCTTTCCTACCTGGTATTGGGGTGTTGGAAGAGATTAGGGTGAAGAAGGGAGAGAGACAGGGGTATAAGAGCAGGGGCTGCCTCTGTCATGAGCTCGACTGCCTGCTTGTTGATCACTTGCAGCTGACGATTCGGCCTTGCCAGGCCACAGAGGAAAAGGATCCAGAAAGTCCTGATAAGACTTGATAAGCTATGGGCAGATGGCAGAGGAGGAGAACTACCCCTTTCAGTGGACTAGGGGAAGGGGATGGGAGGGATGGGAAAGTGGGATTAGGAGGAGTTGAGGGAGGGGCTTCAATCAGAATAAATTAGAAAGGAAGAAAGAAAGAAAGAAGAAAGGAAAGAAAGCGCAATAAAATAGTTTTTAAAAGTATGCCAACAACCTCTTCTGCCCAGATCTCTTAAACCTGGATCCTCTACCCACTAATTTCAAATTACACATTGCAAAAAATGCTTCTCCGTCAAGCAACAACCCGGAAGGCTAAATCTCAATTATACTATCATTTTAGAGACGTGCTGCAGCTGTGAAAACTGTGGCACTTCTTCCCCAATACAGTTTTCTTGGAAGTGAAGCCAGTTGTTTGCTGGGATCCTCCCTCCCAACTGCTCAGTGAAGCTGGAAGATACTCCCAACTGTGCTGGCACTGAAGATTTCCATAGAATGTTGTGCAGTATCTAGCCAAGCACCGCCCAGATCCTCTCAAACTCTAGCTTTTCCTCACAAATATTTCTAATGTGTCTGAATAGGATTCCTGCTGCTTTTCTCTGTGGTACACAGAGCAGCCAGCACCACTTAACCCTGGACAGGGGATTGTCAGGAGGCATATTCCCCTGAAGGACAAAGAGCAACCAAAACCCAAATAAATCAGAATAAAAGGGGTCCCAAATAGAGCTCTATTTGAGTAAAATATCATTACATTTTGGGGTTTTTGTAGAACAGAGCTTTGCATATGGGAGTCTCAGGGAGAGAGAGTTTATAAAGTACCTTATCTTGTGAAGGGAAAACCCTGTGGTCAGATAGCTTTCAGATAGACACAACAGGATTACTCAGTACAAATCTCTCAGTCTTCCACACACCGTGCTGGGGACAGTCAGTGGGCCAAGCATGGTGACACACACTTTTAGTCCTAGCACCCAAAAGGCAGAGGGTAGATATCTGTGAGTTCAAAGCCAGCCTGGTCTACATAATAAGTTCCAAAATAGTGATTCCCCCACCAAGTATCTCAAAGTATTGGTTTCAGAATACACATCTCTTAGGGAAGGAAGGTCTTAGTCACAGGAATTCTCTGTCTCTGCACTTAGCCAACTTGTTTGGATCAGGCCACCCATCCACCAGAGAAGCAGGGTCAGGCCCCTATATGCTGACCTCCATGGCATCTTCCTGCTCAAGGATGCTCCTGGTTCCAGACCATCAGAAGGAAAAGCCAGGCCCCACCAGGCCTGCTCCAGAAAGCACAAAACTGTGACTTCTCTGCTGGTAACAAGGAAGGCAGGCTAGAACAGCCCATGAGAAGACTGAAAACTATTTAAAAACCATCAAAGTGGCTGGTCACCAGAACTCCCAGAAAGGCTTGCTTATACCCCAGAGGTTCTGATGCAGAGGCTTGGGGGAGGCCTCGGACTCTGCATTTTGGACACACCTCTATGTGAGCACGCCTTGCACACCAGCCCCTTGGTGGTCCCTGTTCTTCAGAAGAAGTCAAGTTCACTCTGTCCTCCCAGCAGTGTAGCACCAGACAGGCCAGCATCGCCTCGCCATAAATCCTTCCCGTCTCACATCAGTTAAGGGTGACACCCCTCCTTCTCCACAAACGTTAAACTTCCCCCAGGACACCCAGGAGCCAGCATTAGGCCCAGTGGAGGTCAGAGGACAACCGGAAGAAGTCAGTTCTCTTCTTCTACTATGTGGGCTTTGGGGAGCAAACTCAAATTGTCAGGCTTGGCTGCAAGCCCCTGAACCAGTTAAGTCACATGACAGCACCCAAGCCTTTCTCTAAATCAAGTGCCACATGGAACTTAGCACCGTTCACAGCTGTAAACATCTCCACAGCCCAGGAAGACTGGCAAAGGCTTGCACCTTGGGGAAAAGCAGTCCACAGCACAAAAGGAAACACCCTGACCTATAGCTGGAGGACCTGAGCCCCTGCCCTAGTTCTGTCCCTAATTTGCTTGGCATCTTCAGTAAATCAATTCCCTCTCAACTCAAGGGAACTTCAGAGACCAAGAATTATTAAACTCTGCCTTCCTCACCTTTCTTTTTCTTTCCCTTTCCTTCCGCCCCATCTCCTTCCTCAGTCCTGTTCACAACATCCTATCTTTGCCATCAGCCAGGCTCACTGCAGTGACAATAAAACAAGACCCAGGGCTTTCCTCTAGCCCCAAGAAATCACCTGGCAGCTTGGGCACCCTTAAGCAAAGAACCTATGTGACAGCCCGGCTTCTTGGAGCACTCAGGCCCGAGGACCAGAGCACAGCACAAACCCCATGAATGGAAGCACCAGCCAAGTCACTGAGCACCCTCAGGTCAAAGGTGAGTCAGCCTGGCCAGAACACTCAACTTCCAAAAGCCATCAGGGCTGGGCCATCACATTAGTGTCATGTCGAGGGTCCACCCTAGCTGCACTGGCCTGGGTGACCCCTAATTAGACTTTCATAGTGTGACAAGCAGCCCACTTGGCCCGAGTGCCAGCTGGGGCTCCCATCCATCTGGTGGCTGAGATAATGAACCCATGAGGGGCTAGTAGGGCTCATTACAGACAAGGTGAGGGAATAAGGGATCTGTGTGTCCTCCAGGCCTGCTCTCCCCTTTCCCCCGTGCTCACACTTAGGATATGAGGAGAGCTAGTTTCAAATCAAGAAGAAGGAGGAGCAGGTGATGTGACCCCAGCTGTGCACACCCCCTGTAGATGGCCGCAGCAACAACACGGGGGGTAACTAGAGGGCTTTAGAAGCCGCTGGGTCAGACAGAGAGCCTCAGCACTCAGAACTCAGGGTGTGAGCAGTTAGAAGATAGGAGGGCCTGTGTGTTGAAAACAAAGGAGAAAGGGGTTTTGGTATTGCAGTCCTCCAGAGCAGCAAGAAAAAGGGATGTTCTTTGGACGTGGTTCATAGAAGACATTCTAAGGATACAGTGGGGGAGCTGGTACCCAAGTAAAACCCAGATAAAGTGAGGATGTACTAAAAGGAGGTACGGAATCCCAGCTGGGCATAGAGGAGCAGCTCCATGCCATTCATCTGTTCTCTGCAGCAAGCTTCTGCGTGGAAGCCATCTCCATCTTTACTTGGTACAGGAGAACAGCTAGCTCCCCGAGACAAGAGGAAGCTGCAGAGCCCTTGCAGGACTTTGCAGGTCAAGATCCAGTCCTGGCCTCCTCATCCAGTTTTGGCCTCCTTCGCCCATTGTGTCTGCCAACAGCCCTCCTGCCCAGTGCTGCCTCCCATCCCAGGACCCACAGCCAACTTCTCACTTGAACTGGTGCTCCCGAGAGCTGCGGATCTTGGAGGAGAAGCGCTCGGCCAGCTTCTCCAGACTTCGGGAATACTCGAGCTCGATCTCAGCTTTCCTGCGGAAGAACTCCTGCAAGTCTTGCAGCAGCTGCAGCCGCGACTCTGACTGCTGCTCCAGGCATTTGAACTGCTCCACCAGCTGCGTGCGGATCTCTGTGGGAAGCAAGGAGCTGAGCATCAGGCTGTGGCTGAGGACAGTGGTGGACCCATACCCACCCAGAGCCCAGCCAGAGCCCCAGACTTGCTATGCAGAGATTTGGCAGAAGCCCCACCTGAAATACAGCCTCACCTACTGTTTCCCAGGCTTGAGTCACCTTATGCTGCCATCAAGGTCTCTGACAGATGCTCAGGCCACATGTTACTCCACATGATTAGCAGACTGACTAACTTTTTTCACTGTAATCAGTTTGTTTAAACTAAAAAGCTATATAGAAATCCCTAGAAACGGGGATATCAGAAATGAGTTCTATGACAACAGTTTTTAAATCCTATTCGCATGCTACAACTAGGCCTTGCCAAAAGGCCAGAGGACTTGGCCAAGAGGCTTGCTCTTTGTCAGCAAAACAGAAATGGCCCAGGCAGAGGTGTTCGGATTATTCTCATCTGGTGCACGCAGGACCCAGAGGACATCAGAAGGCATCTGGACTTCCAGTGTTTGTCAAGGTCATGTCAGCTCTGCTTTCACTTACCCTCAGCTCCATGCATAAACATCTCAAGCACCACTAAAAGATTTTTGTCCAAGCTGGGCATGCGCACGCCTTTAATACCAGCACTATGGCAGGCAGAGGCAGGTGGATCTCTGTGAGTTTGAAGCCAGCCTGTTCTACAAAGTGAGTCCAGGAAAGCCAAGGCTACATAGAGATTCCCTCTCTCGAAAAACATAAAAAGAACCTTGTCCATACTTGGACAAGTACTGACTGATCAAGCTGAGTCTGGTCAATCAGGAGGACTGTTCAAAAGCTGGGAGTCAAGCTGAAACAATCTCACCAGAGTCTCTATAATTGCTAATCACCTTAACATCCTGATGTCCTAACAGTGCTAGTACTGTCATTGCCACTATTCGGGTACAGCAACCCCTTCCTGGGTCCTCAACGGATCCGGCTCTGCAAGGTGCCCTATTTGCACTTCATTGGCAACCTTCACAAAAACACCCCAGGCTCCTCTCTGCCTAAGGGTCACATCCTCCTCTTTAGCATGGACCTGACTGGTCAGTATTCCTCTTCCACACTCCATGAATTTTGAAAATCACTCAAGCCCACCCTTGAATAGTCCTGTGTCCCACCATCATCATCATAAAAAGGGGGTCTGCAAAACTGGCACAGATTTACCTGGGAGCATACCAAGACTTCCCAAGTGATCTGCAGACAGGAGTGTGGGAGAATCCATACGAGAACCTCATGTCCATCCCTATGCCTTCCCTGCCTGAGAATGCCACACTTTTCACAACAGTCCTGTTCCCTACTTCCAGAAGAAAAAACAAGGCTGCATTCATTCAGAGTCTGACTATGACGGAAGACCCACAAATGGCAAAAATGTCTGGGTGTCCCAACAAAAACAACTTCAAATATTGGTGTGAGAAAACTTTCCTTAAGCCAGGCTTGGTAGCACATGCCTTTAATTCCAGTACTTGGGAGGCAAAGGCCAGCAGATCTCTGTCTGAGTTTGAGGGCAGCCTGGTATATAAATGAGTTCCAGGATAGCTAGGGCTACATAGAAAAACACTGTCTTGAAAAACAAACAGGAAGAAAGGAAGAAAGGAAGAAAGGAAGGAAGGAAGGAAGGAAGGAAGGAAGGAAGGAAGGAAGGAAGGAAGGAAGGAAGGAAAAGTCTTCAATTCAAAGGACCATAAACCTTGTGTGCTCAAACAAATAAATAGTAAGTAAATAAATAGAATGTGATTTCAAAAGTCAAAAATATCTCTTTCAATTTGTACATAGGTTAAAAAGAAATATGATAATCAATTTGTAAGTTTTAAGCATAAAACTATATTAAGGTAAAATTCTGTGAAGGAAATTATGAATGCAAAAAGATAAGGAATGATACAAAGATTTTTATGCCTTTGGGTTCTTTCTGATGGACAGTGGAGAGTAAATACTGATATATTGCAGAATTATTCTTCCTATGACCTGGCAATTCCACTCCTAGATAAATGCCCAAAAGAAGTCAGTGTCCATCCAAAAAAACCAAAAACGTTTATAACTAAGCATTAGAAGTAACTCCAAAAGTCCAATAGAATGGAAGCGATATTTTCAGGTGAGGCGTTGTTCAGGGGAATGTTCTTTGGTAGGAAAGTATGGACTGCATACAGTACAGGCTTGAAATGCATGGACCTTATGTTTATTGAATCATCCAGGAAAAAACGAGACCAGAAAAGGTGGTTTATGGTGTTAGAAGTGTCACCTTCAACTCAGAGGAACACAAGGTTGTCTTCTGAGGTTCTGCGCATGCCCACACACCTTGATCTGGGCAGTACACAGAATGAATGGAGCTGTGCCCCATCTGTGTATTCTCCTGAATTATGTAATATTTCATGAGAAGACAGGGTTTTTTTTTAATTGCAATGTTATTGAGCTTTGGTTTGCTACTTTTAAGAGAACGGTGTAATGTTATTATAAAATGCCAATATTTTAAAAATGGCAGGAATATATTCTTTGTAACTACTTATGCTTAGTTGGAAACATTTTGAATGGAAACTAAAACTGTGGAACAGCAGAGACTTTTGGGCTCTTCCTGAGGGTAGACAACAGGAGGCTCATACTGCTGCTCCATAGCCCTGGCAGGAGAGTCTCCTTCTAGCAAGGCCTAGAAGACCCACTGGCCCAGCCACCATTCCCAGTGTACCATGGGACTTCTGGCATCACAGACTGCCAGGATTGGATTTGGAGGATGGTTGTTACCATTCTTACAATGAAATCCAAGTGTATGGTTCTCCAAGCACCAAAAACAAACAAACAAACATCAGGATAGCAGCACCTGACCAGCAAATGGCTATTAATGCTTATCACACTCCTCTTTCCAGCCCACAAAGCCCCTGAATGTGAACACCTCACAAGACACACAGGAACACACACAAACACACATGCTCATCAACACACAGACAAACACAAAGTTAATACATAAACACATCATACACATATACGCCACATGCCCCCACACATACACACAAACACATGTGCACACACTCACCAAACATACTTGGTGTGGCTCTCACTCACTATCAGTTTTACACACATGCATCTGGAGTGTGGCTCTCGATCACTAAGTTTCTACAGAGGAAGAACAAAGGCTTTGTGTGAACTAAGCTCAGAGGCTTGGTAGAGGTCACATGCCCTATGAACTGTCATCAGCTGCACAGGCATGTGCCTTCACAGGCTCGTGTGTGTAAATGGATGCAAATGGATGGCTCTCACATGAGACCCAGCCGATGTATCAGCACATAGCCATGACAATCTTTTTCAGATACTCCCCTACCAACTTTCAGACCCTCCACTGCTGGAATCGTCCCGATGATGCTAGTCTATCAGGGGCTCCTGTTCTGTCAGTGTTTCTCTCATGTGGGCTGCAGGCATCCCTAGAAGGAGGATAAGTGCTGGTATCCCCAACTTCACCCCTGTACGTGAGGTGGGGGCTACGGTCCTAAAAGCTAGCGCAAAGCCAAGGTGGGAATCAAACTTGCATCCCTCAGAAGGTGACACTAAAGCTTTGGACACCACAGTAGACAGATCCACCAACAGCCCCACTTTTGATTCCCCCAGCTTCTGCCCGGCGTCCTCTGCATAACAGGAAGATGCTGCTTATTAGAATGGCTGCGGGGGCCGTTCTCACGTGCCACCAGTGTTCTCATATTTTAGAGGAAACGCTCATAAATCATACTGTAATGACAGGAGACAGTCTGGAAGGGGCAGAGGCACCTCCCCCCCCTTCCCCTTCCCCGTGCACACAGCCAGCTGGAGCCTCCAAAGCGGGGCACAAAGGGAACCTTATGAGCCTGGCTAGCTGGAAGTCAAGGTGTCTAGCAATCAGAGACCAGCCCCCAATTCCCCTCTGCCGCCTATCCCCCTGCTCCGAAACCCCAAGGGAATTGGTTCCCAGTCTCTCCTGATTTCTGTCTCCCCTCCACGGGAGATTGCTAAGAGCAGGCTACGACTCAGCTTTTCTCCTTGAAGATTTCAAAGACAGAAAAATCAAATCAAATCCAACGGGTCTGCTCCCCAGGCACAGCCTTGTGCAGTAGATATCCCCGAGGGAAGGCATCCAACCAAAGCATGGCACAGTGAGACAGAAAAACAATGGGGGGGGGGGCAGGGAGAGGGAGGGGTTGGGAAGTTGGGACAGGCTTTGATCTCAGACCCTCCAGGCTGAAGACAACTTCCCCGACTATTCAGCATAGCCTTCTAGCTCTACAAACAGGGGCATGAAGCTCAGAGAGGGAGGCAAGACGAATCCTAGAGCCCAGGTCTAGTGAAGCATTCTTCACCCCATGTCACTCTCCTGATCTACCCTCCCCGTTGCTTTTTAGGGAAAGGCCACACTTCCCTGGCATTCAAAGCCTAAGAACCCACGGCTTGCCTACGAAGTCATATTCCAGCTCACTCTCCAGGCCACAGTCTCACCAAAGCTGTCACCCATGACAACAGCCAGTGCCGTGCTCTGTCTGCTATGGTCACAGCCTCCCAAGCAGAAGATCTACGGGATTAGGGATTCTAGGTTTTCTTAATGAAGTAACTACACTGGAGCAAATTCAGGTTTGCCCAAACCCTGACCAGAAGGTTAGAGCACCCGCCACTTCACCCCTGCACAGCTTGTCTTCTCTGACGTTTTTACTGGTGCACTGCACTTGCTACCACTGAAGAACTAGCCCAGATACACTCTCCCTTTGAGCCCATGCTTTACCTTGAGGTTCCCTCTTGGTGCTCTGTCTTCAGAAGGTTTAGACAAGGCTGTAATTGACAGGGGCCACCATTATCGCCTCATACAGCACAGTTTCGCTGCCCTCAGAGTCCCCTGTGGTTTGCCTAGTCACCATTTCTGTCACCCCTTCCCGTTCCCATCCAGTCCTTCACCACCCCTGTGTTCTCCTGTCTCGCCAGTCTTACATTCCCCAGGATGTCTAGAGCTGGACCCTTTCGGCAGGCTAGTCCTGGCTAGTGTGCATTTAGAATGTCCCACATTGTTTTGTAGCTTGACAGCTCATTTCTTTTTATCACAGAATATTATTCCAACGTACAAGTGACCTCTCAGTTTGTTTATTTGCCTATCTACTGAAGGGCACATTGAAAGCTTCCTATTGTGGGCCTCTACGAAAGAGCTGTCACACTCATCCGGATGAAGGTGTTTGAATAAGAATGCATCTTCAATTCCTTTGGGTAAAATATCCTTTCAAAAAAAAAAAAAAAAAAAAGATTCATGCTGGTGCACACCTTTGATCCCAGCACTCAGGAAACAAAAGCAGGCAGAGTCTATGAGTCTGAAGCCAGCTTGACCTGTGCAGTAAGTTCCAGGCTTGCTAGGACTACACAGTGAGACCCTGACTCATAAAAAACAAAAACCAGAGAAAGAAAAAGATTAAATTTTTGAGAGTTTTTTAGGTTTACAAGGATTTAAAATGGAAAAAAAAAAAAAAAAGGATTGCACTTTTCTGAAAATTTCAGGTTAATTTCTTTTGTATGTATGTGTGTTTTATCTGCATTTACATTCGTGCACCACTTGTATGCCTGCTGCCTGCACGCAGAGGTCAGAAGAAGAACAATGCATCCCGGGAACTAGGGCTACAGATGATTGGGAACCCCCATGAGGTGCTGGTAGCTGCACCTGGGTCTTCTGCAAGAGCGGCCAGTGACCGATGAGACGGATCACTGAGCCATCTCTTCAGCCTCAAAGAACTGTATTATTCAGTAAATAAATATGGCAAATTTACAAATGTTTAACATGGTCATCTCCAGTTATATCCATTTTCTGCAAAACATTCTCACCCTATTTTGAGTTCCATAAATTGTAGTACAAAAATACTGAGACAGAGCAATGAGAGGGCGCTTGCCACCAAGGCTGACAACCTGAGTTCAAGCCTTGAAACCTATAAGATTGACAGGAGAAAACTAACCTGCAAGTTAAACGGACACACACACACACACACACACACACACACACACACACACACACACACGTTGTTTAGATTTGCTTCATCATAACCCTGGGCTGGGGGTGGAGGATGGAAGTTTTAAGTCAAGCAAAGCTGGCCCTGCCTGAGTTAACTCTGGAAGCTTAGCTGTTGTGACTGATGTGTGGAAGGGCATGTGATAGTACTCGCTTTACTTATTCTTGTTATTGGTTGAAATTTTCCATAGGAAAGAAGAAGAAAAAGGCAGACCAGCCCAGAACTTTATGCCAAGCTGAGTTCTGGTGAACAGGTCTGGCGGGTGAGGCCTGCCAGCTTGCCTCCAGGCCTCAGCTCTAAGCCTGCAGATAGCTTCTTGGGTCATGAACCAGCACAGAATATCAGATTTAAAAGCAGTTTTAAATGCAGCTCTCAGCCCCCGCCTGACCTGCTCTGTGAGCCATATCTTGAAAGTCCTGGGGCCATCCTAGAACCCCTGGAACTGAAAGGCCTTTCATGGCTTGAACATCCCAAAAAGCAAGACTGTACGCCCTGTACCCAGTCTCAGGTCACCAGAGCTAATCAAGATGGCAAGCTGATGGGGCCTCACCTCTGTGTGCTCTACTCCTGGTTGTCATGATATCTTGCAAGGCTGTTGGTAGACTAAGACTCAGGGGGAAAAAAAAGAGAGAGAGAGATATGTCCATTGCTACCTAGAAAGTCGAAGAACCAGGGCTCACAGGGATTAAGGGGCAGACAGGAGCAGAGAGTGTCCCCCATGAGGGTCCTTACTGTCTTCACTTTCAGAGACCATGTCCCACTTCCTGTCTTCACCCTACACTCCACTGTCACCTAGGCATGTGTAGGCACAGGGTCTGGGCCTGCCTATTACCATGTCCATCCCAAAGCATTCTGACTTTGAGGATAAGGACTTCTGTGGTGAAGGTCCTCCACCCAATGGGAGCAGGCTTTGGGGTCACCTGTTTACGTATTGGGTAGCAAGCTGGAACAGCTCTCCTTTGCGAAATGGAGATAATACCATCAGCCCTGTATTGTTCTAAACAGTAACTCAGAGAAGTCCCCCGACTCTGCCTGGCGTTTGTTACCGCCACGCTACTCAACTCAGTAGCTACTCGCTATGGGTGGCTGTTTAAACTTTCTTTTGTTTTTGCATGTACGTGTGATGTGTGTGCACACGCATGTTCACACACATATGCGGTACATATAAGGACCCAAGGTTGATGCTGAGTGTCTTCCTTGATTGCTTTCCACCTTATTTATTGAGGCAGGATCTCTCACTGCACTCAGAACTCCCCATTTCAGCTAACGTGGCCAGCTAATTTGTTCCAGGGATGCCCTTCTCCACTGCCTACACACTGAGATCATAGGCAGCTTGCCACACCCATAGGCTCTAGAGATTCAAACTCTGGTCCTCACGCTCAAACAGCAAGCACTTTACCTGCTGACTCATCCCCTAGCCCGAGACTGTATTAAAATTAAGGCCATTCTCCCGGCACATGCACAAGCTCTCAGACTCACACGTAGCTTGTGGAAAGCATACTGCAGACTGTTTCCATTGCTAGGAGAGCACTGATTTAATACCCAATACAATTTGTCATTACACCCATTTCCTTGAATAGAAACAAAAGCCCAGAAAGGTCAGGACATACTGGATCCCATGAACCACGCTTGTGCACATCTGCTTCGACAAGAGCAGGTAGTGGTGTCCGAAAACCCCCAGAACAGCAGAGTGATGAAGACCCTCATTGCCCAGCCCAAAGCCAAGTATCCTGACAGGGTCCCCTGCCCTCTCCTTCCAGGCCCAGAAGAAATGAGGTCGAATCATCCATCCTGAAAATTACCTATCCTGGGTGCCCAGTCACTGTAGAGGTCAGATGGGTCTACTTGTCCTGCAGGGTTGTTGCCAGCATTCAACTGGAAATATCATGCCAGGCACCTGGGCACTGCAGGCACACAGCATCTCTACAGAGGTGGCCTGGCATCGTACAAAAGGGTAGATGCTCAAAGGCTCTAAAGGACAGCCAGCCTGGCTTCTAAATCTGTTCGTCAATGGTGAGAGTTAGTACGTGCATAAGCCATTTCACACAGCACCTAGCACATAGTAGGGATGCAGTGAAGGAGACATCACTGCTGTCATTGTACACAATGGGCACTAAAGGCTCTGGTCACAAAGCTGTCCCCTAGGGTCCATTTCTTTCTCAGCCCCACCGGAAGGTTTCTTGATCCCACGACTATCTTTTCTCCAACCTCCCCTTACATGGAAATGCAGCCTTCCTTTGGCAGCCCCTGACCATTCCCCCCGGCTCTGTGGCCTGCCTGGCAACCAAGAGCCTCAGCTGCAAGGTCCCAGGCAGCTGCTGCAGCAGTTACCCTGGCAACCTGGGCCCAGGCCCAGATGCATCTGCTTTGTCTCTGAGCAGCAGGGAGCTGCCCAAGAGACCAGGAGAGTACCCCTCTGTAAACTAGTCCCTTCAGAATCCTTCTCTGTCCAGGCTAGCCAGTTCCTGGCACTGTGCACAGTCTCCTCTCCCTCCTTCCTCTGACCAGAGATCTCTACTTTCCTTCACTAGCTTTTACCAAGCCAGCCAGGTTAGCAGCCACCACCACTCTGACCATGGGAGAGGAAGAGGTGGCAATCACACCATTTCATCGGTGAAAATAACTGAGATCCAAAAAAGAGCAAGAATTTACAGGCTCTGCCAGGTACTGGCAAGTTTTAGCAGGGCTCCCTATACTTCCAAGGGAATCAGACCCATGATGAAGCTGTTTATCTAGCCTGGATAAATGGGCCACTGAGTGCTATAGTGGCCAAAGCTGGATCTGGCATCAAACTTGGCTGCACTCAGTCAGAGCTTGGCCTGGACTTTGTCAATTCATGTGACCTAGAGCAAGCCAGTTTATCTCTAGCCCGTGGTTTTCCCATTTGCAAACTGGAGGGAAATAAAAGCAGGCATTTACAGAGTTCTGTGTTTTCTGTGAATCTATGCTACAGCCTTGGGAGACAGCTTTTCATTTTGCAGAGGAGAAAGGCAGGGACATGAGGTAGCTTGCCTAACATCACCTAACATTGAAGCTTTGGGCTCCCTGTCTATATGGCATGCCAGAGATGCTTCCCAAACATCTGTCAGATGCTCTACCCATCAGCCTGGTCTAACCGCCATCATTCCATGGGGAAGTGGAGAATCAAAGCCCATCAGCTGCAGAGGCTTTGTTGAACTGAATCCCATCTGCTTGCAGTTTTCTGAGGAGTGGAGTGCTGGGGAGGCACTGAGTGATATAATGCACTTACTGCCCCACTTCTCACCCCCACCCAAAAGGTCTGTGGACTAGCATTGTAAAATAATAAGAGTTACTTTGTAACGATGACGAAGATATTAGCCAGGAAGATGATCCTCACATAAGAGGAAATGGCATGGTCCTCATGGTCCCCCACACTTAGGAATTAGCATTTCATATATACCTGTGGCTGAGGACGTGGGGAATAGGAGATGCCCACCTCCCACCACCATCTAGACAGGGAAATCCAGTTCTGCAGTTCCTGCAAGCAGGAAGCAGTCAACAAAAAGATGCCATCAACATCTAACAAAGTGGGAGAGTTTCCCCTAACATCTGTGCTGTGTCCAAATAATATCCAGGCCCTGCCTTGAAGTCAGACTTTTCTGACTTCCAGATGTTCAGTGAAAGGCAAAGGACAGGCATGGAGAAGCCCCTACCCAAGTCCCTGAGTTAAAGTCATCTGTGATCAATCTCAACACAAGATTAATATTCACGGCTCTGATGCCCAGTGGTCCCTAAAGGATCAGAGGCATTGAAATGAGAAAGAATGAGAAGTCATTAACGCTGAGAGCATCCAGCTGTGGCCTCTAACACAGGATGCCTCACTTCATGTGGAAGAAGCAGAGAGCCAATGCCAGCCTGGAGGTTTCTGAGTCTTTCACAGACCTCACAGCTGACATCAGGTGATCTCTTTAAGAAAGACTTGTCCTATACTTAATTAATTCATGATTGGTTGGTTGGTTGGTTGATTGGTTGGTTGGTTGGTTGGTTGGTTGGTTGGTTGGTTTTGTTTGTGGGGAGGGGGTTTTTATGACAGGGACTCACTATGTAGCCTTGGCTTTCCTAGAGGCTCATTCTGTAGACCAGGCTGGCCTTGAACTCACAGAGCTCTGCTTGCCTCTGTCTCCCAAGTCTTGGAATTAAAGGCATACAGCACTATGCCTGGCTTAATTTATCTTTTTAAACCATTGCCCTTCCATTTTATTTTTCAATATTGGGAGTTGAACCGAGGACTTTTCAAATGTCAGGCATATGCTCTACTGCTGTGTTGAACCCCAACTGTCTTTTTTATGGAACACTCTATGGTATTGCCATCAATGGAAAAAAGTGGTAGCTGTAAAAAATAAATACAGCAAATACAAAATAAGGTTAGAAAGGTCTCTAGGATTCTGCAGCCCATGATCTGCTCTCTTTTTTTCTATAAAAGAAGTTTGGCAAGGGTACAAAGTGTTGAAGACATGCTAGAAGCAAACAGAGAGTCTGTTGGGTAATCAGAGAGGTGGAGGACAGACTGAAAAGAGAAGAACTGTTCCTTTGTGTGAGCCAGTGAGGCCACTGTGTCTCGGTGGACCACCTGAGACCATCCTACAAAATGCCATCATGGGTACTTGTCCTTCATCTCGGTTAACAGTGACTGGTTGCACCATTAGTTCCAAATAGGGAAAGGCAAACACATGATCTCACCTGACACGGCATGGTCTACACAGTGTGTGCTCAGCTCTGTTTTCCATGGTTTTTCTTGCACAAGTCCATTTTGCATCATTGTTGTAAATGAGTTAGCATAGACCCAGAACCAACTTGTGTTTTTGTGTTTTGTTTTGTTTTGTTTTGTTTTAAGAGACAGAGTCTTGAACTGTTGCTTAGTCTGTCTGGCCTTGAAGTGCCAAGTAGCTGGACTACAAGTGTGCCATCATACTCAGCCTCATACATATTTTCAAATTATAAGAAATGATGTACAAGACAGGGATAACAATGATCCCCCAAAGATACTTCATCCCCAATTCTGTGAACACCCAAATGTTACCTTCA
This sequence comes from Psammomys obesus, assembly GCF_907164565.1. NCBI lineage: Eukaryota > Metazoa > Chordata > Mammalia > Rodentia > Muridae > Psammomys > Psammomys obesus. The sequence goes on along the minus strand of NW_026596101.1, from coordinate 1,633,984 downwards.
GAGTCAAAAAAGAACTTTTCAGATGTGACTAGACTAATGATGTCCAAATGGACCCTTAGTGCAAGGACATATGTCCTTACCAGACAGTGAAAGAGGGAGATTTGGCACAGAAGAGAAGGCAATGCAACCATGAAACAGATTCCTAGTGAGGCTACAAGCCAAGGAACACCAGTAGTCAACAAGAAGAGACAAGGAAGAGATTCTGACCCTGAGCCTCTGAAAGGAGCTAGCTCTGCTAACACATACATATGTACAAGTGAGATGGATTTTGAGTTCCTGGCTCCCAGACCTGGGAGAGAATAAATGTGTATTTATTCTCTCCCAGAAGCTCTGTAGCTACGCACTACAGCAGCCATTGGAAACTAATATAATGAAAATAGCATCATCTTGCAAACCTCTATTAACTAATAGGCATACAGCCTAAGAGGTTGGAGGAGAAGAAAGCATGCCTTCAGGTATTTAATAACTACTTGCTACGTCTGGACAAGAGAGAGGAACAGCAGAGACAGAGCCATGCATACAAGACCACTGCCTGCAAGAAACTCTTAATATGCCTAGCCATGATGGCATATGCCTGTAATCCCAGCATTTGGAAGGTGGAAGCAGGAGGACCAGACGTTTAAGCTTATTCTCAGCCACACAGTGAGTTTCTCACTGTATAGAGCAGCCTGGGCTAGATGAGACCCCATTAAAAAATTTAAACAACAAACAAACAAACCCTGAAAGTCCCTGTGTAATAGGAAGAAGAGACTTACCTAATTTATATTTTTTTAAAAAGTATTAATGCTCTGAAATGAAACCTCACTTGTGTTCAGAGACATTATAAATATCCACCTAAACAAACAATGTATATATGGGGATATTTATCACAAATTTGTCTATAAAAGATAAAAATGAACTACAACATAACTTTATAGGACTATTTTAATAATCTTAGCACACCTATATAATACCCTCCTGTGCTATAAACGTTGCCTCATAGAATAGTCTATGCCTTAGAACATGCCCCTTATATATTGTTAAATTAAAAAAAAAAGATTATAGAAATGGGATTGTGGTTAAATGTTGCCTACACATGAAGGGAAGACTGGAGAGCCCACATCAAAGTCAGCCACGACCACCACAGATCAACCTATTCCATCAGTAGATATTTCCTAGAAATTTATGTGCCCTATCAGGTTTGGCAAACTTGGTCCAGAAGCCAGATAGCATATTTTAGGCCTTGCAGACCACAGAGCTTGTGTAGCTACTGCTTTGTTCAGGTCTTTGTGGAATAGTAGTAGCCACAGACAAAAAAAAAAGTACATAGCTGTTTCAATAAAACTTTATTTACAAAAGTGGGCAACTGCCAGATTTGATTTGAGGGCCAGAGCATGCCAACTCCTGTTCCATTTGCTGTTTTGTTTGTTTATATTTTCCAAAGCTTCTTCACAACAGACTTTATTCTTCTAACATAAAAAGAGGCATCAACTTTTGCAAAATATGGGAAGGCCATAGCTGAGCATTGTAGGGTAGTATCTCTTCTAGTGATAACATCCCCAAACACCCCCTCTAGAGACTCCTGTGTAAAACAGTGTGAAGAGCACACAACTTGACAGAACACATTCAAATACGCTTAATGTACAGGAGCCCTCAGCTTATAACTTTAGGAAACCAGAGTAGAGTGGCTGCCCTTGCCTGAGAGCTGTCTGCAAGTTGCCTCCAGGATGAATTTCCTTGATCTTCTGATGAGAGTGCCACTTGGAAGGACATCCAAGCTCATGGTGATGTCCGTACATTTTATGCACATTATACTACTGCTCCCAGAGGCGTGCCATGGAATGGAAAGTTGTTACAGCTGGTTGTGAGATTTATGTTTCTGAAAGCCACATGAATTATGATCCATGACCTCATTCTCTTGTTCTGGCAACTGTTCACTTTCTTCCCAATTGGTTTTTAGAAAGGAAAGAAGGAGAAACAAGAAGGATCTGGTTTCCCATGTGTGTGTGTGTGTGTGTGTGTGTGTGTGTGTGTGTGTGTGTGTGTGTATGCATGTTATATTGTGTTTTCTCTTAAACATTATAAAAGTCTGCAATGATTCTCAAAGGGAACCCCGATTCATTCCATAAATAGGAATGCAGGTTAGATTTCTGAGGTCAGCGAATGATGCTTGATTATTTGAGTGGGTCTCACTTACAGTTCACATCAGTCAACCACCATCACCAGATCATATAGCCCATCAGTGAACCCTCAAAGTTAACTCTTCAGAGCTAAACAGAGAATTCTCGACAGAGGAACATCGAATGGCAGAGAAACACTTAAAGAAATGCCCAACCTCATTAGCCATTAGGGAAATGCAAATCAAAACAACCCTGAGATTTCACCTCACACCCATCAGAATGGCCAAGATGAAAAACTCAAGTGACAACACATGCTGGAGAGGTTGTGGAGAAAGGGGAACCCTCCTCCACTGCTGGTGGGATTGTAAACTGGTACAACCACTCTGGAAATCTATCTGGCGCTTTCTAAGACAATTAGGAATAGTGCTTCCTCAAGACTCAGCTATACCACTGCTAGGTATATACCCAAAGTTTGCTCAAGTACACAAAAGGGATATTTGCTCAACCATGTTTATAGCAGCTTTATTTGTAATAGCCAGAACCTGGAAACAACCCAGATGTCCATCAACGGAGGAATGGGTACAGAAATTGTGATATTTTTACACAATGGAATACTACTCAGCAATCAAAAAAGAGGAAATCATGAAATTTGCAGGCAAATGGTGGGATCTAGAAAAGATCATTCTGAGTGAAATATCCCAGAAGGAGAAAGACAAACACGGTATATACTCACTTACATAGACCTATACGATATGATAAACATAATGAAATCTATACACCTAAAAAAGATAATCAAGAGAGTGGACATGGGGTAAGATGATCAATCCTCATTTAGAAAGACAGATAGGATGTGCATTGAATGTATGACAGGAGTCTACTGAAGGCATCTGAAAGACTCTAACTAGCAGTGTTTTCAAAGCAGATACTAAGACTCATAACCAAACCTTCGTCAGAGTACAGGGAATCATATGAAAGAAGGGGAGTTAGTATGATGGGGAAAGGATAGGAACTCCACAAGGACCAAATATATCTGGGCACAGGAACTTTTCTGAGACTGACATTCAACCAAGGACCATGTATGGATATAACCTAGAACCTCTGCTCAGATGTAGCCCGTGGTAGCTCAGTAACCAATTGGTTTCCCATAGTAAGGGGAACAAGGACTATTTCTAACAGGAACTCAATGGCTGGCTCTTTGACCTCCCCACCCCCCAAGGGAGGAGCAGTCCTGTTAGGCCACAGAGGAGGACTTTGCAGCCAGTCCTGAAGATACCTGATAAAACAGGATCAGATGAATGGGGAGGAGGTCCCCCCATCAGTGGACTTGGAAAGGGGCAGGATGGAGATGAGGGAGGGAGGGTGGGATTGGGAGGGAATGAGGGAACGGGATACAGCTGGGAAACAGGGTTAATAAAATGTAACTGATAAGAAAAAATAAAATAAAATAAAATAAAAAGAATGGGAAAAAAAGTTAACTCTTCAGGACACCCTCTCTGCCTCTGGAAACAGAATAACATAAGATGTAATAAAAGGGATCCAGATAAGTGCCTCCTCAAACTCTGACTTGAGCAACCTTAAGGATACACCTTAGGAAAACATTACAAAATCATTATAGCCGCCTAGAAGCTTTCTGATGAGTTAAAAGCCTCAGAGCTGAAACTGGAATATCCATGTGTACCATAGTCTGGTGAGGCTTAATGTTGCTCTGCTTTCTGTTTTTGTAACAAATATCTGAGACAAATCAACTGAAAAACAGGAAAGGTTTACTTCAGCACTGGGTGTTAAGGTCTCAGCGCATAGCTACTTGGCCCACAGCTTTGGGTCATGGCGGGGGGGCGGGGGTTTGGAGGGCCAAATGGGTTTAATCGATTTGGTATATTTCTTATGTGTAGTACAGGACTATAGTTTAAGCCAAACTGTTACCATTTTCATGAGTATGCTGGGCACAATTGCAAAAGATCATCCCAGCTGTTGATGTTCCCTCATGGGAGGGCTGGGGAGGGTGGTAGACCCTTCGTCGGAGTATCCAGCCGCTCTCAACAAGTTATAAGCAATTCTGCTCTAAGTGCCTGTGCCTCTGGGAGAGGCTAGAGCATGGCTCTCAACCTGCGGGTCAAAACCCTTTTGGGGTGGGGGTCACATATCAGATATCCTGCATATCAGATATATACATTATGACTTGTAACAGTAGCAAAATTACAGTTATGAAGTAGCAACAAAATTATTTTATGGTTGGGGTCACCAACATGAGAAACTGTATTCTAGGGTCATAACATCAGGAAGGTTGAGAACCACTGGGCTGGAGTATTTAGTCTGAGAAGGACTCGAAGAGACATCTCCACCTACACAGCCATGGGGGACTCATTATCTGTGCTGGGTGCAGACCTTCCAGAGAGACTGGTTTAAGGCCACCCATGTGCCTGCCTATAAGCCATCACTCACCCATTGCTCTGCAGGAAGCCTAATAAACTCATTCATTCCCCAGGGTGAACTCTGGTGGAATCCTACCTCAGTTTGTTGTTGGGACCACGGAAGGAGGGGTCGACTTTGTTTACTTTTCCTAAAGTGAGGCATTTCAGCAATGTTATGACTTTATTAGAAGCCCCTCTATGTGGGGATGTAGCTCAGCTGGTAAACTGCCTGTCTATCACACACAACGTCCTGGCATTGATCCTCAGCACCATATAAACCAGATGTGGTGGTGCACACCTGTAATCCCAGTGCTTTGAGAAATAAAGGCAGGAAATCAGAAGTTCAGGAACGTCCTCAGCTACGTAACAACTTTGAGGCCAGTGTATGAGACATTGTCTCTAAACAAAACAAAAGCATACTGCCTTCAAACAGCATAAATTATGTTTACACTTCTGTAACGATAATCATGACCCAAGATAAATCAACGAAGAAATGCTTATGGCTTCTCCATTCTAAATGTTTCCCTCAGTGCTCTAGCAAATTAGAATGGTCAGGCTGGACTCCAGTCATTCCCAGTGGCACTCAAGGTAAGCACTCACCACCCCATAAATCCATTTGTCCTGAACCCGGTGTTGGTGTGTCACTTAGCAGCACTGTGCAGAGGTCTCCGTGCTTCCTGCTTGGGTTACTTCGTAACTTCGTAAGACTTCAGGCAAATGGCTTTCCTGCGCTAGGTCAGAGGGCCAGAGGGTTGTTTTTCTAGTGCTAAGCTGTGGGCCTTCGATTCCACAGAAAGTGGGGAAGTCCATCCTCCACTGAGAACCTACTGGATGTTAGCCAGGTGGGCAGGCCCTCAACATACTTCTGGGCTGCGTTTTGGTCTAAAGCAGGTTAGATGTTCACCTCCCAGCCAAGGAGCCTACCACCTGCCCTTACTGAATGGCCATGAGCTCCATCCTCCTAGACCACCCCTCCCTCTTCTCTGGCCTCCCCTCATTTCTTCCCCAGCACCAGTGTGGGTTGCCCAGTATAGTCTGCTCTAGCAAGAACACAGTGACAACAGATCCTAACTTCCTCTGTACGGTTTGTTCTGTTCTGTCTGACTGTCTTACATTTGCCCTTCTGAATGAGATATATTGCTGGGGGCTGGCTTTACTGGGAAACTGAATGGATGACATGCCACTGAAGCCTTTTGTACTCTAAAAAGACTTCAGAATAGAAATATATAGAGTTAGCAAGAAATATAGCAGAGGCACAAGAGCCAGTGACACCCACTACTTGCTGTAGTCTGCTGGAAAGGTTATAGGGCACTGAACCAAATCCTGATCATTACAGGGCTCTGAGCCCATCCTTTCCCCAGAAGAAGGGCACACATGCCTAGACAAGCCCCTGAACGGAAGAGAGATGATCTGGTTGGCTCTTTCTAGCCAGGTGTGATGGCACATGCCTGTGATCCCAGCACTCAGAAGGTAGAAGGACCACAAGTTCTAAACCAACCTGTGCTGCCTAGAGAGAATTTGTGTATGGAGGGAAGGAAGGGAGAGGGCTGAATAGGAGAGGGAGAGATGGAGGGAGGGAGGGAGGGAGGGAGGGAGGGAGGGAGGGAGGGAGGGAGGGAGGGAGGAAGGAAGGAAGGAAGGAAGGAAGGAAGGAAGGAAGGAAGGAAGGAAGGAAGGAAGGAAGCACATGATCCTCACAGCCAGCATTTCCTCCTAGGAGATTACATAAAGCCCTATGGTTGTGAGATGCCCTCCCTCATTCCCATCCTAAGCCCTTCCCTACCCCACACACCCATTCCCTGGCTGAGGAAAAGGCACCTCCATTCCCCCGTGAGTCCTCTGTACCCACCAAATGTATGGGCTGTGCCTTTAACCCAGCTACTTCTTACTGGGTAGCAAGTCTTTGCCAGACCCTGATTTTGTTGTTTCTAAGTATTCCCAGTACTAGGAAATATAATTACCATTTCCAAGAGGAAGCTGAAGTTCAGAGGTTAAATTATCTTACGAAGGACACACCTTCACTTTTGCTCTCCACTCACACAATCTCTAATCAGATACAAATATATACAATTAATTGATTAATCAGTTCAATTAAATAAAACACCCGGGCCAGATGTGGAGGCACACACCTTTAATCCCAGCACTCCAGAGGCAGTTGCAAATAGATTTCTGTGAGTCTGAGGTCTACCTTGAGAGTGGCAGGGTCCCCCAGTGAGATCCAGTTGAAAACAACAAAAACAAAAACACCTTTCTGGAGGCTGGATCCTGCTGTCTGCTTGACTTCCTCTTTTAGAGATGACAAGAGCAAGACAGTGGGGTCAGGGCAGCCGTCAGGGACTAGTGTAAGGAGTCATAAAGGCCAGTGCTAATGGCCAGTCCCAAGCCCATCAGCTAGGCAGTTCACACACACATCAGTTAAAGCTGAACCCTAAGGAGCTTATAGCTGAGCAAAGTGGGAAGTTCTGTTAAGACTTCCCCAAGGCTACTGGGCTCTAAAATTCTAAAATGGTTCAGCCATTTACTATGAGCTCAGGACTGAGTTGAGCCCAGAACTACACTTCCCCACCCCTTTAAGTCTCAGCTGCTTTGCCTGGTGGGTGAGGCAGATTCCCTGATTGTGGGGACAGAATCAATTAGCCAGTTGAACCCTCGCTGGGAAGATTCCAGGCAAAATGATTCATGCGAGAGGGAAGAGAAAAATAATAATGTGCTCTCGGTGAGAAGCATTCAAGCGCTTCCTTTTGCACTGCGGGAACTGGCCACACTTGGGCCCAGGTGTTTCCACAAGGCCATCCAAGGGCCAGCCTCTGGAGATAGGTGATGGCTTGTCGAGAAAGGAACGCAGCCTCAGATGACATGGGGCCATCCAGAGGCTTCTGCACTGAACAGTGGCCCAGACCCTGAGAACCCAGAACCCATATAGCTTTACACCATATCCATATAACTATAGCCATAACACCAGGCTTCTGCCTCCCACCCTGAAAGGTCTTTCAAAAATGCCTTCTCTGTGTCTGGGGAGGAATGACCTCAAGCCCTGCCTTCCACTCCATGTTTTCTCCAGAGCCAGGGCGGGTTTGCAGCATTATTAGTTATTATCCTCCAAAGCCAGTGAGAGAAATGCCTGTGGGGCCACTTCAGCCCCAGCGCACAATTGAACCTCCTGCTTCCACTGCAGAGAAGTCATTGCTAATCCCCAAGGATAGTAAGTGTTCAGGAGAGGGAAAATGCCTGCTTTGCCAGCATCCCTGGAAGGAGACACTATTCCTGCGAAATGATCAAGCACAACATTTCTATACACTGGGTGGATAAGCCCAGAAAAACATGGGGTACAGTCATGGCAATTTTGCATATAGAGCCCCACTCCAGGGTTAATTCCAGAAGAGGAACACTCAGGGTGTCTTCCTTTTCTTGGACCACAGGGTTATCTTTTCAGGCCAGTTTGTCCTCCAACTTCTCTTCTGGAGGAAGGAAGTGCCATCGGGTACAGCCAGACTGGTCAAATTGCTACTCTGGCCAAGGTGGAACCCATTCCTGATAACACCTTACAACACAATGCTTTTAAGAACTCATTATGTCTATTATTTATGAGAGCTTCCAGAGCTTCCAGTTGCCAGGGAACCTAAGCTGTTGGGAGCCTGGAATGGCAGGCCAGTGGGTATGTTTTTGGTTTCACCACACGCCCTCTCTCCACTGTCCCACATCCTTAACAGTGCTGTTGACCAAGTGCCTTCAGGAGAACAATCTAGCCGGCTCTTCCTGTCACACCAGTTTATAGTTTATAACCCTTCCCCAGTCTGAGAGGATGCTGGAGAAAGAGGATGTTGGTAAAAAGATCCCACTTAATGACATGAGAAAAGTGAATGACACTCAGGATCCCAGCACACAGCTGTGGTTCCACAAGGCTTCAGGAGTGGTAAGGAGAGGCCTTTTGATGCCTCCAGTGAAAGAGTGCCTCCAAGATGGCTGACTCCTTCAATCCCACCTTGTACTCCAGTCTTCACCAAGTGAGATCTGCCCTCGGCCCTTGGATCTGAGCTGGCCTTTGCTTAATACAATGTGGTGTGCCTATTCCCACCTGGGCCCCCAAGAGGCCATGTGTTCACAACTCACCCTTGGACCCAGGCCATCACCAGAGGATTTCTCAGCATAAGCTGTGGAGCTACATTGCTCTACTCACCTTAGGAAGAAGAGCCAAGCTCAACATGCAAGCCAGCCCCAACTAGATCAACAGAGCTGCCTAGCTGACCCCCAAAGAATGCCAGAAGAACAGATAGTAAACACCTGTGACTGAATGCAGAACCCATGACTGGGGTTCTGCAGCTGTCAAACACAGTTCTGTGACAGCTATGGACCAACACATACCCTTTCGCACCTGCTCCACCCACCACCCACCAGTTCCCTCACCCACACCCACACCTCAATATGCTCATGGAACATGGGTATACTAAGTGTCTATCATGTTTCCAGCATGGTGCAAGCATTGGGGAGACAGTGAAATGCCCACAGAGGAAGAGGAAGCCTGGGAGTAGAGCAAGTACAGTGTTACTGTGGCCCTGAGGAGGGGAACCTCATCAAATAAAGCTGGAAGAGGTTCCTGAAAGCCGTGACAGCTAATCTGAAGTCTATCGTCCGAGATGACCTGGCCAGGTAAAGAGATGCGGCACTTGGAGGAAGGTGCTGAAGAGAATATTCCAGCGAAGTCATAGTCCGGCAGTCCAGGTATCTCTGAAATGCTCACACCAGCCCTCCATATCTACAGGCTCCACATCCCTGGATTCAGACAACTGCAGACCAAAGATGCAGTTAGGCCTGTGCTGGCTCACAATGAATTTGTACACACTTCTTTTTCTCATCATCATTCCCCCTATTGCAGCTACTGATACAGTGCTTGCATCGTGTTGAGAAGTATGTCATCTAGAGATGATTTATGCCAGAAGATGGCTCTATGTTGTCTGTAAATCCTATCCCTTGCTTGATATAGCATGGCTTGAGCATCCAGGGTTTGAAAATGGGGGCGGGAGGGGAAGTCTGAGAACCAGTCCCTGGAGAATACTGAGTTGACATGACGATAGCAGGTGAAGTCTACATTTCAACTCAAGTCAGTGAGGCATCTGCAGATCTGCTGCTTCTCACATGGGAGCTGAGACAGGAAATGAAGGAGTGCTGGAATCTTCAACACTTCTCTCAAGCAGCCAGTCAGTGAGAAAGAAAAGCTATACTTCACTTTCATGGAGAAAAGAAGAACAAAAAGACTCTAAAGGGGAGCTGCACGCTGTGGCATTCATCACTCACTTACCCATCCACTCATACATCTGGACCAACGTAGTCTTGAGCTGGCCATAGTTTTGCAAGCCTTCAATTGCCTGCTGTGAAGGAAGGGCTTAAAGATGACAGGGGAACCAAGGCAACCCCAGATGCTCAGCGCAGGCAGAGCACAGGTGGCACTTGTTTGATGCAAATACTGGGGAAATCGTCTTGAAGCTGGTTGAGAACAAGGAGGTTCTGTTTTCGCCCAGATTTTGTGTCTATTTGGGGTAGCTGGGCAAAGGTAGGCTGGAGTGTCCCCTGCACCCTAAGCCACCTTGTAGTTCACCCACAGAGTAGCTAACAAATGATGAGGAGTAGAGGGGAGCTCAGAAGAGGAAGGCAAAATGGGCCACCACTGGCTGAGCCATCAAGATGAGCCAAACCCTGAGGAGAATGGAAGAAGGAAAATGGGATGTGGTTCTGACTAGAACCCAAAGGCATGAAGCCTAAAAGTTCCAACTCATCGAAACCTTTTAGCACCGCCATCAAGAATATGGAAAAGTGAGTTGAGAGATCTGGCTCAGCAGTGAGGAGCACCAGCTATTCTTGCAGTAGCTTCTGGTTCCATTCCCAGTGCCTGTATGGCAGATCAAAGCCTTCTGAAACTCCAGTCCAAGGAGGTCCATCAACCATTTCTGTCTTCCTAGGATACCAGGGACACTAGTGGTGCACAGACGTACATGCAAACAAAATACCCATAAACATTTTTTTAATTAAATTTAATGGAAAATATGAAAGGCTAGAGAAGAGAGGTGGAGCCAGATCGAGGAAGTTCTGAGATACCAGAAAAAGGATGCATTCTTCCCAGAAGATAAGATTGAAGAAGAGGACATCAGGGTGCATTTCAGGAATATTAATCTGGCTGACTAACGAGATAGGTTGGAAAGGGAAAACTAAAGCCAGGAGGAACCATGCCAGGACTGCAAAAAGCAGACAGATGTGAGCACAGAAACAGATTCGCACATGCGGACAGCTGGCTGGCTGGAAAAACAGGGCCAAGCATTCCAAGGTTTGGTGCCTCTGAGGACGGCTGTGGAGTTCGCTGTAACAGAAAACCGAAAGGAAGGGCTGGCTGGTTGAAGGACAGGGCACCGTAAGACACAGCGAGACCAGCTGGGAGGCAGCCAGCAAACTGCCAAAGGCAGAGCAGGGATAAGGAGAGGAATTGCTGTTCTGGAGAGACAGGGGATCCCAGGACAGGGCTGGAGGCTGCAGAGGGAAGGACTGGACCAAGGAGGTTTCAAGGAAAGTTCTCCTGCTCCTCCCTCAATCACCCCGCCTTGGCTTTGGTTGCGTCCTACGGAGAGGAGAGTGTGCCTTCCTGAGGGCAGAGCTCATTACCCGTTTGATTCTCTAGCGCATCTTAAGTGCTTAATAAATCCTTGTTTTACAGTGCATGAACTGGCGACCCCTGGAAAGGAGAGGTTGTGGGAATCCTGCTGCCATAGTGGCACAGCACGCTACAGTCCCTACCTCCAGGGACTAGGCCTGGATAGTGAGTGGCAATTCAATTAGAGATGGGGTCCTCACACCCTGCTTGTCCCTCCCACCCCAAACACACTATTAAGATATGAGTTGTGAGGGGCATGGATCCCTGAACTGGTGGCCACATGCCAAACAAGCAGGTGGAAAAAGCCTGTGTAGAAAATGAGCAGAAAGAAGCTCACAGGCCCCAAGACATAAGGAGAGAGGCTTCCCTTCCGAATTTTCCAGTTTCGTCACAGGGACAGGCTAAGCTTTGTTCTCAGACCTTGAAGACTCCTTCTGCAGTCCCAAGAGTGCCTGCGGATGTGCTTGGCCAATAGTAGCAAAAACAGTAAAACTTTGTAACATTTACTGAGCAAATCGTATACACCAGGTATTATCCTTTTAATCTTCACAGCCCCTCTCTAAGGAAGATGCTAGGATTAAAAAAAAAAAAAAAAAAAATCCACTTTGCCAGAGTCACATGGTCACACAGGAGCAAAGCCAAAATGAAAACTGAACCTAACCAACAAAGAACCTGTGTCCTTATCAAAATCCACCTCGCCTCTTGAGATGAGGACAGTGATTCGGTGGCATTAGATTAGCAGGTGACAATCAATTGCCAGTGTCATTTTACTTTACAGAACTTCAAAGAAATTACTTTTTTAATGTTCAAGGGCATAAAATGAAGCAGCAACATAAACACGCGATCATTTACATTAAATGTAACCAGAATATGCAAGTGGTAAAAATGAACAAAAGGGTAACTGAAAGAATGCTAAGAATGATCTTGCTGCAGGCACTCTGTGGGACATGTGTGCACAGTATATGTTACTGTGTAGTTCTGCACACACTAAATCATGAGCCATATGTTTTGAAGGCAGTTTCAGAGACTGCACTTACATGCTGACTTTGGAATCTAACCTCGGGGAAGCCAACAGCAAGAGCAGGGTGACAACCTGAGGCTTTTGACTCACCCTCCAGCTTCCTTCAACCACTGCTACCCACATCCCCACCACTTGTGTATCTGGTGTGATTTCAAAGAAACTGAGCCTGTTTTGAGCACAGCCACCCTGCTGGTTAGAAAAACTAGAAGCCAGGGACTTGAGCTTTTGAGAAATTCCGGTGAATTGTCACCACACTGTGGACAGCACTGTTTCTAATTAAAGGGCTGGACACAGGACACAGTGCCTCGGGAAGCGGCCTACACAATCTCCTAAATGTTCCCCACCATCTATCTCCTTCTCCCCTTTCTCCCTGGCATCCTCACCTTTGTCACCAAGTAGAGTTCATTTCTTCCACACCTCCCACCCCCCAGGGGAATGAGCAAAGTCACCACACAGCACACAACTTAGAACCCCCCCCCCCCCCGCTTCCAGCTTATGCGCATTCAATTTAACATGACTGCAGTCATCTTGGGTCTTAATGGCCGTGAGTGCTCCTAGCCAGGTTTTCCTGCAATTTCCCAGCAAACTACAGTCAGACTGCTACTCGGACCCTTCCAGCTGGACCTCCCTCCAAGAATGTGTCTGACACAAAAAGAGCTTCGGGAAAGCCAGGTACTTCCCAACTTGCATTAATGCCCCTTTGTCCTGAACTCCTCCACTCTGCCCCATGTACCCTTCTTTCTGACCCAAATTACAGAGATCCAACTGGCCTTGCTGCCATGCAGGGTCACACTCCACATTTCCCTCAATAAATTGCATTCTGTGCAATTCCAGATCTACCAACCCGTGTTTAGCCTCAGAGACGGTCTTAGACACTAAGGCAGGGTTTCTCTGGAACACAGCTCTTAAGGAGAAGAGGCATGGAAAAAATGACAGTGTTCAAGTACCTCCAGCCCCAACCAACCCCACCTCCAGCAAACATTTTATCTCCCAAGAGACCTACAGGTCTACTCAAATTCTTTCCTTCATTCCTAGCACAAGCACCGCCTCCACTCTGAAGAGTTTCCCTGCTCATGGCAGAGACCGGAGGGCTAAGGCAACACCAAGGGTCACTTTCTGTGGGACAAATGGCTGAAGTTTTGTTTAATCTACAAAGTGTTGAAGAGCTTGGTGTTTTAAAGATTTTTGTTGCAAGTTCTCAAAAGTCAGGAAATTTTCACATAAAAGTTCTGGCTTTCTGGATTGACTTGAAAAAAAAACAAACAAACAAACAGAGATGTGGAAACACCAGGCTTCCTTCCTACGTGGCGACAATCAGATGAAAGGGAGATAGCCCCTTTCTAGAATGTTTTTTGTTTGATTTGGTTTTTATATATAAAGTTTTGCTTTCTCTCTTTCTCTTTCATTCTTCTTTCTTTCTTTCTTTCTTTCTTTCTTTCTTTCTTTCTTTCTTTCTTTCTTTCTTTCTCCTTCCTTCCTTCCTTCCTTCCTTCCTTCCTTCCTTCCTTCCTTCCTTCCTTCCTTCTTTTCAGAGAGCCAGTAGTCATGTAACTTTATTTCACAGTACCTAGACTCAAGGATTGGTTGGTTGGTTGGTTGGTTGGTTGGTTGGTTGGTTGGTTGGTTGGTTGGTTGGTTGATTCTTTTTTTGAGGCAGGATCTCATGTAACCCAGGCTGCCCCTAAACTTACTATGTAAGTGAGGATAGCCTTAGGCTTCCAATCCTCCTGCTGGGATTACAGACAAGGGTCTCCACTGGCTGATGCAGACTAGAGAAAGAACCCAGAGCTTCCTGCATGCTAAGCAACTACTCTATCAACTAAGCTACATCCCTAGGCTGTTATCACTTTAATCCCATCCTTTTAGAGTTAATATACTTTAACTGTTTAGATGTTTTATTATAAGTCCTTTTTCTGTTGCTCTAACAAAACACTCAAGGCTGAGCACTTCCTAAGAGGGAATGCAAGATCAAGGAGCCTCCTGCATTCAGTCAGTCACCAGTGAGGAAACCTGGGCTGTATCACAGTGTGGTCAGCGGCATCATGCAAAAGGAAGAAACCATCTGAGATAGGAAGAAAGAGGGATTCAGGGACCAGTTCTTTAGGCACCAATGCTGGTCCTGAAAAAAGTTTATTCTTTCTTTCTGAGGGTGGCCCCTTCGACTAGGCCTTGCCTCTTAAAGGCCCCACTTACATCCCAACACTGAGATCCAAGCTCCTGGGTCATGACCCATGAGGACACATTCAAACCATATCTAACCACAGCTCTGCTGTAGAGTTTCAGTCAGCTGGTGTCAGTGCATATTAAAGGTTCTTCCTTTTGTATAACTGACATTGCTCTTACTTCACCCCTGATGCTGTGTGCCAGCAGAACAGAGCACAGGCTTCCAAGGCTGATGCCTGAGTTTCCTCTACGCGAACTTCCAAGATTCTCCTCTGAGACCTTTGGCAATTGCTGTTGCTGCCAGCCTAGTTGTCTTTCTTTGGAGGAAAGCTGTCTATCCTCTCTGCAGCCTATGAGGTTCTGAAATGGCACCATGACGTCTCACTATGTAGACCAGGCTGGCCTGGAACTCATACAGATGCACTGCCTCTGACTCCCCAGCACAAGGATTAAAGGTGTGTGCCTCACATTCTGCCTGTGGGGGTTTATATATTACATATCACACATGACGCCTTTTCAGTCCTAGGACTAATATTTTTCCTCAATTATGAGAAATTTATCTTTAGTATCTTATCAAATGTTGCTTCTTATGCATTCTTTCTTCATCCTCCACTGAAGAACTTTGAGCCTTTCAGAAACTCTCTGTGTCTCTTAAATGTTCTTTCACTCTTTCATGGTGTCCCTCTGGTTTATATCCCTCAGAACTGACTTCCAACTCACTAATTTTTCTTCAGTTATGTCAGATTAAGTAGACAGATTCTTCTTATTGACGAATCCAAAATGACACTCTATACTTACTCATTTCTAATTTATTTTTATATCCTGTGTTCTTGTTTCATTTCTACATGTTCTCTAATTTCTTAACTTTTTATAGATGATATTATTTCCTTTAGCGCTTTCAGGATTTTCAACATGCACATTTTGAGGTTATAACTTTCTTTTGCTTGTTTCTTTAGCCCGGGTGACTCTGTCTGTCTATTGTTGAGCATGTTGGCTAGTGATTCATGTACTTTCCTTAGTAACAGTTTTCCTCACAAATGATTTTGAGTTGGAATGGCCATCAGGAGTGGGAGGTTTGCTGGATGGCTTGGGCAGGAAATGTCCACAAGCCTTAAGAATCTGTCACAGCCTTAAGAATCAATCCAAGGAAGATTGTTTTAAATTCCCACCCTACGTGAGAAAACCTCCACTAGTGGGTTGAGTAAGCCTGACTGTAGTGTTCTACCCCTCATGGGGCACTCTGAGACCTGTTTCCTTGCCACAGTGTATTGCAAACAGGTTTACCATTTGGTCTCATGGTCAAAGCATTGAGTTGTCAACTTAGAGTGAGGAAGAATTGCATGATTCAGGGAGTAAGATCAGGTAACATGTCTCCCAAGGCATTTGGGTTATTTCTGGCAAAGAGAAGGCTGCAGGAAAATGCCTTAGAATAGATTTCAACAAACAGGATGCATGTGAGCAAAGAAAGGCATGGCCCCCTCAAAGGGTACCCCTGTACCCCTTCACTTCTAAGTAGATAAAAATATTAACATCCTACCTGGTTTTCTTAAAAACTGAGACATGATCTGCTAAGTTTGAGCATATCCTCAAAAACTTATGTACTGACACCCTAATTCTTCAGAGTGACAGTGGTAGGTGTTGGGACCTAGTGATAGTGGTAGGTGTTAGGACCTACCTGGGCCATGGAGGTGACCCCTTATAAATGGATCCATGCCTTTCTCACAAGAGTAAGTTCTTGATCTCTTGAGACTGGGTTAGTTATCAGTTAGAGTAGGCTGTTCTAAAGCAAGGCTATTCTGTTCTTATGTCCCTTGTCCCTGCCATAACCTGCATGACTAAAGCATGAGGCTCCCACCAACAGCTAGGCAGAAATGGCATCATGCCCTCAGGCTTCTCAATCTCCAAAACTATGAGTCAAAATAGGTTTCTTTCCTTATAGATTGTCAAGCTTCAGGTAGTATATAGCAGCAACAGAAAATGGGCTAAGACAGGATGCATGGGATTATCTGGACCTTTCAAGATGTTTTGGGGTAGAGAATCAATTTTGGTGGTGGCATTAAGTTTCATAAGTGCCACTTGAACAATGACAAGTGGTATTCCTTGAGTGTTCACTGTGCTTTAGACTTTAGAGCGATCTAAGCATGCTGCACATAATAGCAGCTCTGAGCCTCAAAATAGCCTTGTGAGGCAGATACTTTGTTATCCTCATTTCATAGAAGGAAATAGTAGCTTGCCTAAGGCCCATCACCAATAATGGTGGAGTCTGTCCCCCAGGCTCCCCCAATTGGATGCTGCAAGGTTGAGCTCTCTAAATCACATTAGCAGACAGCAAGAATTAAAGTAAGAGAATCCAAAGGAGTCAATGAAACCCAGGCCAAAGGGTTGAAGACAATTTATACATCTCTGACCCACATATATGTGGGAACCATACAGATAAAGCATAAACTGCTTCAGATAGGGCAGGGGAGACTAAGGATGTAATACAGGAAGTTACCCAGAGAAGTGATCCTGGAATATGACTTTTCCACCTGAAGGAAGGTACTTTAAGGGTAAACTCAGACTCAGACGTTGCTCTCTTGCCAGTCAATGAGTAATAACTGCCATTATTTGCACCTAATTGTTACTGTGTCTCTATATAAATCCAACCAATAACTGTCAGGGCTGGGGATGTGGCTCATGTGTTCCTATCAAGTACCAGGTCCTCTATTTGATCTAAATAATGTGCACACACACACACACACACACACACACATACACACTCAAACATACTCACACACTTCTTAAGCATATATGTGTGTGTAAGAAGCAACCCTGTCAAAAGATTTATCTGTTGTGGCAGCAGTGAGGCTGGGCTCCCAAGGGCAGCTCAAGGCTCTAATGAAACCAGGAAGAACAAAGCCCATTTCTAGCTGGGATGGAACCACATGGCTAAACCACAGTTCCCTTGGGCACTCATGTCTATTCAAGCCTCTGAAGGCTCTGTACAACACTTTCATAGATGACACTAGCCTTTTATAAAGACTTAGGTGAAGAGGGACGGTAGCCAAACTTAAGGTTTCCTTCACTAGGTTTTCCCCTGAGCTTTTACTTGAGAGCCATAGAGGACCAAGAAGCCTGTCATTTATACAGCTCTCCTTTCAGTGTGGCTTGTGACAGTCACGGTGTAAAGAGGCATCTATGGGCTGTCGACATCTTTCAGCTCTTTCTGGGTAAAGTCTGTTTTGTAGTCACACTCCCTGGGGTTCCCAGAGCACTTGGCTGTATGAACAATTATATTCACATGTGTGATTGAAATGATCACCTAAAACCCCCAGGAGGTGAGTATTAATTATCCCCGTGTCTCAGACAGGGAATTCTCCCATGTCATCTGCCTAAGGTCCCAAAAGCAAGAAGTGACAAAGAGAGGATTCAGATCACTAACTTAAACTACATCTGTAGAGAAATTTTAGGAGTTCTTCCATGTGTTAGCAGAGGGGCAAAGCCTGGGATTGCAAACTGGCTTCTATAGTTGTGTTTCATTGACAGGCAAGGTCTGGGCTTCTCTCTCTCTCTTTCTCTTTCTTTCTTTCTTTCTTTCTTTCTTTCTTTCTTTCTTCCTTCCTTCCTTCCTTCCTTCCTTCCTTTCTTTCTTTCTTTCTTTCTTTTTTTCTTTCTTTCTCCCCCCTGTGTCTATAGCTCTGGTTGTCCTGGAACTCCCTGCCTCTGCCTCCCAAGTGCTGAGATTAAAGGCGTGTGCTGCTGCAGCCTGGCTAAGGTCTGGGTTTCTACCAAGGAAGTTAACACTGAATACCCCTTGACAGCAGGTTAGACCAAACTGTCTAGTCTCAGCTACTCTTAGCTGACTGCAGTTCTGCCAGGTCCAAAACATAAGCTGATTGAGAGACCTGAGCCAAAACCAATCAGAGAAGCTAGAGGATGTGTGGCATGATGTTTGTGGCTTTGACCTGCTGTGTATTGTTCTAACCTTCCAACAATAAAGAGCTATTTCCCGTAGGAAACGGTGGTGTAAGCAAAGGGTGACAGAGACTCCAGTGTCTAATACATAGAAAGTGTTCAGTTGCTTTATGTTAAAATCACACTCGGTAGATCCCTCTATTTAAAAATGTAGAGAGGGCATGCAAAGAGATGGCTCAGAGATTAAAGCACATGCTATAAAAGTATGGGAACCTGAGTTTGAATCCCTGGAGCCCACATAAAAAAAGCTAAGAGTGGAAGCATGCATTTACAATTCCAGCACTCCACAGCAATATGGGAGGCAGAGACAGGAGAATGACCAGAAGACTGTGAGCCGACCAGCCTGGCAACTGCAGCAGGAAACAACAAAAGAGAGACCCTACCTCAAACAAAATGAGAAGCAAGGAACAACACCTGAAGTTGTCCCCTGACATATGCACATAGCATGGTGCATGCATGCCCACTCACACATGATCATGCACATCCATGTACACATATCATGCACCAAAAAATGCTGAAGAGGTGATACAATCACAGAATCACAATCGGTCAAAGCACGATGCCCAAACTAGAGAGTGAAAACCTGACTCAGAAGAGAATGTTCTCAAAAAGTTCTTGCAAAAAATTCTGATTAAATACTAATTAATGAACAAGTTAGTTAACTTTGCTAGTTAAGTTTACAATGGAGAAACCTGGCAGAATCCATCTTTATCAACTGATAAAAATACCACCAAGATGGGGTAAATCTGCTCCTCCATCACTCTTGGAGAAGAACCACATGGGCCAGAGTCTGTGCTATTCACCTCTTTGTCTAGTAGCAGCCCTGAGTCCACCCAGACAAATGGAATAGCACTAGCTGCAGCAAAGAAGGAAATTCTAACAACAGAGACCATGTGGATATCCTCTAGGAGAAATTAGCCAGCACAAAACGATGCTCATATGAAGTCCTTAAAGTGTTCAAGCTCACAGACAGAAAAAAATACATTGTGGTTCCCAGAGCTGGGAAGAGGAGACAAAGCAGAGTCAGTGTATTTAATAGAGACAGGGTTTCTGTTTGGGAAGATAAAAAATGTGCAGGGATAATTCTGATGGTATTATCAGAATACCATAATACCAGGTACATACCAATGCCACTGATATATAAAACACTTAGAATGGCTGAGATGAAAAGTTTAATGATACATATCTTAACTGTATATGTATTTATATACATGTAATATACACACACAGATATACATATATAGATGATATAGGTAGATAGATGATAGATGGATAGATAGGTGGATAGACAGATGGATAGCTAGATAGATGGATAGATAGATAGACAGATGAATAGATAGATGGAGAGATAGATAGATAGATAGATAGATAGATAGATAGATAGATAGATAGATAGATAGATAGATA